>NC_140267.1:442500-947500 GCF_949987555.1 Borostomias antarcticus | reverse complement strand
GTACCAGGGTCTGAGCCAGTACCAAGGTCTGAACCAGTACCAGGGTCTGAGCCAGTACCAGGGTCAGAGCCCGTACCAGGGTCTGAGCCAGTACCAGGGTCTGAGCCAGTACCAGTACCAGGGTCTGAGCCAGTACCAGGGTCTGAACCAGTACCAGGGTCTGAGCCAGTACCAGTACCAGGGTCTGAGCCAGTACCAGAGTCTGAGCCAGTACCAGTACCAGGGTCTGAACCAGTACCAGTACCAGGGTCTGAGCCAGTACCAGTACCAGGGTCTGAGCCAGTACCAGTACCTGGGTCTGCCTCAGCTCACAGGTCCTCAGTACTCCTGGACTAGTGTTGCACGATATACCGGTACCAAAGGTCTACCGCGGTGCCAAAACGTCACGGTGCCAACTATACTATAAGCTCTATACAACGGTACTACCGTGGAATACGGTACTACTGTTCAACATGGCAGGGGGACAATGTTACCTCTGTTCCCAAATTCACTGGTTTCTCCTAACGAGAAGAGCCAGTCTGGTTCTCAGTAGGCTATCGTAATGTCAGAAGCGTTCCCTAGCTCTGAGTCCGCACCATCAAATGTAACATTATTGAAGAAACATAACTCTAAAAGTTTAATATGGAACTACAGTATTTGGGTTTTAAACCAGATAAACAAGGAAACGCTATAGATGATGGCCGTCCGTTGTGCAGGCGATGCGGCAATGCCGTACAGGCAAAAGGAGGCAACACATTAAACTTAATAAAGCATCAACAATCTCGTCATCCAGACCTTGCACTGGAATACAGACGAGCTAATGAAGTTAGTATGACTTTAGCAGTGTTCTTGCCATTAGCTCATATCAGTGGCGATTTTACATTAGGGGCAGGTGGGGCAGTGCCCCACCTGGTGGCGCTGTTGTGCAAGATGCATCTTAGCCTACAACTGTGTTTCGGAAAAATCAAATTTATAATTTATACAAAATAGTGATTCAGTGGTTAAAATAGCATGTATAAATATAATAAACCTGACTGACACTATGTATAGTGCTGTTTTGCAGTAATTCCCTTTGTATGAGTGTGTCACAGACTGCTCTGACTCGGCAGAGGGGCACCGAAGCGTTCTCCCCTACTGTTGCTATAGCGACAATGTGAGCGTGGTCGGGAGTAATGTGAAAAAATATCACGCAGATTTTATTCGGTGGAGGGGCAGAAAAGTCTCTTCCCCTACGAAATCTACCTGGCAACAGGTTTAGCCAGGGAATAATGAAACAACGTTGATCAAAGTTGAACTACTGGGTCATTGTCGATGTCGATCTACGTTAGCCAATGCTGCTAGCTAAAGTTTTGTAGAGATTAAAAGTGTTTTCAGGTGCAACAATGAATAGTGTAGATTATTTGTTGAATGTGCGGTTTAATACATTGAAACTTGAAGAGAAACTGGAAATAAAACGTTTAGGGCCATACGACCAGAAGAATTGGTGCTGCTCCAGGCTGGAGATAAGGTAACCCGTACCTTCAAACAGGAATGGTTTGAGAAAAATAAGTGGCTAACTGCTAGCACCTCGAAAAGTGCGCTGTTCTGTTTCCCTTGTATTCTTTTTGGTGAAAACTCTGTTTGGGCATCGTCTGGATTCAAAGACATTAAACATCTGTCAGAAAGAACCGCGAAGCATGAAAGCTCTGCGTCCCATCTGAGCTGTGCCATGAAGCTGGGTTTACTGGGGCAGCTCAACGTCCAGGCACAACTAGATGATGCGTTTCGCCGTTCCATCGCGGAGCACAACAAACAGACCGAGGAGAATCGGTATGTTCTGGGGAGGCTGATCACTTTTATTAAACTCTGGGAAGTGTGAAATGGGTTTGCGTGGTCACGACGAGTCAGCGAACTCACTGAACCCAGGCATTTTTCGGTGCATTTTTGAGACGATGTGTGAGGGGGACTAATGTGGACAGTGCGCCTTCACTCTAGTAGACTATTTGGCTGTGATATACAGTAAGTGGAGTACTAATAGGTTATGCGTAGTGCCCAGGTCTGATGGGTGCACACTTGTCACTTTCAGAACCCTGGACCGGGCATGCGCTCTCTTATGGGTCTAATTAGCCTACTCTGCGTGTGTTAATGTGTCGTTATCTTTGTGTGTTGTAGCCTCTGCTCTGATGTACCTACCGTAGTCTAATTGGCTTTAGTTCTTGTGATGGTGACATAATATAAAACTGCCCCTCCAGAAATGCCATGCTAAAATCGCCACTGGCTCATATTACAAAAATGAATGAATAAACCTCTTAGCTAAAGCATGTGCTGCTGTTGCTAGCTAGCCAGCCAATGCTAGCCAGTTGGCGAGCTAATGAAGTAACGTTAGCCTACCTGCTGTCATGTCGTCATGCACAGCTGTTGAATGAAATTTGTCGTCCTCTAACCCTCCTTAAAATAATGTGAGCTAGATTATGTTGGCTGAGACGAATCCAATGATAATCCAATGATATCCATCTCTTGACATTTGGTCATTTTATCTGGTTTTGACTTTCACAAAAGTGAAAGCTAGATAAAGCATGTTGATGTCACTGCCATCCAGGGGCGGATCCACCATGGGGGCACGGGGTGGCACCCGCCCCCCCTGTGATCTGATTGGCCCCCCCGTGTGCCCCCCCATTCTCATTGGCTTTTAGTGATGTCAATCACTGATTGCTGAGCTGAACGTGCATAGCGCGCGCTGAGCAAGCCTTCTCTTAAAAAAAAAAGCCTCCTCTACTTTGGTTTTGAATGAAGAGAAAAAAAGTATTTTCCCTCGCAGAGGAGTCAGTTGGACTTGGATCGAGTCATCGAGGCAATGCAATGGTAACATTACCGGGTGGGACATTTTACTTTTTGAGGTAAGAACATTAGCAGATATTTGCAAATTTCTACTGTGGTAAAATTATTTTGGTTTCGTTTGTATGGGGAAATGTCATCAATTGGACAAACGTAGGTTACGTTTTCATGTGGTTAACGTTAACAGTTAGTCAGCTTAGCTTGCATGTGCGTGGTCTGGTGTTCAGTTTTAAAGCTAACAGCTAGCCCGTCTGTTTTTGTTTGATTTAAATGTAAGAAAAATGTTACTTTTCATTGTGTAAAGTATGTTTGTACTAGACTAGAGTACTTTGGATAATGCATTGTGGTTACCTCTTGCTGTGGTTCAAATGCATTTGACTAACGTTAGCTAACGCTAACATCAGCTAACGCTAACGTTAGCTGCTACATAGGAACAGCTGCCGCCATGATGCATCTTGGCTATGTGTGTATGTGTAATGTCTATTACAGGTGAGCATTGTATGAAAACGAAACTATGTTGGAAATGACTAACGTTACTTAGAGGAGTGTTTCGCTAGAGTAGCCTATTATGTTGCCATGCAAGAGCAAGCTAATGCTAACGTAAGCTAGCCAGCTATACCGTAGCCGCCTCAGCCCGCCTGTACCGTCTAGCCGAATTATATTGCATACAGTATTCAGAATATTGATGTATGAATGTGTGTGTGACAGAGAGAGTAATAAAAGAATGGTTTGTGTGCATGCATGTTCTCAGGGAAACGAGATGAAACGACCAGCAGCAGGGACTTCAGCAGACATAGCCGCCTTTTTTGGCAAGAGGCAGGCAAAAAACAGGGACAGTCAGAGTGCAGGTCAGGCAGCAGAGAGTACCCCCAGAGATGGTGATCAGCAGCCTGAATGCAGCCAGGGACGAGCAGGTGTGGCAGAAATTCAAAGTGCCACAAGAGATGATCAGCAGCCTGAATGCAGCCAGAGACCGGCAGGTATGGCAGAAACTCAGATCAGCACCAATGATGGCATTTGAAGGTGTTATGTGGCTCCAGGGACTGCAATGTTGGATTGAGGTGAAAGCAAGGGGTTGAGTGATGGAAAATAAAAAGTATGCAGATATATATTGTCATCTTGGATCTATAAAGGGCTAAACATGAACAAGCCAATAACTGGGCCCAGTAGGCGGTTTAGGCGCTCTAAGTTAATAGGGTACAATGGTTAGTAATGTCTTATTTTGGGGTCAATTGGTAGTGGCTAATCAATGGCTTATTGTCTGAACTAAATTTATACAAGTGTAGGCTAATTGAAATGAAATCTCAAATATAGTTAATGAAGTGTTGACTAACTATCTTGATGACTTTAGATGCTACCAGGGAGGACACTGATGTGGAATCTGAAGACTCTGACGACAGCAGCAGCAGCAATCCCCTCCCTGCCCAACCTATGCGAGCATTTGCTACACCTAAAGGCCCTCAAGGTAGAGTATTAAAGCTTGCCTTGAACACCTGAGTATGAAACAATGACAGGCCAATTTCAGCATGAACCATACAGATTAGTTTCCACAGACTCATTTTGAAACTTAATGTTTTCCAGACATTTCTCAGACAAGAGCTGCGGGCCCTGCTCAACCTATCCTGAAGAACTACCCTCGAACTCAGTGCGGAAAGGGTAGGACAAGATCCTTCAATGCCTCCTGGTTCAAAGACTTCACCTGGGTTGAGTACGCTCCGAGCAAGGACAACGCACATTGTTTTGTATGCAGGCATTTTTCACTGCCTTCTGCTCTCGAGACAATATTCTCCTCAGGCACTGGTTTTTCAAACTGGAAAAAGGCCATGTATACAGATGGCGGATTCCAAATGCATGCAAAGTCAGAGCACCATGTTAATGCCATGATGGCATGGGCAGAGTATAAAAAAGGTGTGGAAAATGATACATCTTTGCTCCAGGTACTGGATAACCAATACAAAAAAAAAGTTGAAGAAAATCGAGAGTACATTAAGACTGTTGCTGATGTCCTGCGGTGTACAGCCACCCAAAACATAGCGCAGCGTGGCCACCGAGAGTCAGAGGACTCGGGCAACAGAGGAAACTTTTTGGCCATTATGGAACTCATTGCCAAACATGACCCATTAGTAAAAGAGAAAATAAAGCATGGCAATGCCAAATACACAAGTCATAACATTCAAAATGAGATTTTGGAAGTGCTGGCTGAGATGGTTAGGAAGGACATTGCTGAAGAGGTGAAACAAAGTGGGGCATTTAGCGTCCTAGCTGACGAGACAAAAGACCTAAAAAAACAAGAACAAATTTCATTAGTACTCAGATACTATTACCAGGGAACAGTGCATGAAAGTTTCATGCATTTTGAACAAGCTGAAAAGCTTGATGCTGCTGGGCTTACAGAAAAGATAGTGAATAGCCTCCAAAAGTATGGGTTGGAATATAGAGAGCAGCTAGTTGGGCAAGGCTACGATGGAGCGTCGGTGATGAGCGGCAGACACACTGGTGTGTCTGCAAGGGTTCAGTCAGAGGCTAAGCATGCTTTTTATGTGCACTGCAACGCACATTGCCTTAATTTGGTAATTGTGGACACAGTGAAAGCAGTGCCAGAGGCATCATGTTTTTTTTCTTTGTTGCAGCGCCTTTACACATTTCTCTCAGGGTCTTATGTACACCAAAAGTGGCAGGACATACAGAAAGAAATGTACCAGGGTCAGCCGCCGCGAGAGCTGCCCAAACTTAGTGATGTTAGATGGGCTTGCAGGTTTTTTGCCTGTCGAAACCTGATGGACCGGCTTCCAGCTGTTCTCCGTGTCCTCCAGGAGATTGATGAGGAGAACAGTGGAGACAGAAGTGTAGAGGCACGTGGGCTGTATGGGCAGATGGACCTAAACTTCATTGGCCTTTTGGCAACTTTTCGGAGGATACTGGGAGACACAAAGTTTCTTTCTGATATGCTGCAATCCTCGTCATTGGATTTAGCCAGGGCAGTTGACCTCATAGAGTCACTACAGGACACATTTGTACAGTACAGAGAAGAAGCCTTTTTTGGGGAGCTGTGGACTGAAGTGTTGGACATTGCTCGCCAGTGCAACATTAGCACAGAGAGGGTTTCCAAAAGGCAGCCAAAGATGAGCTCTGCTCTTTGTGGATCTGTTGTCACATCCACTATTGGTCAGCGACAGCTAGACAGAGATCAAGACGAGAAGTATTTTCGTAGGACTGTTTTCTATCCTATCTTAGACACTGTGAATGCTGAGCTTACGAGGCGGTTTTCCAAAACCAACTGTGATATCATGAAAGGAATTCAAGCACTCAACCCCAAAAGTGAGACCTTTTTGGACGAGACAACTCTGTTTTTGTTAGGAAAGGCTTACAACTCAAACCTTGATGATCTTAAGCATGAGCTACATCAAGCCAAACGGGTCTTGGAGAGGAAGAAGGTGGCTGGAATGGAGGATCTAACCAATATGCTTGAGTTTACAGTATTCCTGGAGCCATTCGGTGAGGTCTTCCATGAACTGTTCAGACTGTGCAAAGTTGCCATGGCCCTACCTGTAAGCACAGCTACTTGTGAACGCAGCTTTTCTAGGTTGAGATTAATAAAAAACCATTTGCGCACCACCATGAACAATGCTAGACTCAGTGACCTTGGGGTGCTAAGTGTGGAGTCCAAGAGAGCCAAGGCCTTGGACATGGATCTGTTTGTAAAGTTGTTTAGTAGTCGACACAGAAATCGCAAAATACAGTTGTTTTGAATTCTGTGTCTGTGTAGGAGACCAAGGAATCTGGACACAATCTGAGACACACACACACACACACCACACATAGACCTCTTACTAAGTTAATGTCTACACACACACACACACACACACCAATCAAAATATTTCTTATGATATTGTTCTAATGATAATTATATTGATCTACTGACATGTATATAGTTGGACAAACATTTAATAAACATCGCAATGTGTGAAAATTGTTTCTATTGTTCTAATGATAATTATATTGATCTACTTACATGTATATAGTTGGACAAACATTTAATAAACATCGCAATGTGTGAAAATTGACTGCTGTAATGTTATTCTTGTCAAATGCATTGCACCTATTTAATCTGTTTTAGGCTACTGATGGTGAGTTAACATGAGAAAGATGATGATGATGAGTGTCATTTAAAGAAGTGGACATCAGAATTTTAATGCTGACAAAACGAAAAGGTCATGAAGCATGTTCCTTCCTTACCAGGTAAATAATTTAACTAAGAAATACATGAAGACATACCTTTCTTAATTGTACAGTTACAGTGTAATTGTTTCCACTTTGTCGTCTTAATTTTGAGAGAGGTTGATAGAGGCCTTCATTTTTATGTGAAAATGGGGAATTTTGAAATCATCATCTGATCTTATTGTAGTTTAAAACCCTATTTATGCTTCTATTTTTTTATTTTTAAAGTGCCCAAAATTTTTGCCTTGCACGCTCGCATTGGTGCCACCCCTACTTCACAGTGGGTACCCCCTGTGCCCCCCCCCTGAAAAAACTCTGGATCCGCTATAAGATACTTATATAGCGCTTTTCCACCTTAGCGGCACTCAAAGCGCTTTACAATGGCCTCTCATTCACCCATTCACACACACATTCACACACCAATGGCGGCAGCTGCCATGCAAGGTGCTAACCTGCTCATTGGGAGCAATTTGGGGTTAGGTGTCTTGCTCAAGGACACTTCGACATGTGGACAGTCGGAGCTGGGATTCGAACCGCTGACCCTTCGATCATTGAACGACCCGCTCTACCAACTGAGCTACAGCCTCCCCTACATCTTCTGCCTGATGGTTTGCTGTCTGGCTGCCGAATGCATACTGACGTGCTCTTCCTATTGCCGGTGTAACGCCAGTGCAACTCTTCTCACTGCACGGCACACGGTGCTTTTGTGGTCCTGTATGTTGTCCCCCACCACAGTTTGCATCGAGCCGGTTGCAAAATATTGCAACGCGATGCAGACTTGAATAAAACGGAGGTAGAGCCCCATTCAGGTCCAACCGGTGCGGGATGTCGTTAGCTAGCATGTCGGTTATAAACATAATTTGCTCTCGTCCAAACCGATAAAGGGCGTGGATATCTACATCGTCGTATAGATCTAAGGGATGAATTTGGTCTCTTAGTACCCCCTCTCTGTGTATATTGTTCTCTTCAACTCGCTCTAATGCTAATCTTTCAACTGGTAAAAATGCCATTCTGTTCAACTTAGCTAGCTAAATGTCAACCGTTATTTAAAGTTATAACTTACATCTTACACCTACTAAGGGCTTAGGTGTACGATTTAAGTTATAACTTATGCCTACGTTCAGGTGGTGCAACCCATAAATGTTAGTAGCTGGTAAACTCCGACCTAACCTTGGAAATTATGTAACTAAACTACGTTCCAATTTACGATCAGCTTGTGCAATCCAGGCCAGGAGTGTGTAAGTGTGGTGTGTGAGGAGTGTGTAAGTGTGGTGTGTGTGGTGTGTGTGTGTGTGTGTGTGTGTGTGGTGTGTCTCAGGGTGAGACACACCTGTACGTAAATATTAAAGTGAGCAACTGTAAACTGAGATTCACCCAAAGTGTCTGCTACTGTATGAGCTGGCATCTTACAACCTGACACCTGTCTGCTACTGTATGAGCTGGCATCTTAGAACACAAGATCCTTCTAAGTATCCATCCAACAATAGACTACAGATTCAATCACTCCAGCTATTCCAGCTCATATGTACGGCACAAACGTGTGTGACCACAAATCTCAAAATAATCTCAAAGTAATCTTAAAAGCCACTTAGAAGTGGAGTGAGGATGAGTCCAGTAGAAGGTGTCTTGCTTGACCATTGTAATGTCTGTAGCGCTACACAAGGCCTTATTTGGCCGTGCGTTCCTGAATAATAAATGTCAGCGTATTGACATGTTGTAGTTACAGTTTCCTCACAGAGCCTCGCATGGCACTGCTCCCATTCTCATCTATATTTCACTGACAGTCTGAGGATATCAACAACCATTTGGTTTCAGCCTCTGTGGCTGAGCACCGTTAGAGTTTGTGTTGGTGTCTTACCTCTTGCTGAGAGCTTTTTCGTGTTGATTATTTTAGCAGCATATTCCTGACCGGTGGATTTTTTGACACATCGCCGGACAACTGAGAAGGCACCCCTGTTTATGAGAGAAGGACAATGAACAGCAACGTATATATAAGCACACAAAACACAACTTGGTCAAAACGACAGTAGAGTACCACTTCTGTCAGTCAAAGGGAATAAACTGTGTGAAAATTAGACTTGTGGCCCTATGGGTACATGCCACGAAAGACAGGAGCTTCGGCTTGACATGCAGTTGGAATAAAATACAAAACCTTCATACTACATGGACATAAACGGACAGCGAGACACGCTGTGCTTGCCTGACAGGGATGAGGGCTTGCTGTAATTATGGAAGAGCAGTCATATAAGCCCATTGACACTAGGCTGCAATAGCAAGTGCAACAGCAGCAGGACTGGTTGTAAGGAAACGTCGACCAATAATAGCCCTAGTAAGTCTATTTCATCGTCAGCTATTGTATTCTACATTATCATTATTTAATCTCGCACACAATGAACACTTGAAAACATAATAGGTGAAGATTAACTCAAACCACTGTGATTGTCATAGGTGAAATGGTTGCAAAATTGTTATAAGCATAGTCTAGCTGGTATTTGTGTGCAGCTTGAGTGATGTTACAACGTAGGATACAACACACCCACTGAGCAAAGACACGTCTAAAAGACGTCTTTTAGATGTCTTTTTTGTCTTTTTCGGACGTCCAAAGACATCCAATTAGGAGCCAGAATGAATGTGTTTTTTTAGACGTTCAGATATTGGACCCGTTCTGCACGTCCACAGACGTCTTAGAGGGGTCCAAGCCAGACGTGTGAATATTGAGGGGTCCAGCAGACGTACACACGGGGTTCAGGACCGACGGACGTTATTAAGACGTGATCTGAACGTCTCCCTCTCGTGTTTGCTGGGTACACAATACCCGACGCAGCATCCAACATGAAACATCCCGCTACAGCACTGATATTCACAATAAGATCAAAGTTAAATAGCTTAGACATAATGGGAGGGGTCTTCAAAACGAAATCACATGAACATAAAGCGGATGTTTTGGTTTTAGGTCCTTATTCTTACAGGACGAAGCGTGGGAGTTCAAACACCAACTCATCTGGTGTCTGTGGACTGGTTATAATAAAAATGTAACCTGATAATAAAGCTGATTTAACATTAACATTTAGCCTAGATCAACAAGAATGTACTGCGATCGCTTCCCTGATTCAGGCTCTCCTGTTTGTCAACAGTGAACTACACACCGCAAAACGAGACAGCAGAAAAACACAATACAGAAAATAACTCAAGCTCGTATCGTCCTTACTTTCCGAGCTCTTCGTACAGTTGATATTCGTCTGTAAACCTGGTCGAGGTGACAATTGTAGCCATGTTGTGCAGGAGGAGGTGAGGAGATCTCGTAAGGAAGGGAAAAGGAGATCGCAGCGAGCAAGGAAGGGAGGAGGAGGCGGAGGAGGAGGAGGGTGGATGAGAGAGAAGAAAAAAACGGCTAGTAACGCGAGATCTCTCCTGTGCCGAGAGCTGTGATCTAGGTTCAGCCCATAGGTTGTTCTTGTAGGGCCTATGGCGCTAGATGATGTTATAAGTAATAGTCCAGGGGCCAATAAAAATACTGGTACCACCTAAGGCAGTGTTTCTCACCCAGGGGTCCATGGACATTAAGATAAATGTTGAATACAATGAATACAATAGAAATAAATGTTATGGATTTATAGTCTAGACCTACTAAACAGACCCGTCAGGGGGGTAAGGGAGCATATGAACTGCATTATCATTAACTATTTTTAATAATACTATATGCTATTGTATTTGTTTGCTAATTATACGAGCTCTCGTTCTCCCTCTGACGGATCGTATATTGAACATGCTGATGCCCGGAGAAAACGTGTCTAAGTGTTGGAAAGGAGTTTTCACACATGGCGGTACAGTAGATGTCCTCTAAGCTAAGGCAGGGGAGGCAGATAAGATGTGATCAGTGACGGAACAAGTTACAGCCGGGCCTGGGGGTAGCACGGGCCTGGGGGTAGAACGGACCTGGGGGTAGAACGCAGGTCAGGGCCTGGGGGCAGAACACACATCAGGGCCTGGGGGCAGAACACAGGTCCGGGTCTGGGGGTAGAACGCACCTCCGAGGCCTGGGGGCAGAACGCATGTCCGGGCCTGGGGGCAGAACGGGCCTGGGGGTAGAACGCACCTCCGGGGGCAGAACGCAGGTCCAGGCCTGGGGGCAGAACGCACCTCCGGGGGCAGAACGCACCTCCGGGGGCAGAACGCAGGTCCAGGCCTGGGGGCAGAATGCACATCCGGGGCTGGGGGCAGAACGCAGGTCCAGGCCTGGGGGCAGAACGCACATCCGGGGCTGGGGGCAGAACGCACGTCGGGGCCTGGGGGCAGAATGCACATCCGGGGCTGGGGGCAGAACGCACGTCGGGGCATGGGGGTAGAACGCACGTCCGGGGGCAGAACGCAGGTCCAGGCCTGGGGGCAGAACGCAGGTCCAGGTCTGGGGGTAGAACGCAGGCCTGGGGGCAGAACACGCGTCCGGGCCTGGGGACAGAACGCAGGTCCAGGCCTGGGGGCAGAACACACATCCAGGCCTGTATAGGCTCGGGCTGTATATCTATAGTGCGCGATGGTCAAGTGTTCAGAAACACACTAACGTTCTATCTTACTGTTGTGTTAGATCGCTTAAAACACATACAACACATCAACATGCCCGCATGCTTCCTGCGGGGCTTACATTTTTGTCACACATTTGCAAAATACGGAGATGCCCACAGCACAGCAGTGGGACTTATGGGAGGGGGGGGGGGGTGTCGTCACGCAATGCAACTTTGCCAAATGCCAAGTGTATTTAAAGGCTATTTCGACAATCTCTTATTTAATGTTGCTTGACTGAATAACAAGGGAAACAATAATAACAGCAAGTAGGCCTGTCTGCACGTTCGGCACAAATCAGACAGCAGCAGCAGCGCACGCACACGCGCACACACACACACACACACACACAAGAATTCAGAAGCACTCACTCACAGCTCAATAGGCTACTATAAATTATCATGTTTAGGGGGGAAAAAAAGGCACGGCAGCCAGTACACCACAAGAAGAATGAATGGCGAGGTGAAGTTAGTTTGATTTGAGATATTCCAGTGAGTTGGATATTCGCGCTCGATATTCGTGTATTCCCCATGATGGTCTCATTTTGCTCAGGGACCATGGTTGCACGAGATCCACCTTTTATTCTGTCCAATCTCTGTACATCTGTGAGGGTTTGAGGCTGGGGGAGGTAGGACCCAATAGCAGACGGCAGGCAGGCAGCACAGGTTCAAAATATAGGTTTTAATATCCAAAAACAAACAGAGAAACACTAACATTAACAATGAACCGACAGAGAACAAAGGAAACAGGAGGGCATTTATAAGCTGTGTTGGGAATCGCTCCCTCGTTCCCTCACTCCCTATTTCGTATATAGGGTTCACCATGTAGTGAACTACCTAGGGAACGGAGAAAATGTAGGGTACACTGTTCCCTGCAAATCAAGGTGAATTGTGGGTAATAAATAGTGGACTATATAGGGAACGAAAATTCCGTGGAGAATTCGGACACTACAAACAAAATGGCTGACGCCCTATATAGTGCACTATATAGTGAATAGGGAGCGATTCCGAACACAGCTATACTCTGGGAGAACAATCAAGGAACAACGTACAGGTGTGCAACGAGACATAACGAGACACAGGTGCAGACAATCACCCAGACAAGGACATGGAGGGATTCCAACAAGACACCAACACAAGGACAGAGGAACAAGGACACAAGGGAGGAGAACAGGGAACAAGGCTGGGACAGGGAAAGGGACAGGGCAGGAAACCAGAGGGAGGAACTAGAGGACCAGGAGAGGAGGGACTGGAGTGACGTGAGACTAGTGAGGGGACAGGTGTCTAGAGCTGGGAGGACACAAACCAACATAGAAGACAAGACAGCAGACAAGACAACGAACACAAGACCAAACACACAAGGAGGCAGAACAAAACCAAGTGACAATGTGACCAAAGTGTACAAAAGTCTCTGGGGGTGCAGGGGCAGTCACAGGGAGGGGAGGTTCTCATGGTCCAGGAAGGTCCGGGGGCACAGGAGCTCAGGGTCAGGAATCCAGGCTGGGATCAGGGGGTGAGCAGCAGGGCGAACCAGGGGCCCGGGGCAGGGGCGAGGGTCTGGACCGGGAGCAGGGGGGGAGCAGGGGCCCGGGGCAGGGGCGAGGGTCTGGACCGGGAGCAGGGGGGGAGCAGGGCGAACCAGGGGTCCGGGGCAGGGGCGAGGGTCTGGACTGGGAGCAGGGGGGGAGCAGGGCGAACCAGGGGTCCGGGGCAGGGGCGAGGGTCTGGACCGGGAGCAGGGGGGGAGCAGGGCGAACCAGGGGTCCGGGGCAGGGGCGAGGGTCTGGACCGGGAGCAGGGGGGGAGCAGGGCGAACCAGGGGTCCGGGGCAGGGGCGAGGGTCTGGACCGGGAGCAGGGGGGGAGCAGGGCGAACCAGGGGCCCGGGGCAGGGGCGAGGGTCTGGACCGGGAGCGAGCAGAGTGGACCAGGGGTCCGGGGCGAACCAGGGGTCCGGGGCAGGGGCGAGGGTCTGGACCGGGAGCGAGCAGAGTGGACCAGGGGTCCGGGGCGAACCAGGGGTCCGGGGCAGGGACGCGGGTCCAGACTGGGAGCAGGGGGTGAGCCGGGGCGGACCCGGCCCGAACCATAACAACATCTCAAAATATTTTATATGATTTTTATGGTCATTTTTACACCTTATATTTTCAATAGTTCTGGGACCACATGACCAGAATACCTACAATTAGTCTCATTTTGTTCAGGGACAATGGCTGCACGAGATACACCTTTTGGTTTGTTCAATTACATCTCTAAATATTTTATATGATTTTTATGGTCATTTTTAGGGGGGGGGGGGTGGTCACGCAATGCAAGTTTGCCAAATGCCAAGTGTATTTAAAGGCTATTTTGACAATCTATCTTATTTAATGTTGCTTCACTGAATAACAATGGAAACAATAATAACAGCAAGTAGGCCTGTCTGCACGTCCGGCACAAATCAGACAGCAGCAACGCACGCACACACACACGCACGCACACACACACACACACGCACACACACGCGCACACACACACACAAGAATCCAGAACCACTCACTCACAGCTCAATAGGCTACTATCAATTATCATGTTTAGGGGGGGAAAAATGGCACAGCAGCCAGTACACCACAAGAAGAATGGCGAGGTGAAGTTAGTTTGATTTGAGATATTCCAGTGAGTTGGATATTCGCGCTTGATATTTGTGTATTCCCCACAATGGTCTCATTTTGCTCAGGGACCATGGTTGCACAAGATACACCTTTTATTCTGTCCAATCTCTGTACATGTGTGAGGGTTTGAGGCTGGTGGAGGTAGGACCCAATAGCAGACGGCAGGCAGGCAGCACAGGTTCAAAATATAGGGTTTTAATATCCAAAAACAAACAGAGGAACACCGGGGGAAACACTAACATTAACAATGAACCGACAGAGAACAAAGGAACCAGGAGGGCATATATACTCTGGGAGAACAATCAAGGAACAACGTACAGGTGTGCAACAAGACATAACGAGACACAGGTGCAGACAATCACCCAGACAAGGACATGGAGGGATTCCAACAAGACACCAACACAAGGACAGAGGAACAAGGACACAAGGGAGGAGAACAGGGAACAAGGCTGGGACAGGGAATGGGACAGGGCAGGAAACCAGAGGGGGAAACTAGAGGGCAGGAGAGGAGGGACTGGAGTGACGTGAGACTAGTGAGGGGACAGGTGTCTAGAGCAGGGAGGACACAAACCAACATAGAAGACAAGACAACAGACAAGACAACGAACACAAGACCAAACACACAAGGAGGCAGAACAAAACCAAGTGACAGTGACCAAAGTGTACAAAAGTCTCTGGGGGTAGTGCAGGGGCAGTCACTGGGAGGGGAGGTGCTCAGGGTCCAGGAAGGTCCGGGGGCACAGGAGCTCAGGGTGAGGAATCCAGGCCGGGAACAGGGGGTGAGCAGCAGGGCGAACCAGGGTCCGGGGCAGGGGCGAGGGTCTGGACCGGGAACAGGGGGTGAGCAGGGCGAACCAGGGGCCCGGGGCAGGGGCGAGGGTCTGGACCGGGAGCGAGCAGAGTGGACCAGGGGTCCGGGGCGAATCAGGGGTCCGGGGCAGGGACGACGGTCTGGACCGGGAGCGAGCAGAGTGGACCAGGGGTCCGGGGCGAACCAGGGGTCCGGGGCAGGGACGCGGGTCCAGACTGGGAGCAGGGGGTGAGCCGGGGCGGACCCGGCCCGAACCATAACAACATCTCAAAATATTTTATATGATTTTTATGGTCATTTTTACACCTTATACTTTCAATAGCTCTGGGCTAGCACATGGCCAGAATCCCTAAAATTAGTCTCATTTTGTTCAGGGACAATGCCTGCACCAGATACACCTTTTGCTTTGTTCAATTACATCTCTTAATATTTTATATGATTTTTATGGTCATTTTAACACATTATATTTTCAATAGCTCTGGGACCACATGACCAGAAGATCCGAAATTAGTATAATTTTGTTCAAGGACCATGCCTGCACGAGATACACCTTTTGGTTTGTTCAATTACATCTCTAAATATTTTATATGATTTTTATGAATCCCGTTAAAATCCCGTTGGAAATCTCGTGGGATTTCAGACGGGTGTTATTTCGTGTTAGTGATGCACCACCGCCAGGTGGCGTCTTTGAGTAGATTTAGCAGGCTGGGCTCTGTTTTTCTCCTATAGTCTACGAATGAAGCATCATTAAGTTTCACATTCTTTAATTTAAATGCTATGTTGTAAAGCACTTTGAGCTGAATTTATCTGTATGAAAGGTGCTATACAAATAACGTTTAATTGTTATTATTACCTTGTTCTCAAACACGTTTTCTCCATCTGGATGTAATTTAATTATTACGAACACCTATAATATATCTAGGCCTACAGTAGCCTATCTATCTCGGTAACTGACGTCGGGTCAAGACGTGGTGGCTGTTAGGTCAAATGCGTGAAATAACAGTATTGTAAATATATTTGTTAGTAAAGATGTGGTGAACGTGAGGGTTTTGCGCATCAATATAAACAGGAAACTGTGAAGATAAATTCTGTAGCGATTAGTCATGGGTCAAACCTTATTTTGCTTGGACTAAGCTATAGCGTATACATATATGCCTTAAAAATCGTATGCACACCATTTGCAAAATGATTTGACAGCCAAATAGCTGCAGATTGAATGGGTGGTAACATCCTAAAACGAGTTACCTATTCATTCTGACTTGTTGATCAAGTATTGTCAGCAACAGTAGACTGTGTCTGTGTCCCTCCCGTACAGTGCTGTGTGCTACAGTGGGCTACGCCCCTTTAACGACACTTACACCCTTTCACCACATGGCGGCGCCAAACGCTCAATTGTGAACTGGGCCTCTAAAGATCCTTAGCAGCTCTGTCGTATGTGAGGGGGCCTAGGGAGGACTGAGGCTCAGCATAGTTCACACAGTCAGATGGCATCTCTCATCCATCTATATTTAGGGTTGGTAATATTCACACATGTATTTTTGGCTGTTCAACACGAACCTTAATTTTTACATTACGGTACAATTTAAAATGTTTAATAGATCGATTGCAATAATACCTGTCTTAACATGAGGGCATGTACTAAGACCATATTTAAAAAGTGCATCTGTTTCAGGAGAAAGGAACAGATCAGGGCATACTCTGTTTTCATTGTGAAAAATCATTGTACAGTATCACGTGGGTGTGATATGGATGTGTCGTATTTCCCACAAAACAACACTGATTACAAATAAGTATTCGTTTAGACTCAAGCTACTAGAGCTAGCAAGACAAGTTTAGGGTTGGGGCACTCAGGGTTCCAGAAATACTACAGATGACTCTTGGAGGTGTTTTTTTAAAGGAAGATTTGACTCACAAATTGTCAATTTTCCACTCACCTAGTTCACATAGGAAAGATGATACTAGAAAGTGACTCATCCTAAAATGAGATTGTGGAGGCGGGCGTGAGAAGGCGTGGTGGCACATTTGAGTTCACCTGGTTTTTAATGACTCCGTTATCTGCATCAGGCTGGTTTAGTATGGGTCATTTACACATGGTCACATTTGGGAAGTAACTTAACTATCTGCTAAGCACCAGCACATGTGGATTGGATAAGTTATTAGGTGTAAAGAGCGTGAACCTGTAGATCTGTTGGGCCAACGCATCGGCACCCAGCTCAGAGAGCTGCATGACCGCGGATGACTTCTACGTAACGGCAAGGACAACTGAGACGGTCTGGAAACGAGATCTAGTGTCAGACTGGAGGTATTTCATGAACTTGGGAATGGGGCAAACTGATTATCTCAATACAAACACAGACGCATACAAACACAGACACACACGCACACACACATACACACACACACACACAAACACACACATACTGTACACACACACACAAACACACACAGACACACACCCACACACTCTGTGCTTTGTGGCCAACTGTTAACTAAGTTAAGACTCCTCTTGGGGGAGTTATATATAGGCCCCGGACCATCTGCAAGAATAATATTGCTCTCTTGATATCACCATCAGCACTTTGGTGCTGTGAACCCCCCCGCCACACACACACAGATCCCCCCCCCAGCCCTCTCAGACTCTTACCCCAACCTGAACCCCCCCCCCCCCCCCCCCCCCCAAAGATCTGCCATCCAGGCTGAGGGTGGGTATCGCACTGCTTGGGATCCTAGTCCAACCACAGGTCAGAGGCACCCAGGGATTTGTAAACCTGCGATCACGTTCGATCGGCCTGAAGCCTCAGTATTCATATCTCTCCCCAGAAGGATTACAGAAATTACTTTGGTGAGTGGATCGTCGTCTCGGCAGCTTTGACTGTGCTCTACTAACCAGCAGCATGGATTTATACTAACTCTGGACGTCCAAGAGTGGGGCGGTAAACACAGTTGTGCACCCGGGTCACTAAGACACTGAAGGTGATAATATCAGCCGCACTTGGAAGTGGACCGTGGTTTAGGACCTGGACTCAGTGAGCAGTTCAGTACTTATTTCATGGAGGCTGGCGGTGGGTGGGGTTAAGTGTTTTTCCCGGGGAGGCAAAGCGAGGAAGTGTAAAAGTCCCTTTATCACAGTTTTAGAGTTGGTTTGCTGCACCGTGTTAAAGATCCAGGGACTGTGGGAGAGAAGGTGCAGAGCGTTCCCATCGCACCCTCTGCTGATCCGGGGTGCCAAGCCTGGCAGGGACACCCGCCCCCCTGGGGGGAGGGGACGCATTCTGGTCCCTCAGCTTCAGTCTGTCCAGAGGACAGACAAAACCCTCCTCCAGCCAGCCCCCGTCACATATTCATTCAATGTTTTGTGGGCATTTATAATCATTATATACAGACATAATTGCGCCAGTATGTGTATGTTTGTATGTTTGTCTGTGTGTGTGTGTTTGTATGTTTGTCTGTGTGTGTGTTTGTGTGTGTGTTTGTATGTGAGCTGCACCAACTCCATTTGATAGTCCACTGACGTCACTAGTCGTCGCAAAAAAGGCCTTAGCTGAAATTGGCGCTTAAAAATAGCTCCGAGGGATTGAGTTGCAGTCAGTTGATGTGATGCGACGTTTCGCCGTTGACAGACCCTTTAAGACGCTTACCAGAGAACAGTACGGCTCAAATCAACCACACTACTAGGCGTCTATATCCCATGAAGAAGCGAGGTAGTGGAGAGATCATGTAACCTGAGTGTGAAACATGTCTAGCACATGGACCTGGGAACCCACGATCCACAGAGCCTCTGATTTTTTTTTTAAATAGTAATGTACTGATTAAAGTTGACAAAATGACAATCTTCATTCGGTTCTATCATTCGATTCAGAACCAAATGATTGATCCTGAGAGTCACACTCACTCACTAGACATGTTCAGTATGCAGGATCTGATGAGAAATGCCAGCGTGCTGTCAGCTAGTCAGCTCATGTTTCCTCTAATGGTTTCCTCACTCTAGTTTCCTCAGTCAGCTACATGCTGTATGTTTCTCCTAGGCAGTACAGTCAGCTACATCCTGTATGTTTCTCCTAGTCAGCAGTACAGTCAGCTACATGCTGTATGTTTCTCCTAGGCAGCAGTACAGTCAGCTACATGCTGTATGTTTCTCCTAGGCAGTACAGTCAGCTACATGCTGTATGTTTCTCCTAGGCAGTACAGTCAGCTACATGCTGTATGTTTCTCCTAGGCAGACCGTCTGGTAGGAGATATGTGTGGAATGTGAAAGGCAGTGGCATCGGCCCTGAACCTGAAAAATGAGAGGGCACAAGTTCCATGGACTCAAATGTTTGGGTCCCGCGGTTTCTCTTTCCAAGATTGGTGTGTGTGTGTGTGTGTGTGTGTGTGTGTGTGTGTGTGTGTGTACGCACGTGCATGGGAGCGTGCATAGATGTGAGAGAGTGTGGGGCAGTAAAGTGTTGAGATGGTCACATGGTCAGATGTGTGTGTGTGTGTGTGTGTGTGTGTGTGTATGTTTGTGTGTGTGAAGTGTTGAGATGGTTTACTTTGGCCTCTTCCTTAAGCATGTATTCAACATAATACTAGTATCTGAATGAAAAGTACTCAAACGGATGTATAATGTGACAAAAAAGACAATTTATTATTTTGGCCGGTAAAAAATATACTTGGCCGGTGTATTTTTTAATCTACCAGTCCCCTTGGCAGGTGAGCCAAAAAGTTAATTTTCAGCCCTGACTCTAGTAATACTGTAGTACTGCCCGGAACAGTAATACTCTAGTAATACTGTAGTACTGCCTGGAACAGAAATACTCTAGATATACTGTAGTACTGCCTGGAACAGTAATACTGTAGTAATACTATAGTACTGCCCGGAACAGTAATACTCTAGTAATACTGTAGTACTGCCTGGAACAGTAATACTCTAGTAATACTGTAGTACTGCCCGGAACAGTAATACTCTAGTAATACTGTAGTACTGCCTGGGACAGTAATACTCTAGTAATACTGTAGTACTGCCTGGAACAGTAATACTCTAGTAATACTGTAGTACTGCCTGGGACAGTAATACTCTAGTAATACTGTAGTACTGCCTGGAACAGTTATACTCTAGTAATACTGTAGTACTGCCCGGAACAGTAATACTCTAGTAATACTGTAGTACTGCCTGGGACAGTAATACTCTAGTAATACTGTAGTACTGCCTGGAACAGTTATACTCTAGTAATACTGTAGTACTGCCCGGGACAGTAATACTCTAGTAATACTGTAGTACTGCCCGGAACAGTAATAATCTAGTAATACTGTAGTAATACTGTAGTACTGCCCGGGACAGTAATACTCTAGTAATACTGTAGTACTGCCTGGGACAGTAATACTCTAGTAATACTCTAGTAATACTGTAGTACTGCCCGGAACAGTAATACTCTAGTAATACTGTAGTAATACTCTAGTAATACTGTAGTACTGCCCGGAACAGTAATACTCTAGTAATACTGTAGTAATACTCTAGTAATACTGTAGTTCTGCCCGGAACAGTAATACGTGGATTGGATAACCTTCTTGCATGCAGTTGTTATCCATGGCAACTGAACACACATTCTTGTTAACACACTTTACAGAAATACAGTTACCCTGGAAATCAGATGATTGAATAGGGGCCTATGGTTGAAACTGTCTGTCTCTTCACATAAGATCAAAGTCATATGAGGGACTGCCGATGCTTGATAAGAGACGTCATACTGATGTGTTTTCTCTCCACATCTGCAGCCATGCCTCTCTCTGGAACGCCTGCCCCTCCGAACAAAAGGAAAAAGCCATCATCCAGGATCATCACTGACCTGTCGCACGTTACTCAGGATGGTAAGGCACACGTCACACGCGTGGTCACCCTGACTGATCTGTTTACAGGATGTCACATAAAGCCAGGTGACGTCTTTGTCTGGCGACGTATCCTGACCTCTGGGACCTAACTGAGGCCCAACGTCAAGGACAACTCTCAGAAAAATGTTCCTAACCATTCATTCAGCTCCACGGAGTGATACTTATAGTGGAACTGTCACCAGGTTACCAGTCAAATGAAATGAACTGAAACTAGCCCCAGTGAGGGAGGACAGGGTCAGGGACGCCGAGGCACTAGGGGGCGCACACATCTCTGCCTCCCCGCTCAACAACTTGTTGGGGCGCACTGTCGTTATTTGGCCTAGGGTGGCCAATCGCCTTCCGCCGGGCCTGGACAGGGTACCCCTGTGTAGGGAGGACAGGGACAGGGTACCCCCGTGTAGGGAGGACAGGGACAGGGTACCCCCGTGTAGGGAGGACAGGGACAGGGTACCCCCATGAAGGGAGGACAGGGTAGTCCCCGTGTAGGGAGGACAGGGTACCCCCGTGTAGGGAGGACAGGGTAGACCCAGTGTAGGGAGGACAGGGTAGTCCCCGTGTAGGGAGGACAGGGTAGGGAGGACAGGGTAGTCCCCGTGTAGGGAGGACAGGGTAGGGAGGACAGGGTAGTCCCCGTGTAGGGAGGACAGGGTAGGGAGGACAGGGTACCCCCGTGTAGGGAGGACAGGGTAGTCCCCGTGTAGGGAGGACAGGGTAGTGTAGGGAGGACAGGGTACCCCAGTGTAGGGAGGACAGGGACAGGGTAGTCCCAGTGTAGGGAGGACAGGGACAGGGTACCCCCGTGTAGGGAGGACAGGGTAGCCCCAGTGTAGGGAGGACAGGGTACCCCCGTGTAGGGAGGACAGGGTACCCCCGTGTAGGGAGGACAGGGTAGTGTAGGGAGGACAGGGTATCCCCGTGTAGGGAGGACAGGGTAGTGTAGGGAGGACAGGGTAGTCCCAGTGTAGGGAGGACAGGGTACCCCCGTGTAGGGAGGACAGGGTAGTCCCAGTGTAGGGAGGACAGGGTAGTCCCCGTGTAGGGAGGACAGGGTAGTCCCCGTGTAGGGAGGACAGGGTAGTCCCAGTGTAGGGAGGACAGGGTACCCCCGTGTAGGGAGGACAGGGTAGTCCCCGTGTAGGGAGGACAGGGTAGTCCCCGTGTAGGGAGAACAGGGTAGTGTAGGGAGGACAGGGTACCCCGTGTAGGGAGGACAGGGACAGGGTAGTCCCCGTGTAGGGAGGACAGGGTACCCCAGTGTAAGGAGGACAGGGTACCCCCGTGTAGGGAGGACAGGGTACCCCCGTGTAGGGAGGACAGGGTAGTCCCAGTGTAGGGAGGACAGGGTACCCCCGTGTAGGGAGGACAGGGTAGTCCCAGTGTAGGGAGGACAGGGTAGTGTAGGGAGGACAGGGTAGTGTAGGGAGGACAGGGTAGTCCCCGTGTAGGGAGGACAGGGTACCCCAGTGTAAGGAGGACAGGGTACCCCCGTGTAGGGAGGACAGGGTACCCCCGTGTAGGGAGGACAGGGACAGGGTACCCCCGTGTAGGGAGGACAGGGTACCCCCGTGTAGGGAGGACAGGGACAGGGTACCCCCGTGTAGGGAGGACAGGGACAGGGTAGACCCCGTGTAGGGAGGACAGGGACAGGGTACCCCCGTGTAGGGAGGACAGGGTAGTGTAGGGAGGACAGGGTAGTGTAGGGAGGACAGGGTAGTCCCAGTGTAGGGAGGACAGGGTAGTCCCCGTGTAGGGAGGACAGGGTAGTCCCAGTGTAGGGAGGACAGGGACAGGGTAGTCTCAGTGTAGGGAGGACAGGGTAGTCCCCGTGTAGGGAGGACAGGGTAGTCCCCGTGTAGGGAGGACAGGGTAGTCCCAGTGTAGGGAGGACAGGGACAGGGTAGTCTCAGTGTAGGGAGGACAGGGTAGTCCCAGTGTAGGGAGGACAGGGACAGGGTAGTCTCAGTGTAGGGAGGACAGGGTAGTCCCCGTGTAGGGAGGACAGGGTAGTCCCCGTGTAGGGAGGACAGGGTAGTCCCAGTGTAGGGAGGACAGGGACAGGGTACCCCAGTGTAGGGAGGACAGGGACAGGGTAGCCCCCGTGTAGGGAGGACAGGGTACCCCCGTGTAGGGAGGACAGGGACAGGGTAGTCCCCGTGAAGGGAGGACAGGGTAGTCTTTTCCACAGAGAGACCTCACTGGCCACCCCTCCCTGTAGGGGAGCAGCTCTCTCAAGCACCTGGGCTCCACACTTCACTGGCCTGTTCTGGACATAACAGTGTGAACGGAAAAACACAGTTATTTATATTAAAGCCCTAATCAGGGTGCGATTTGTTAAAAACCCAGAGGGGGGGACATTTTCAAATAAAATGTAATGTCCAGAAATTGAACAGATGTAAACATCAGAACAAAGGAAACGACTGTATGCTCTTATTGTATTCTTATATACACACCCAACAAAGTGCTAAAAGAACGGACAAACCATACGATGTTAGGTTATTGATCACACTGCTATGAATGTAGAGCTATCCCGTCCTCATAATAGACCTTTAGACCTCATTAAAAAAGTGATATGCGTAGGCTAGTTAAAGGTAGGCACTATGTGCATTATAGGCTACATTAAATCACTGTTACAGTAGACCTGTGCCTTGAAAGCACATTTGAACACCAGCCATCTATCCCAACAAATCTGTAGGCTACCATTCAGCATGGATCCATCTTGGTCCACAATCACGCACACTTTCACCGGTAGGCCAGGCCGCAAGGCTGAAAAGAAAATCTGGAACACAAGATAAAATATAAATTGGTATTGGTCTCGTGAAAAGAGGCTAAATTGGTGGCCGCGACAATGTGCTGCGCTAACTTGGCTATCGCCTAATATCGAGGATGAGAATAGCAAAACAAAAGCAATACATGCTGACGATTGGTCGCTTATCACCCACAACAATAATTGTTTTATAATAAAATATTAATCCTGTCACTTACCGATGTTTAGCACTAGCAGAAGAGTCTGCTTTGGTGATGGACCTCTTGCGTTTTGGGCATCCTCCAAAAATCCTCGCAGCAAAATATGACGAAATGCTTCATTACTAATTCTTGCTAGTTAGAGCATATCCATGGTTAGAGTAGGCGCTTGGTTGACAGTTGCCATGATAATCAAACGCGTGGTTAGAAACTAGCTATTGTAAATCATATTTTTGAAATAGCTAGTGTAGTTTTTCTAAATTGCGCCATCTATTTTCAGGCACAGGAATTGTAGCTATATTCAGTCTGACCACAAGCAGGGATAAAAACGTAACCCCACCGGCGATAAAAATGATATCAAAACCAGATGGGGGGAAATCCCCCCCAGCAATTCACACGCTGGCCCGAATTATTTTTGTTCATCTGAGACTTTGTCAAGATCTTCACTCCCTTCTTCATGACTAGCGGCTCGTCAAACACAAATGTTTACTAAAAATGGGAGAGGGATTGGGAGTGATGAAGCTCTATGCAAAACGCACAGTTCAATTTTATTTTAAGTCACTTTGGACAAGAGCATCAGCTAAATGATCGTAATGTAATGTAATGCTCAATAAATGCAATTCTGCAAATCCTTCGGCCTTAGGTGTGTGGTATGGAGCCACAGAGTACGTGGTGTTTTTTGACACAAGGTTTATCTTGCAGATTTCACAGCAGAAAATCCATCTGTCCTTTGCAATCGTCATGGTGATGGTAGACCCTCCTACTCAGCTGTTTGGTCATGGGTCCATAATTGATTTGAGCATTATGTAACCTAGTTGCATATCCTCACTCCTCTTTATCGTAACACTTGCTTTTCGGTGGCATAGCAGGTAGCAATGTTTAAGAGAGGTTGTCAAGGCAAGTCAGAGGATTCAAATTCAAATCCATTGTGGGCAAAGTGAGGGTGGAAGTAGTCTGACTCAGCGGATGTAGGTTTCGGGGATAAACCTTGTCCTTCGTTTATTACCGCCCAATCAGAGGCACCCGTTCATGTGGTCGGACAATCAGATTCAATCCCAGACTATGTGAAACAACAACAACCTAGCAACCTCTCTACCGAAGACGATTGTGATTGGTGGAAAGAAATACAGCACCGCCCCCAATATCCCCGAATGCTAATGAGTCCAGCCAGACCTTTCTCAAGCGCTGAAATAAGCCAAGTGTGGAGATGGCTATGTGAGACTAGGAGATGGCTATGTGAGACTAGGGTGGAAGCAATGACACCATGACACCGGTAACACATCCATATCATAACAATGGTTAATGTCAACACTTCATTGCTAGGTGTTGTTTTTGATTAAGGGTCCCTGTCCATCTTTCCTCATCAGGAGTAATAAATACTTTGTCCTGTCAGGATTATGTCCATCATGACTTTGAGGGAGAAATGTCCTTATACTAGTGCTAAGTAAATGATCAGAAATGATATCTGAATTGAAATACCAATAGAGAAATGCACCAACATCAAGTGTCCTTGGGGCAAATTAAGTGAACTACAGTATGCACTACATTACACAATACTAATTCTGGCAATGGACAGTTTTCCCTGTAAGCTGAAGTGCTATGCTTCCTCTCTCATCAACACGCTGTTGTTTCAAATTTAAACTGCAACACTACAACCGTTGTATAATTCTGGATTTCTGACAACCACTGTGTTTTCAGGGTAGTTTCCATTCGCCCTGTTCTCTCTGTTGTCTGGAAAAGTGCGGAACATGCCATGGTAACCAAGTCCCTAGTCCCTAGATCGAGACTTAAGACCAAGGGTGACCGAGCTTTTGCGGTGGCTGGCCCAAAGCTCTGGAACAGCCTCCCTCCACACATTAGACACGCACAGAACCTAGGGCTCTTTAAGTCTCATCTTAAAACGCACTTGTTTTCACTGGCTTTTGAGGCCTGATAGCCTACATCCCCTGTCCTGTTTTGTGTCCTGTCCTTTTATTGTTCTGTGATTATGTGCCCTTTATTCTGTTTTTTGTTTTAGTTTATTTTATATATTGTACAGCACTTTGGTGCAACTTCGGTTGATTTTAAACGTGCTTTATAAATAAAGTTGACCTTGACCAACATACAGTACATCCCCTCCACGCTGTAGAGTTCGAGGAGGAGCCCGAGGCGTCCGAGTTCGACCTAGGGACGAAGATCCGGACGCCCAAGGACATCATGCTGGAGGAGCTGTCCCTGATGAAGAACAAGGGCTCCAAGATGTTCCGGATGAGGCAGAAGCGGGTAGAGAAGTTCATCTATGAAAACAACCCCGACCTCTTCAGCAGCGAGTCTATGGTGAGAATATATATAGTGTAGTAAGTCAAGTTGTAATGAATCATAGTTTGATAGAGCCATTCATAATGAGGTTCACAATGATAGACGGAGGTTTATTATGTGTCAATAATATTTGCTGAAACACATTTAACAGCGTACATAAACAAAGAAATCTGCAAACGTGCTTGATAATGGTCATGAACTTGATAATAGGGAAGACCGCCAAGAGAAAGACAGGGAAACTCACTGTCCTCTGTACTGTACGGTGATTTGTTACAGGAAAATTTCCAGAAGCTGGTTCCCAGTCTTGGGGGCCAGATGATGGATGTTGGGGGCCACCTAGTGGGCAGGCAGGCAGGTGGACAGGCCCCTGTGCCCCCTCCCAAACCTGGCAGCAAGGGGGCAGGAGCAGGGAGTGCTGGCGGGGCAGGAGGAGCAGGTGAGCAGTGTGGTGAGAGACAGGGGCATGGTGGATCAGGAGGAGGTGTAGAAGGTTGGTACCGCCTCCATACACATCCACGCCACGTTGAACGCATAAGAGTAACATCGTACGTGCAAACCTAAAAGTCACATAGAACGTGTTGTGATCTGACATATTATTATAGTACAATAAGACAATGCAGTCCAAAGGGGCTTGATTATCATGCGTCACCGACTGAATGTCACCTCTTCTCCAACCATTTTGTCTCGCAGGAGGTCGCGGGAAGGACAAGGGTGGGAAGGGGGGCATGAAAGAAATGAAATCATACATGTCCCCATGGGAACGGGCCATGAAGGGTAACGTGGAGCTGACGTCCACCATGAAGACCCAGATGCCAGGGCCCCAGATCCACCGTGATCTGCCCAAGTACAAGAGCTTCAACAGGTGTGCGTCCGTCTACAGCACAGCATGCCTGACCTGTCGGGCTTCTGTTTGCTCTTTGTCTTTTCAAATTAAACCAAGATCAGGTGATGCGAGATGGTGAAACTCCATGAGGACTTTAATTAAATATTTCCCTTCAGCTGTCAGTACCACAATAGCCTTTAGTATGACTTCATTTATAAAGACCTGACTGAATGTTTCATCTGTTATATTGACTGTTTGGTCTTCTAGGTCTGCTATGCCGTTTGGAGGCTTTGCGAAGGCCTCTCAGCTCATGACCTTCGCGCTGCCTCAGATCAAGGTGGCCAAAGCAGAGCCTGAGGCGGTGGTGTACCAGCATGACATTGGATGCCGACCCTCATTCAATCGCACTCCTATAGGTTGGTTGGGCAGCAGTGAGCCCAGCAGCATTCCCATGGAGTCGGAAACCATGCCCTTCGACGGAGAGACTGACGAGCTGTGAACACACACACACGCACACACACACACACACACACACATTACCTACAACAGCTTTTAGTCCAGTTTGTGTACGATTGAAATATCAAACCTCATGGGTTAAATGTTATTCTCAAGCAAGCCCATTCTCAGGCAGGCCAATACTGAGTCTAGAGAAGAGACAAGTCAACTCTAGGTGACATAGTATCAGCTTTAGCTCATTTGAAATCAATGACGCCTAGACTAAGAATCGCAGTTGCATCTTCCAGATGAAAATAATATACATAACAATTGACAATTTACATTATGAATCACATTAGGATATTTATTGGTTTGCATTTTGTTAGTCAAGGAAAAAGACGATTCCAAGAAGTGGTAGTGTAATTAACTTAGCTTGTTTGTGTCAGCATGTTTTACCTCACAACTAGGAGTGAGTGTTTAGCTTAGCTTGTTGGTGTCAGCATGTTTCTCTACATCCATTTGCACATCAACACAGTGTTGGTCACCAAGCTTAAATGATCAATACCTTTTCCTGGAGAACCTTTGGAAACTTTGACAGCTCCACAGACCCTGCAAAATCTGAGCCTGATACAGAATTCTGCAGAGAAGGGTGTCAAATTTTGCTACAGTTTCTTATGTGTGTGTGTGACCCTACTGCACCTTGCAATTTTTCTCCCTAATAAACTTTTTTTTTCAAATTGTAGCCTAGCACTTTTGTCTTTTGTCTAGTTGTATTTCTCTGCTCTTTTACATATGTTTTAACCAAGCTATGGAGATAGGTCTTTTACAAACTACAATAAATGTCTAGAATTCTCCGTTGACGAGAAGGAGAATCATGCCACAAACAGAAATGAATGAGCTCCATAACTGAACTAGAAAATTGCATTTCCTTCAGAAAATGTGTGTGAATGCTGGGCAGCTTAAAGTCACACAGAAATGATTCACATTCACATAGGTTCACATAATTAGTACATAGTGAATTCACATTCACATAGGTTCACATAAGAGCATTCACAGTATTGTTATACAGTTCTTTTTACTTCTTCTTCCGTACGTTTTTTGGCTCTCTGTAGCTCCTTCATACTTTGAGCTACTTAAATCATTCAAGTATCAACATGTTCAGCTTGTTAAGGACACGATGGGACTTCTTTCAGATTTTTAATACTTTTTATACTTTTTAAAATATTAAACTTTTTCAACAATTTTTTTGGAATGGAAGTCAATGGGGGAGTTTTGAAACCTCCTTCAGCCTTCAACTCCTTCATACTTTGAGCTACAGAAACCATTCAACTGTCAAAATTATTTATTGATTGTGATTATTATTATATCATTATTGGGTACCTTTCAGATTTTTAATAACGTTCATACTTTTTAAAATATTCTCCTCCTTCATTTTTTGTGCTAGAAACCTTCAAAGATTAACATGTTCAGGACCTTTAGCACATTAAACGCATTCAGCTTCCTTATAGTTTTTATGTAATTTAAGTTTGTTTTGGAGCTTTTTTAACATTGAAGTATGTTCATTATACATATTATACATTAAAACGTTCACACAACTGTGCTGATTCGTACAATGTAAGTATCTAAGCCGTGTGACTTGTAGTTTTCGCTGTATGACGATTTGTTCGGCAACTGCGCTCTCCATTGAAACGTATGGGCCCACACTCTGACTTTTGAGCTACTCATTTTTCATTTTTACACTTTTTCTAACTCGTCGCCATGCCTACAGTTTTTAGGCTACATGGACATATCATAGCCTGAAATGTTCAGCATTTTCTCAGGATTCCTACGGTGTCAATATCTAGGCTGTGACCTTCATACTTTTTGAGAGAGAGCCGTCTGAAGCCGGCATGCCTTTCCATTGAAGTGAATGAGAGGATGCTCAGTGTCGGTTGCGATTTGAATTTGGGGACACATGCAGGCTCTCTGTACAGGCACCCTTTTATGACTACTGTGGTAGCGTTCATATTCCTTCCTTCCTTCCTTCCTCCCTTCCTTCCTTCCTTCCTACCTTCCTTATATTCAAAGAAATATTTAGAATTACACTCTTTTTCAGGCTGTTAACTCATTAATACCTTTTCTCTTCTTTCAGCTATTGAACTCAATAAAACTATGAGTTATGATGAGTGGTCTAATCTATTTTTGAGTGTAGTACTAGCAGTACTTATGGTGCGTTCGTTTATAACTGGGAGGTGGCAAATTGCGACTTGCTACTAGGATTGATTAAATAAAACACTGCATTTACTCGCACTTCCTCGTTGCAAATTCGGATATGTTTCTCAGCCCCCAGTTGCTCGAATGCACTAGGTATAACTAGGTAACTGTGATATAATGGTATATAGCTCGAATGCACACAGGTCGGAGGTAGGTATTTTGCCACTTGCGACTTGCCACCTCCGACCACAAACGAACGCACCATTATAACAAACACCTACAGCTTCTCACTGCTACTACTTCTCACCTCAACTTCCATACAACCCCTCCACAGCTACTGCTCGGCCCCGGGGTGGGCTATAGACACATGGTCTCCAATGAGGGGTGCATGGGGATGGCCTGGCAATCACTGACCTGCCTCCCACAACCTCTGACCTGAGGGGGCGGAGTCTCGCCACCACGCCACTATCCACGCCACAGTCCCCACATCTCAGACCGTGAGTTGGCTAAAGACACAGTTTTCACAGTTGGGTGGTCCGGGGAGCAGTACACGGTCTTCGACCGGCTCTCACCCGAGGGGGCGGAGTCTTGTCTCCACGCCACTGTCCCCACATCTCAGCCCCTGAGTGAGCTACAGACACACGGTCTTCACTGTTGGGTGCATGGAGATTGCCCGGATGTCAGTGCACTGCCCCCGACCTGCTCTGACCAGAGGGGGCGGAATCTCGCCATCACGCCACTATCCACGCCACCGACCTCACAACACAGCCTCTGAGGTGGCTAGAGACACACGGTCTTCATTGGTAAAGGCAGGTGGGTAGCCCGGCACGGCCTACACTGTCCACGACTGTCTCTGACTCGAGGGGGCGGAGTCTCGTCACCACGCCACTGAACATGCCACGGACACCACAACTCAGCCCTTGAGTGGGCTAGAGACACATGGTCTTCACGGGTGGGTGCATGGGGATTGCAAAGAGGTCACTGTACTGTCCCTGACAGGCTTCCAAGCTTTTAAGATATCCGTTCCATCATTTATTCCATCTTTCAGCTTTGACAGTATTACTCTATTGCTCATCTTTCAAGCTAAATGCTCAGTTCAAGGCTTAAACTACTCAGGTTGAAAAGTTTATACATATTTAAGTTCTTAGCTTTTTTAGGTAATGCAGTTACAATTCTGCCAGTTTCACATTTCAGCTAAGGTTGAAAAGTTTATATTTATTTAAGTTCTTAGCTTCTTTAGGTAATGCAATTACAATTCTGCCAGTTTCACATTTCAGCTTCCAGGTTTTCCAGCTTACAAGCTTTTTAGTAATACATTCCATCATTTATTCCATGTTTCAGCTTTGACAGTATTACAGTTTATCTTCCAGCTTTTGTAGCAATGTATTTAAGTTTTTAACTTCTTTAGGCAATGCAGTTCAGATTCCAATTCTGCCAGTTTCACATTTCAGCTTCCAGGCTTTTCAGCTTCCAGCATTTTCAGCCGTTCAGGTGTGATGCATTTGACATTTCAGATTTTTCGCATTCATGCATTTTCAGCAATGCTTTTGCTATTCCGTTCAGCTGCTCAGCATTCACACGCATTTTCTGCAGGAAATGCAATTTTCTAGTTGGTCATAGTGTTCACCTATTCAATGATGTATGCCCAGAAAATTACAAAATTCTACTTTTGTTGTAATCTTATATCAAATTATATAATTTCTTACTTCCTGGAAAACGGTAGGTCACGTGCAATTACGACACCAGGTACCTTAGATTTCAGGCCAATAATCTCACAACATCCACCCTGTCAACAAGTACGGAAGCAAGATATTCTCCAACTTCCCTTTCGGTGCGACTTTAAAGAATTCCCAAAAGCATTGCTGCAAATGCATGAATGTGAAAAATCTGAAATAATGCATCACACCTGGTAGCTGAAAAACCTGGAAGCTGAAATGTGAAACTGGCAGAAGGTGAAGCTGAACTGCATTACTTGAAGCTAAGAACCTAAATGCATTGCTACAAAAGCAGGAAGATAAACTGTAATACTGCCAAAGTTGAAAGATGCAATAAAGGATTGCATGTATAGCTAAAAAGCTTGGAAGCTAAGAAACTTGCAAGCTTAGCTGAAATGTGAAACTGCTTTTAAAATTTTCAACCTGAGTATTTCAAGGGAAAAATGTGTTTGAGGAGTGCTTCTGGTGTGGTAGCACAGGTGCTCAGGAAAAAGGGGAAAATATAAAGGTAATGAAAAGAGAAAGTTTCCTGGCACACATGTGGTCTCTTTAAAAAGCCTTCATTATGAATGGCTAGGGCATATAAAAAAAAACACCAACGCGTTTCAGCCAGTTGGCTTCATCAGGGTCTTCAAACAAACAGAGACCGACAAAGGAACAGGAAGTGTTCTTAGAAGCATCACCTAGATTTCACCCTCCGGAGAAAACTCATTTTGGCTGCTTGTATCCGTGATCTCGTTCTTTCGGTCATGACCCATCCTTCATGACCATAGGTGAGGGTTGGGACAAAGATAGACCGGTAGATCGAGAGCTTTGCCTTTTGGCTCAGCTCTCTTTTCGTCACAACAGTGCGGTAAAGCGACTGCAGAACCGCACCAGCTGCTCCGATTCTCCGGCCAAACTCCCTCTCCATGGTTCCCTCACTCGTGAACAAGACCCCCAGATACTTGAACTCCTTCACTTGGGGTAAGGACTCATTTCCTACTCGGAGCAGACAAACCACCGGTTTCCTGCTGAGAACCATGGCCTCAGATTTAGAGGTGCTGATTAGTGTGTGTGTGCGTGTGCTCCTCCAGGTGGAGGAGCGCTACGAGGCGCTGTTCTCACCGCCGCTGCCGGCAGACAAGGCGCTGGCCATCGAGAAGCTGGGCATCAGCACCACCGACAAGATCTTCCTGGAGTTCGCCGAGCCCTTCTGGAGCCCCGAGTGCAACAGCATCCAGTTCGTGTGGGAGGACGAGGCCCAGCTGGAGCGGCCGGTGTACCCGGCCGAGCTGTGGTACCGCAAGATCTGCAGCTTCGACGTGCTGCACCCGGCCCAGCGCTACAGACACATGCTGAGCGGCTGGATCTGCGCTCATGGAACGATTCACAGGTCAGCACACACACACACACACACACACACACACACACACACACTGAGACCTGCCCCGAGCTGCTCTGACGATTCACAGGTGTACAAAATAGTTCAATATTCGTGTAACTAAGATAGCTGGGTTATAAAATATTTTTTTCCACAGACACATTTTGCTACAAAGTCTGTAACCGTTTATTATACAACGGTTAGTTCTTGTTCTTGATTCTGATTGGCTGGAAGCCGTGTTAAAATACTTTGTAACACACACCTGGGACCGCATATCATTCCATTTTCAGTATTAACGCGCCTCCCATTTGATCCAATGCATTGTAGTTGTTGTTGTTGCTTGGAAACCCTTTTGTTAGGGGAACTATTTTGCTCTGCGGAATTGAGGGAATGATGCTTCGTTTTGAATAAATGTTAATATTTTACATTGCTGTGTGTTTATTTTACACTAATAGCTGTAGTAACCGTTGTATAAAAGCAATAAACCACGAGAGGCCATGTGTTATAGTGATTTTATAACAGCGAGGGGGGTTTTACTCCGCTTCGCGTCGTGCCTAACAACGCCCCCTAGCTGTTATAAAATCACTATAACACACGGCCTCTCGTGGTTTATTGCTTAAATATAGTTTGGCAAATTTGTACCGCTTCGATGTCCACCATGATTGTTGACAGATTTACTGACTGCTCGGTGACGTAGGACACCTGACGTATCGGCAGTTTCAGTTCCCCGCATCCGAAAGATTTTGGGATGGTGTCTTTCTTACCCTCCCTCCCTCACTCGCTCAATCTCTCTCTCTTACCCTCCCTCCCTCCCTCCCTCCCTCTCTCTTACCCTCCCTCCCCCCTCTCTCTCTCTTACCCCCCTCCCTCCCTCTCTTTCTCTCTTACCCTCCCTCCCTCTCTTTCTCTCTTACCCTCCCTCCCTCTCTCTTACCCTCCCTCTCTCTCTTACCCTCCCTCCCTCCCTTTCTCTCTCTCTCGTACCCTCGCTCCCTCTCTCTCTCTTACCCTCCCTCCCTTTCTCTCTCTCTTACCCTCCCTCCCTTTCTCTCTCTCTTACCCTCCCTCCCTTTCTCTCTCTCTTACCCTCCCTCCCTCTCTCTCTCTCTTACCCTCCCTCCCTTTCTCTCTCTCTTACCCTCCCTCCCTCTCTCTCTCTCTTACCCTCCCTCCCTCTCTCTCTCTCTTACCATCCCTCCCTCACTCTTTCTCTTACCCTCCATCCCTCTCTCTCTCTTACCCCCCTCCCTCCCTCTCTTTCTCTCTTACCCTCCCTCCCTCCCTTTCTCTCTCTTACCCTCCCTCCCTCCATCTCTCTCTCTTACCCTCCCTCTCTCTCTTACCCTCCCTCTCTCTATCTTATCCTCCCTCCCTCTCTCTCTCTTTCTAACCCTCCCTCCCTCACTCTCTTACCCTCCCTTTCTCTCTCTCTTACCCTCCCTCCCTCTCTCTCTCTCTTACCATCCCTCCCTCACTCTTTCTCTTACCCTCCATCCCTCTCTCTCTCTTACCCCCCTCCCTCCCTCTCTTTCTCTCTTACTCTCCCTTCCTCCCTCTCTCTCTCTTACCCTCCCTCCCTCTCTTTCTCTCTCTCTTACCATCCCTCCCTTTCTCTCTCTCTTACCCTCCCTCCCTCTCTCTTACCCTCCCTCTCTCTCTTACCCTCCCTCCCTTAATATGATAATATGTCCTTTTAGTACGCCATTATTTCCAACAAGGGGGGGTAAATAGGGAGAAAGTTGGGAACCCTATCGGTACATGGGCAATCCTAGACTGTTTTAGTAGACAAGACTGCAGTGCCGGCATTAATTAATTCAATCTTTTGGCAGACCAGGGAGGAGAAGAGGAGAGAATTGGGAATTTAACAGGAAGAAATCAGGATATCTAAGCAGTCAGGGAGAGCAGATTATTCCAGCAGACTGAACCAGCCTCACCATCTATGAATCATCAGTTTCCTATAGCTACATCTAGTGGTCATATCTGGTATTACTATTGAGCAGTTTATTATTGCTATCTTGGTGTTGTGGCTGTTTAAAACAATCATACCATATGATGATTATGATTACAATATTATGAAATGATTAAAATGCAGGGGAGCTAAATCAAATTAAATCACAACACCTCCCTTCCTCCCGTTCTCTCTTTCTTACCCTCCCTTCCTCCCTCTCTCTCTCTTACCCACCCTCCCTCTCTCTCTCTTACCCTCCCTCCCTTTCTCTCTCTCTTACCCTCCCTCCCTCTCTCTCTCATTCTAACCCTACCTCCCTCTCTTTCTCTCTCACTCTAACCCTACCTCCCTCCCTCTCTCTCTCTCTTACCCACCCTCCCTCTCTCTCTCTTACCCTCCCTCCCTTTCTCTCTCTCTTACCCTCCCTCCCTCTCTTTCTCTCTCTCTTACCCTCCCTCCCTTTCTCTCTCTCTTACCCTCCCTCCCTCTCTCTCTCATTCTAACCCTACCTCCCTCTCTTTCTCTCTCACTCTAACCCTACCTCCCTCCCTCTCTCTCTCTCTTACCCACCCTCCCTCTCTCTCTCTTACCCTCCCTCCCTTTCTCTCTCTCTTACCCTCCCTCCCTCTCTCTCACTCTAACCCTACCTCCCTCTCTTTCTCTCTCTCTTACCCTCCCTCCCTCTCTCTCTCTCTTACCCTCCCTTCCTCCCGTTCTCTCTTTCTTACCCTCCCTTCCTCCCTCTCTCTCTTACCCACCCTCCCTCTCTCTCTTACCCTCCCTCCCTTTCTCTCACTCTCTTACCCTCCCTCCCTCTCTCTCTCACTCTTACCCTACCTCCCTCTCTTTCTCTCTCTCTTACCTTCTCTCCCTCTCCCTCTCTCTTACCCTCCCTCCCTTTCGCTCTCTCTAACCCTACCTCCCTCTCTTTCTCTCTCTCTTACCCTCCCTTCCTCCCTCTCTCTCTTACCCTCCCTTCCTCCCTCTCTCTCTTACCCTCCCTCCCTCCCTCTCTCTCTTTCTCTCTCTCTTACCCTCCCTCCCTCTCTCTCTCACTCTAACCCTCCCTCCCTCTCTCTCTTTCTTACCCTTACTCTCTTACTCTCTCTCTCTTACCCTCCCTCCCTCTCTCTCTTACCCTCCCTCCCTCTCTCTCTAACCCTCCCTCCCTCTCTCTCTTTCTTACCCCCCCCCACTCTCTCAATCTCTCCCTCCCTCTCTTTCTCTCTTACTCTCCCTCCCTCGCTCTCTTACCCTCCCTCTCTCTCTCTTACCCTCCCTTTCTCTCTCTCAATCTCTCCCTCCCTCTCTTTCTCTCTTACTCTCCCTCCCTCGCTCTCTTACCCTCCCTCTCTCTCTCTTACCCTCCCTCTCTCTCTCTTACCCTCCCTTTCTCTCTCTCAATCTCTCCCTCCCTCTCTTTCTCTCTTACTCTCCCTCCCTCGCTCTCTTACCCTCCCTCTCTCTCTCTTACCCTCCCTTTCTCTCTCTCGTACCCTCGCTCCCTCTCTCTCTTACCCTCCCTCCCTCTCTCTCTTACTCTCCCTCCCTCGCTCTCTTACCCTCCCTCTCTCTCTCTTACCCTCCCTTTCTCTCTCTCGTACCCTCGCTCCTTCTCTCTCTTACCCTGCCTCCCTCTCTCTCTCTCTTACCCTCCCTCCCTCTCTCTCTCTTACCCTCCCTCTCTCTATCTTATCCTCCCTCCCTCTCTCTCTCACCCTCCCTCCCTCTCTCTCTTTCTAACCCTCCCTCACTCTCTCACTTACCCTCCCTCCCTTTCTCTCTCTCTCTTACCCTCCCTCTCTCTCTCTTTCTTACCGTCCCTCCCTCTCTCTCTCTTTCTTACCGTCCCTCTTTCACTCTTTCGCTTACCCTACCTCCCTCTCTCTCTTACCCCTTCCTTTCTCTCTCTCTTACCCTCCCTCCCTCTCTCTCTAACCCTCCCTCCCTCTCTTTCTCTCTCTTACCCTCCCTCCCTTTCTCTTTCTTACCCTCCCTTCCTCCCTCTCTCTCTATTATCCACCCTCCCTCTCTCTCTCTTACCCTCCCTCCCTCTCTCTAACCCTACCTCCCTCTCTTTCTCTCTCTCTAACCCTACCTCCCTCTCTTTCTCTCTCTCTTACCCTCCCTCCCTCTCTTTCTTACCCTCCCTCCCTCCCTCTCTTAACCTCTCTCCGTTCCTCTCTCTCTCTCTCTCTCTCTTACCCTTCCTCCCTCTCTCTCTTAACCTTCCTCCGTTCCTCTCTCTCTCTCTCTCTTACCCTCCCTCCCTCTCTTACCCTCCCTCCCTTTCTCTCTCTCTTACCCTCCCTCCCTTTTTCTCTCTCTTACCCTCCCTTCCTCCCTCTCTCTCTCTTACCCTCCCTCTCTCTTACCCCCCTCCCTCCCCCTCTCTCTTACCCCCCTCCCTCTCTCTCTCTTACCCTCCCTCCCTTTCTTTCTTAACCTCCCTCCCTCTCTCTCTTACCCCCCCTCCCTCTCTCTCTCTTTCTTACCCTCCCTCCCTCTCTCACTCTCCTTCTCTTACCCTCCCTCCCTTTCTCTCTCTCACTCTCGTACCCTCACTCTCTTACCCTCCCTCCTTCTCTCTCTTACCCCCCTCCCTCTCTCTCTCTTTCTTACCCTCCCTCACTCTCTCACTCTCTCTTACCCTCCCTTTCTCTCTCTTTCTTACCCTCCCTTCCTCTCTCTCTCTTAACCTCCCTCCCTCTCTCTCTTACCCTCCCTCCCTTTCTCTCTCTCTTACCCTCCCTCCCTCTCTCTCTCTTACCCTCCCTCTCTCTCTCTCTAACCCTACCTCCCTCTCTTTCTCTCTCTCTTACCCTTCCTCCCTCTCTCTCAACCTCCCTCCCTTTCTCTCTCTCAAGTACCCTGTCTCTCTTACCCTCCCTCCCTCTCTCTCTTACCCTCCCTCTCTTTCTTACCCTCCCTCACTCTCTTACTCTCTCTCTTACCCTCCCTCTCTCGCTCTCTTACCCTCCCTCCCTCGCTCTTTCTTACCCTCCGTCCCTCTCTCTCTCTTACCCTCCCTCCCTTTCTTTCTTTACCTCCCTCCCTCTCTCTCTTACCCCCCTCCCTCTCTCTCTCTTTCTTACCCTCCCTCCCTCTCTCACTCTCCTTCTCTCTTACCCTCCCTCCCTTTCTCTCTCTCTCTCGTACCCTCACTCTCTTACCCTCCCTCCTTCTCTCTCTTACCCCCCTCCCTCTCTCTCTCTTTTACCCTCCCTCCCTCACTCTCTCTCTTACCCTCCCTTTCTCTCTCTTTCTTACCCTCCCTCCCTCTCTCTCTCTTACCCCCCTCCCTCTCTCTTTCTCTCTTACCCTCCCTCCCTTTCTCTCTCTTACCCTCCCTTCCTCCCTCTCTCTCTCTTACCCTCCCTCCCTCCCTCCCTCTCTCTAACCCTCCCTCCCTCTCCTTCTCTCTCTCTTACCCTCCCTCCCTTTCTCTCATACCCTCTCTCTTACCCTCCCTCTCTCTCTTTCTTACCCTCCCTCCCTCACTCTCTTTCTCTCTTACCCTCCCTCCCTCTCTTTCTTACCCTCTCTCCCTCTCTCTCTCTTACCCTTCCTCCCTTTCTCTCTCTTATCCTCCCTTCCTCCCTCTCTCTCTCTTACCCTCCCTCCCTTTCTATCTCTCTCTTACCCTCTCTCTCTTACCCCCCTCCCTCTCTCTCTCTCTCTCTCTCTCTTACCCTCCCTCCCTCCCTCTCTCTTACACATCCACAGCAGACACAGTGGTACCTATCGGACTCAGGGAGGTCTGCTGGTGACAGTGGGGCATCCACTGGACCTGGTTAGAAGATAGGAGGGAGAGAGAGAGGCAATCCACAGCTGACACGGGGTATCAATCGAACTCAGGGTGGTCTGCGGGCAACAGTGGGGCATCCACTGGACTTGGTTAGAAGAAGGGAGAGAGAGAGGCACTAGGGGAGGCAGAAAACGGTTAGTAGCACACTGAGCCATTGAAGCAACACGTCAGAACAGAACAAGCCTTGTAGCACCCGATTTTTCTGATAATGTAATACCTTATTACATTATTGGTCAAGTTATTACATTATCAGGTGGGTCTTTTTTTCAAAACTGGTAACGTAATACTTGACTGATTGTAATGTAATAATCTAAAAAAGCAAATGAATAATACTGTTAGGGTACTTTGTGGTATACTTTGGCGTACTTTGTGGTACTTGTGTGTACTTTGGTGTGTCTTATGATACTTTGCAGTATACTTTGGGGTGCTTTGAGGTACTTTGTGGTATACGTTGGGGTACTCTGGTATACTTTGCAGTACTTTGTGGTATACTTTGGGGTACACAGCAATACTTTGCAGTACTCTGCAGTATACTTTGGGGTACTTTGAGGTACTTTGTTATTTTTCATTACATTACATTACATTACAGTCATTTAGCAGACGCTTTTATCCAAAGCGACTAACAATAATTGCATTTAACGTAGGAAGAGCCAATGTACTACTACTTGCCAGAACTCACAAGTGCATCTTCTCTCTAAAACAAGTGACTAAGAGCATAATCTAGTGCTGAAGGCAAAGTGCAAGAATAGCAATCTAAAGTACAGTGCAATATAATATAATACAATATAATACAATAAGTGCTTAGGCGGGAGGATTGTTGTAGTACTTCTTGAAGAGCCTGCGACGAAAGATGGGCAGCGACTCTGCTGTCCTGACATCAGTGGGCAGTTCATTCCACCACTGCGGGGCCAGAACAGGTCGAGTGTCGATCGACCGCAGGAGCCTCGGAGTGACGGGGCAACCAGTCGCCCTGAGGTAGCAGAGCGTAGCGGTCGGGAGGGGGTGTAGGCTTTGACCATAGCCTGGAGGTAGGAGGGGGCTGTTCCTTTCATTGCCCTGTAGGTTAGCGCCAGAGTTTTAAACTGGATGCGAGCCGCTACAGGGAGCCAGTGTAGGGAACGGAGGAGGGAAGTTGTGTGGGAGAATTTAGGGTGGTTGAACACCAGGCGAGCAGTAGCTTTCTGAACAAGTTCCAGAGGTTTAATGGCTGACACCGGCGCCCCAGCGAGGAGGGAGTTGCAGTAGTCCAGGCGGGAGATGACCAGGGCCTGGATGAGTACCTGCGCCGTTTCATTAGTGAGGAAAGGGCGAATCCTCCTGATGTTGTAGAGCATGAATCTGCAGGAACGTGTGACGGATGTGACGTGCGGAAAACGACAGTTGGTCATCCAGGGTTCGCAAAGTTTTTTTTGGTACTCTGCAGTAATTTGCAGTATACTTTGGGTACATTGCGTTATACTTTGGGGTACTTTGTAGGTATACATTGAGGTACTTACCCATACTTTGCAGTAATGTGTGGTAATTTGTGGTACTTTGTGGTATACGGAGGTACTTTGCAGTAGTCTATGCTTTGGAGTACTTTGCGGTACTTTGTGGTATACTCTGTGCAGTACTTTGTGGTACACTTTGGGGTACACAGCCATACTTTACAGTACTCTGCAGTATACTTTGGGGTACTTTGAGGTACTTTGATATTTTGCGCTAGTTTGCAGTAAACGTTGGGGTACTTTGCAGTACTTTGCGGTACTTTGCGGAATACTTTGAGGTACTTTGTGGTGTGCTTTGGAGTACTTTGCGGTACTTAGTGGTATAATTTGGGGTATTTTGTGGTACTTTGCAGTACTTTGCAGTATACTTGGGGTACTTTGCGTTATACTTTGGGGTACTTTGTAGTACTTTGAGGTATACATTGAGGTACATACCCATACTTGCAGTAATGTGTGATAATTTGTGGTACTTTGTGGTATGCGGAGGTACTTTGCACTATGCTTTGGGGTACTTTACGGTACTTTGTGGTATACTTTGTGCAGTACTTTGTGGTATATTTTGGGGTACACAGCCATACTTTGCAGTACTCTGCAGTATACTTTGGGGTACTTTGAGGTACTTGGATATTTTGCTGTAGTTTGCAGTAAACGTTGGGGTACTTTGCGGAATAATTTGAGGTACTTTGTGGTATACTTTGGGGTACTTTGCAATACTTGCAGTATACTTAGGGTACTTCGCGTTATACTTTGCGGTACTTTGTGGTATACATTGAGGTACGTACCCATACTTTGCAGTAATGTGTGGTAATTTGTGGTACTTTGTGGTATACTGAGATACTTTGCAGTATGCTTTGGGGTACTTTGCTGTACACTTTGGGGTACTTTGCGGTACACTTTGGGGTACTTTGCTGTATACTTCAGGGTACTTTGTGGTATTTTGCAGTACTTTGTGCTATTCTTTGGAGTACTTTGTGGTATACTTTGGAGTATTTTGAGGTACTTTGTGGTATTCTTTAGAGTGAGGTACTTAGTGATTAGTAAGGCCCTTCAAAAAGGGGTTCAGTATTTTATCTTAGCCTATATAGTAGGAGACAGGAACTGATTTAATTTTATGAACTGAAAGCAAAGTGTATGAGGCAAATTATGTGAGGCTGCTGTTCATCAACTATAGTTAAGAGCTGCTATCCATCGACTATATTTCAGATTGCAATACCATAACTCCCCCATACACAGCAATACTTTGCAGTACTCTGCAGTATACTTTGGGGTATTTTGAGGTCATCATCATCATCATCATCTTCATCCGCTTATCCAGGGTCGGGTCGCGGAGGCAGCAGCTCCAGCAGGGGGCCCCAGACATCCCTTTCCCTAGCAGCATCAACCAGCTCTGCCTGGGGAATCTTTAGCCGCTCACAGGCCAGTGCGGAGATGTAGTCCCGCCACCTAGTCCTGGGTCTACCCCGCGGCCTCCTCCCAGCCGGACACGCCTGGAACACCTCCCTAGGGAGGCGCCCAGGAGGCATCCTCACTAGATGCCCGAATCACCTCAACTGGCTCCTTTCGACGCAAAGGAGCAGCGGCTCTACTCCGAGTCTCTCCCGGATGACTGAACTTCTCACCCGATCTCTCAGGGAGACCCCAGCCACCCTCCGGAGAAAACTCATTTTGGCCGCTTGTATCCGTGATCTCGTTCTTTCGGTCATGACCCATCCTTCATGACCATAGGTGAGGGTGGGGACGAAGATAGACCGGTAGATCGAGAGCTTTGCCTTTTGGCTCAGCTCTTTTCGTCACAACAGTGCGGTAAAGCGACTGCAGAACCACACCAGCTGCTCCGATTCTCCAGCCAAACTCCCTCTCCATGGTTCCCTCACTCGTGAACAAGACCCCCAGATACTTGAACTCCTTCACTTGCGGTAAGGACTCATTTCCTACTCGGAGCGGACAGACCACCAGTTTCCTGCTGAGAACCATGGCCTCAGATTTAGAAGTGCTGATTCTCATCCCAGCCGCTTCACACTCAGTTGCGAACCTATCCAAAGAGTGCTGGAGGTCGCAGGCCGATGATGCCATCAGGACAACATCATCTGCAAACAGCAGCGACGCGATCCCCAGCTTACCAAACTGCAAACCCACCTCCCCACGGCTACGCCTCAATATCCTGTCGATGAAAATCACAAACAGGATTGGTGACAACGCACGGGACTGATGAGATGGAGATGTTGTCCCCACGTTGCTCTTTCGGACTGGGCCCGGCTGGGCTCCATGGAAAGCCCGGCCACCAGGCGCTCGCAGACGGGCCCTCCTCTGGACGTTTTGGGCTTAAAACCCTCATCCGCCCTTGCTCCACCCCTCCAGAGGGTATACGGTGCGGAGCCAGGCACGAGCAGCACCTGTGGTTTTTGTTCGGAGTGACCTTCTCCTAGATGGGTTGCCTACCATGGCTGTGAGCCACATCTGCCCATGCTATTTGCCCATAGCTGGGACAGTGGTTGGTAGGAGCCAGGGTGTGTCCACACATGGGTGGGCCTGCACACCTTGCCTCTGGGGCCCACTGTTGCTCCGAGATCCCCTACAGTTTAGCCTGGGACCGTGAGGTACCCAGTTACCATGTGTGGCTGCGTGGAGGCTTTGTACTGGCAGAAGGAGAGTTACGCACTCGGCTCCTCTTTTCACCCTCTCTAAGGAGGGCTAGCTGGCGGCGGTAGCTCAAAGCAAAGTAGCAAGCAGAAGCGGCATGCAGCATGCACTAACTACAAGCACTACTACCACAGATCTACTGCACTACGCATCACACAACCCTGCACAGTAATGCCCACACAACTCCCCCATACTCATCTCCAAACGCAGGATGGAGATTGGAGACTAATCTCTTGACAGCACACAATAATCCAACTTGAGTAATATATTCCACTCCGGGTTTTACCACAGATCCCCGTCCCTACAGCGAACAGAAAGTCACCTTCACCACATTGCGTTTGGAATATACAAATACACAGCAACAACAACAGCATGGAAAAATACCAGCAGACAAATAAAATAACAGCAAGTACCTCCCGTTACTTGTAATGTCGGTTAAGTCAGTCAGGGGCGTCAAGGCAGCACGTCTGGAGTCCTTTGGTGGGGCACTCAAGGCCAAGGCTCCGAACCGGTTCAAGGAACGGAAACGAAAACCGAAAACGAACGGTATTTTACGAGGAACAGAAACAGGAACGAAAACGAAATGGTCTTTAATTGTTCCAGAACAGAAACGTTAATTTGAAATCTTTAAAACCGGTTAATAACGTTATTTTTTCGTTCTTTGTAGTAGGCCTATATAACTTAAAAATAATTGTAAAAAATAAGAAAGCTGAGCCTTTTATGGCCGAATAGGCTAAATTAAATTAATTAAATTTGTAGCCTACATCTTGTCCTGTTTTTGTAATGTAGCCTAGGCCCCTAAATCTGTTATTTCACAGTCAGGATCTTAAATGCTTGCTTAGCGAAATTAAGAGATTTAGATATTACAACAACACACAACATGCATAGCCTAGTTCCGACTAGGGATGTGCGCAGCGACTATTTTCACTGATGACTACACGGTGGTTTTGTAACCGATTACATGACTAGTCTAAAAACAGGATTCCCAAGTTTCTACAACAAGTGCTATTTAGAAAAATTGAGGATGTTTCTCAAACTCTGCAAGCTAAGATGCATGACTATTCTTGATGTTTCCCAACCACTCAGCGGCAGCCAATTTGCACGCGTTGCGCAGGGCTGTCACACACTCTCCTTTGTTTTCTAGTGCAAAACAGTAGTTCAGCCTGTCCTTACAGCTTATTACTTAGCAAAGATATCAATGTGATTTATTTTGTTTAATTGAAGAAGAGTAGGCTAGCCTATAGCCTGTAATGTTTCAGTAGGCTAAAACTAGATTTCACATAAAGACCGCGGATGTCAGAGAGGGCAATAACGTTCGAAGGCAAATTTATTCCAACATTGGTCCACAAAGAATGATGCAAATAATAAAGTGAAAGAAATAATAGCCTACTGTGCAAATATAATGTTTTATATGGACCTGCCTACTGTGCAAATATAATGTTTTATATGGACCTGCGTGTCTGCAATAAAGTTCCTCTATCTTTATAACCAACATTCAGCGGAAGCCAATTTTCACTCGTTGCGCATCTCGCTCCAAGTATGGTTTGGCTATTTAAAACACGGAATACAGTTGCTTGGATGTATACTAGTATGCATAAACCTATGTTTTGCGAATTTAATGGTCTGCCTCCTTCAGAGTTCAACTCGGCAATTAGGCTGTGAAAGCGAGCGCGCCTCTCGGAATCTAGTCATAGCCTATTGTTGCACAGATTTCTGTCACGTCTTGACTTTCACAAACCAAATGATTAGGCTACATTAATTAATATGAGCACACTTTAGTGACAATGTGCCGTGCACCCCTGATCATTGAATAGCATAAGTTAAATGACTATAATATTAAAGACTGCGGATGTCAGACGATAGGCTACGTATTAGGTGTATTAGGTGTATTAGGTGTATTAGGTGTAATAGGTGTATTAGGTGTATTAGGTGTATTAGGTGTATTAGGTGTAATAGGTGTATTAGGTGTATTAGGTGTATTAGGTGTATTAGGCGTATTAGGTGTATTAGGTGTATTAGGCGTATAGGCGCCAAATCCGGAGCTCCCATACAAAAGGAACGCAGCATAAACAATAGGGATTGCGCAGATGAATGAATGAGGTGACTAATTATTTATAAATAACATAAAACGAAATAAAAACAAACATGCGGCAGTGGCTAGTTGCAAAACTAAAATGGAGAAGTAAGACGCCTCCTTCCCTCCACTAGTCTGGGGGTCCACCTTGGGCAAGTGGTAGTACCCCTTAGCCCCCCTACCTGGGGTTACAGGAAAAAACCCTGATGACAGAACACCAAAAAGGAAGAGAGACCCGGCCCGGAGGAAGCCCGGGGCCCTCGTCTGGAGCCAGGCCCAGACGGAGGGCCCGCATGCGAGCGCCTGGTGGCCGGGCTTACCACGGAGCCCGGCCGGGCCCAGCCCGAATAAGCAACGTGGAAGCACCATCTCCTCCTCCATCGTCCCGTGGACCCACCACCCGCGGGAGGAATTGTCGGGGTTGGGTGCGCTGCCAACTAGGTGGCGGTGAAGGTGGGGGGCACCGACGGACCGTACCCGGGCGGCAAAGGCTGGCTCTGGGGACATGGAACGTGACCTCGCTGGGGGGGAAGGAGCCGGAGCTTGTGAGGGAGGTGGAGCGATACCAATTACACCTGGTGGGGCTAACCTCCACGCACAGCACCGGCGCCGGAACCAAACTCCTGGATAGGGGTTGGACCCTGTTCTTCTCCGGAGTTGCTCACGGTATGAGGCGTAAGGCAGGTGTTGCTATACTAGCTAGCCCCCAGCTGAGCGCCTCTGTGCTGGAGTTCACCCCAGTGGACGAGAGGGTCGCCTCCCTGCGCCTTAGGACTGTGGGGGGGGGGGACTCTGACTGTGGTTTGTGCTTATGCACCGAACAGCAGTTCAGAGTACTCAGCCTTCCTGCAGACCCTGAGTGGAGTCCTTTTGGGGGCTCCTGCAGGGGACTCCAGTGTCCTACTGGGGGACTTCAATGCACACGTAGGCAATGATGGAGAAACTTGGAGGGGCGTGATTGGGAGGCATGGCCACCACGATCTGAACCCGAGTGGTGTTTTGTTGTTGGACTTCTGTGCTAGTCACGGTTTGTCCATAACAAACACCATGTTCGAAAACCAAGGATGCCCACAAGTACACCTGGCATCAGAACACCTTAGGCCGAAGGTCGATGATCGATTTCGTTATCGTATCATCTGATCTGAGGCCATGCGTTTTGGACACTCGGGTAAAGAGAGGGGCAGAGCTGTCCACTGATCACCATCTGGTGGTGAGCTTGTTTCGATGGCGGGGGAAACTTCTGGACAGACCTGGAAAACCTAAGCGTGTAGTGAGGGTGAACTGGGAACGTCTGGAGGAAGAGCCTGTCCGGAGAGATTTCAATTGCCACCTCCGGCGGAGCTTCTCAGGCATCCCTGTGGAGGTTGGGGACATCGAGCATGAGTGGTCGGTGTTCAAAGCCTCCATTGCTGAAGCTGCGGCTGGGAGCTGTGGCCTGAGGGCCATAGGTACCTCAAGGGGCAGTAACCCTCGGACACCGTGGTGGACAGCGGTGGTGAGGGAAGCCGTCCGACTGAAGAAGGAGGCCTTCCGGGTTATGTATGCCGGGAGACCCCAGAAACAGTTGCAGGGTATCGACTGGCCCGGAGGGCTGCGGCTTCGGCCGTGACCAAGGCAAAGCAGCGGGTGTGGGAGGAGTTCGGAGAAACCATGGAGAAGGACTTTCGGTCGGCACCAAAGTGTTTCTGGAAGACCATCAGACACCTCAGGAAGGGAAAGCGGGGGACCATCCAAGCTGTATACAGCAAGGAGGGGACACTGCTGACCTCAACTGAGGAGGTTGTTGAGCGTTGGAAGGAGCACTTTGAGGAACTCCTGAACCCGACTAATCCACCCTCTACGATTGAGGCAGAGCCGGAAGATGATGGGGGTAGTCAATGTCCTTGGAGGAGGTCACTGAGGTAGTCAAACAACTCCACAGTGGCAGAGCCCCAGGGACTGATGAGATCCGTCCAGAAATGCTGAAGGCGCTGGGTGTAGAGGGGCTGTCTTGGTTGACACGCCTCTGTAACATTGCGTGGAAGTCTGGGTCAGTGCCGAAGGAGTGGCAGACTGGGGTGGTGGTCCCAATATTCAAAAAAGGGGACCAGAGGGTGTGTGCGAATTATAGAGGCATCACATTACTCAGCCTCCCAGGGAAAGTTTACTCCAAGGTGCTGGAAAGGAGGGTCCGGCCGATAGTCGAACCTCAGATCGAAGAGGAACAATGCGGATTTCGTCCTGGTCGTGGAACTACCGACCAGCTCTTCACTCTCGCAAGGATCTTGGAGGGGGCTTGGGAGTTTGCCCAACCTGTCTACATGTGTTTTGTGGACTTGGAGAAGGCTTACGCCCGGGTCCCTCGAGAGGTCTTGTGGAGGGTTATGCGGGAGTATGGGGTGAGGGGGTCCCTACTTAACACTAGAATAGCTGAGGGTGGGTCAAGGTGACCCATGCAACTACATTAAAAAATAATTCTCTGCAACCGTTCAAGTTACAGCGCCCTGCTTTCATGACTTTTCCTAGATATGTGCGTTTTACGTGTCAGTGTTTTTGAAACTTCGAAATCCCACCAGGAAAAGGTAGTTTGGTCATTTTTTTAGTGTATTCTGGCTAAAAGCCGGTCAGCCATCTTTTTTTACCTGACTTTAAGGCTGCAATGCTACTTTCTCCCAGCAGATGTCGCCTAGGTTCATCAATATGTTTTTTTTTAATAGGAATCAAGGTTGAATGAATAATCCATCCTTACATATGGATATAAGAATGTGCACAGCAATAATATTTTTGTGGTAGACTATATGTGATTTCAACAATGAATGCAAAAGGTTACACTCACACAATGGCTCATTTAGATAAAACTATGTTTAATCTCAAAACGTATGCTATCAGCTCAACACAGGTCAAATGTCTTCAAACGAATAGCACTCAATAGTCTATGATGCAAATGTTGAATTTTGAAATGCTGTGAATGTCTTGAAAACACAGCCTTATGTTTATGGATGTGAATGCTTATGTAGGCTATTGAATGAATGCAAAATTACTAGGGGTGCAGGCTATTCAACCCTCTAGACCGTTTGCATTGGTTCAGGGAATAATATGTTACAATGTTGCACTTGGCACTTGGATCGTTTTTGTTCAACTGGCAATCTGGACAAAGCAAATATATAATATAACTGGGACTATAATATAATTATAATTATATAGGAGCATTGGTGTGAGTAAAAAGAACTGTGCTTTATCCCGCTGGAGTCTGCGCCCGTGGTGGCGTCGTACGTTTTTATAGATTTTTCCGCCATATCAACACGCACAGAAATCATATACATAATTTTACACCGTTGTTTTGTGTATAAGACGTCTGTTTCGTGTCTTGAGATTTACAGCGTTTATGATTGGTTCCTGAAGGCCTACGCCGCCTTCTCTGAATCTCCATTGGTTGGCGCTTTCCCCATGGATTCAGCTGTCTATCAGTCTCAGACATAATAAACGAATGACCATCCACATTATTCACCACTTTCTATCAAGAGAGCCCCCCATTGGATAAAACTGGGCCATGTGGTTTGCAAACAACTAGGGAGGATGTTTTGAATCCGTCTGGGCTAACGTTACCTGAATGAACTTAGGCTACCGGAGAAGATAAAATGAGCAAACAAACACAAAAACAGGAGATGTGCTGAGGTTTTAGAGGCTGTATTTGAGTCCAGCTCATCAGAAGAGGAGCTTGGGGGATTTGGAGACGTGACAACAATTTGGATCTCGTCGATGATGTAAGTTTGGCTAGCTTCGCTAACATTAGCCCATTCTTACCCGTAATGTTGACGTTACTGTAATGTTGCCGACTGCTTATGTTAGCTAGCACTGTTTATGTTAGCACTGTATGTTAGCTAGCTCTGTGTGTTTATGTTTTATGCTTAGCCACTGTTTATGCACACAAAATGATCAATCCTACTGTAAGTTACATCATGAACTTATCAAGAATAAATATCCGCTCATTATATTTGTGCATAAAGGGAGTAACTTTTATATAGTTCAATATAGTGAATAGGGAGCGATTCCGAACACAGTGTGTGCGCACCAAACGAGCTTTGGGCCCGAGAGCGCTCTGTATGGGCCTGTGTGAACACAACAATCGCAGACAAGTGTGCACTAAAACAGCCGCTCCGAGACCCTCCTGAAGAGGTGTTTTCGGAGCGGTCACAACCGATTTCTAGGAAGCTCCAGTTGTGTGAAACCGCCCGTTCTCGGACGGACGCAACATGTTTGACCTAAAAAAAGACCCATAGTCAGATGCGCTGTGCATTGTGGGGCGCACTGTTTGTTTACTCTCCAGTGGAGTGCGAGCTAGCCAGCGAGCTAGCGCAAAGGTGATGAGGGACTGAATAACTGAAATATTATAACTGAAATAACCGAAATAAGAGGACAATATACATGAATAAGCACTAGTGCTATGAGCAACAGGCGTTGTAACATCTCCATGTTTACTTCATCTCCAACGTTAGCAGCATACCTAGGCTAGTGCTTAGGCTAGTGCTAAAATTACTCTGTCGCCATGAGTGTTATACGTTCTGCTTTTTGTGGTAATTGTAACGTTGAGTTGGCAACTTTGAAACATTTCAGTTGTGACCGTTTCTTGAACCTTTGTGAGGCGTTGTGGCGGGCCTTTGTTCGTTGGCCACCATTAGGCTGCCTGACGCAAATTCATCTTGGCTAACGTTAGCTAGCTACAGTTTTGGCAATGTAATCGTCGTCTGATTGGCTATAAGCCAATCGTTAATCATTTTGAGAGAGAACAGAATAGCTAACTGTCCCAAATGCTCTGGCAACGTCTGTGAAAGTTCCCATGTTCATTTGGTCAATGAGTAGGCTGTGCTAGGTAGGCAGTTGGCACTACTAGCTAGCTAAGCTATTATTGCTAAAATTAGCCATCTTATTAGATTCTGCAAAACTTCAGATGTCTATCACAGGCTGGACAGTCATATCAATGTCTCTTCTGTGTGCAGTATTTCTGTGTCTTTCACTTGGTTAATTGTCCTGTCTCTCCCTCCAGCCCAGGTGGCCTATGGGCTCTGGCACATCCAAACTGGAAGGTGCCAGAAACTGGGAAAAACTTGAGGTGATGATGCAGGCGAAGGGCGAGAGGAGACATGAGGACCAGTACAGAGAACAGGTATGGAGACCAGAGTAGAACCAGGATGTTACTGTTATACTAGCACAGAACAGTGAAGATTAGCACAGACCAGCATATTCATGGGTTTCAAATGTAGTCCTAGACCTGCCATATTGGGGACCAACACAGGTGTTTCAATTTATCTTATGCAGTAGAACTAATTCATTAATTTGAAACACCTGTGTTGGTCCGGCAGGTCTAGGACTACATTTGAAACCCATGAATACGTGCAGACCAGGTACTCTATAGCCGGGCACTTGGTCTAGACTTGGTCTAGACTTTATCTTAATATTATTTTAAATATTATTTTAGACCACCTACTTTATCTTAATATTATTTTTTTATCTTATTTTAGACCACCTACCTTGGGGCCCGAACATGGGACTCCACGCCACATCGTCCACAAACCACAGCATGCGACGCCAGTTCTTATGGTTGGTGTTTGTTTTTTCTGACCTGTTCACATTTTTTTAATTATATATACTTATCAAAGACCAATTCTTTCAGCCATTTACAAAGTCAAATTTATTTTGAATTCTGTGTTTTAGATCGGCCATGACATCTTGACTACACACAACCCCCCAGGTTATTCTGCTTTTGTTGTACAGCCATCAGACTACTGTACACCTGAGTTGTGTGCACAGTTGTGTACAGTTACAGTACCAGTCAAAAGATTGGACACCTTTGCATTCAACTGGATGAGAAGGTGTCCAAACTATTGATTGTTACTGTACATGCCATCTGTCTAGAGTATTTATATAGCCTACAGTACCATATGTCTAGTGTCCATCTCCATAATGTCATATGCTGTTCATAGTGTACTATATGTATGCTGATATATGTTATGTACTGTATGTTCGTTATGCTGCTTTTGAACATTTTCTTTACTGTACCTGTCCCCTCTTACGAGTATTGCATTAATCTGTGTTATATTGATGTGCTACTTTAAATAAAATTAAAAAAAAGTTCACACATCTGTTCTCATTTATTGCAAGCATTATTAGCAATATTACATGCATTAGCATAGCAACGTATAGAGTGCATTAGCATGCAGTGTGTGGGGAGGGTGGTGCAGTGTGAGCAGCAAGCCACCAACGCACTGACGGAGGACGTAGGGCCGCCGAGTTGGTCGTCAGCGTGCCGCTGGCTGCCCACTCATGATCTGCTAGCTGGGCAGAGTCCCCCTGGAACACAGTGTAATGGGCCTGCAACTTTTAGAGGATTGGAATGATCTGGCCACAGGTTGGGTTTCTTTCACTGGAGACACAGAGTGTGGATGTGTGCAGCACACGCATCGGCTCCACAAACTCCTCTGCCTTCCTGAAGTCCCCTGTGTTCATTCTGTTGACTCTGTCCTTCTCCACCTACTTCCTGAGCTGTGGGTCCAACTGACAGGAAAACACAAACAAATCACACACAAACAAAATTAGTCACCCAAAATCTATCAATTTACTAGCATTAATTTTCGTATAGCCTAACTGAGTGAATAACATATTGTATGTTGCTGTTATCTTTAATGACAAAATAATAAAAAGCATGATTCAAAAAACGATAAATTAGCATTACACTTTAATATCATTCATTTTTCAATCATGCATCTATAATCAAAAGAATGTACTGAGATGTGATCTCACTGAGCAATTGCTGCTTCTCCTTCAAGACCACTTTGGCCTTGTGGGACGTCTTCATCCACACCACTGTGGCACGGACCCTGGCTGCCCAGTTGGACTTGTAGATCTTCTGAGCGGCCATGTAGAGAAGGGTTTGTACTTGAGGTTGAGAGCCGCTAAAGCCTCCCTATAGAAAATTGCTGTGGGAATGAAGCAGAACTAACATTTCTTGGTAGGGCTGTAGGCTAACCAAAAGCCATACCTTGTAGCCCTCCCCAACCCCCACGGGTTTACATTGACATGCAAATAGGCCTAGCTGAGGAAAACCATGATGGTCTCATTTCATTACAGGCTACCATTTGACAACAGCGCACGCTGAGGGAAACAGTTGTCTCATTTCACTAGTGCTAGCTAGCTAGTTGATGTGAAGCTAGATCCCCCCCCAGCTTCAGTATGTACGCCAAAGAGTTTAGAATAACTCATGTCATACAATAACAATAGTCATGTGGTTGAGCTCTATCACATATTTCACATTGTCAAACTTGACAGAACATTTGAACATTTTAAACATAAAGCAATAACAAACAAATTATAGCTTGCTTACCTGACTCACTCTGGAAATATGCTGTGGTAGTGAGGATCGCTCCAGTCACCACGTAACGTTAGCTTAGTATTGTTGTGGTTTCTGCAGGTCAGTCAGGTGGGCGGGTCACGGTGCAACCATTTTTTTCTCTATTTAGGGCAAAGTTAATTGTAAACTGGTGAGTAAAACGTTTACATGAACTACGGAGAAATATCACCAACATTTACAATCAACATAAAAATAAAAAAAACGATTAATTGCCTACAGTTAGGGTGGCAACTGGGTTGGCAAGGCATTTTTCAGGGGTGGCAATAAGATGATGTTTACTTTAGTTTATGTGGCATCTGATCTGGCATTTTATTTGAACATGTATGTTTTTATAGGCCTATCAGCGTATCACTTATCACCCAATTTAATTGGTCTCGGTGTAGGTAGGGGAGAGCCGGTTCAAAATTCGCATTTTTTGGTTTGATTCCATCTACAACGAAAATAAGATAGAGATTCCAAATGTTATGACAACTTGTCCTTCACTATTATCAACTGTAATGTTCGTGTCCTATCTCTGTTTTTTGGGCATGTAATTCTCGTTACTTTCAACAAATGTATTATTAGATATAATATCATACTAATATATAGCCTTCCTGAGCTGCCTGCCTGATGGTCTCAGGGCTAAAGAGACCGCGCGTCGTTTTCCTCACCCTAACTAACCCCCCCAACCCCCACGAAATTCAAATTAGTTTGAGCATACATTGACATGCAAATATGCCGTCTGTCTGCGGGTAGCGAATGTCAAAGGACAGGGAGCAACCTTATGTTACAGCCAACTCTGTGATAAGCTGATGTGTACTTTTTTTACATTTTATGACACACAACTTGCACATGTTCTTCACTATTATCAACCATATCATAATAATATATAGCCTCCAATGACCTACAGAGCTGCCTCACACTCTTGTTTGTAGCCCTCTGCAACCCCCACCCATACAACAGTATACTACAACTAAATAACATTGGTTGGATAGGCTAATAATAGCCTAATAAAAAATTGTTTGAGCTAGCTAACGTTACCTACCATTAGCTCAACCGGGACAGTTTCCAGTTAGCGATGAGAGGCAAAGTCCCAAGCCCAGTTGATAGCCTCCATCGTGGGATGAGGGTTGTGCAATTGTTCACAATCCAGTTTCATACACCCAACGTTAGGCTAGCTAAGCTAGCTAGCAAGCAAGCAGTTGCAAAGTTGCAAAAATGATGCGGGGGGCAATATCTCTCGCTAGCTATGCATGCCGTATTATATTATTTTAAGAGTTGGCCCCAAAACACAAAAACGTTAATTTGAAGTTAAAAGCAAACAAAAGCTGGGGCCGTATATAAACTAGGCCGTCTCATTCATGACGGCGACAGGCACTAGCCTGGCAGACTGCATCGAATAGTTATCAAACAAGCTTGGGAACCAACGAGTGCTCCAAATCCCCCCAATGCGATAAAAACCCTCCCAAATATTATATATTTATTTAGTATAATATATATCTATATATCATAATACATGTTAAGAAAAATGCCTTTCTGCTCAAATTCCCAAAATAATAACTAATGTGGTAAAACTGCAACACAAGCCTACCCCAGCGGCTTGGCTAAATCCGACCGGGCCTGAGTAAACATGGAATTCATCCATAAATCCATCTATAAATTGCTCAATAGGTGAATAGTCCTACATCATACTGCGCCAATGTATTCTTATTTTTCAAGTGTTATCAGTGATATGCTTTCTATTTGATAATAGGGCTTGGGAAAACGTAGTCCCAGACACGACCATCTTATTTCTAGACAGGTGTATCTATTTGTAGCCCAAGCCGATACAGCCGCATTTGGTGTCACAAACACACACACGAGCGCCATCTAGCGGCCATTGTGTGTCAATAACAGCCTCCCATTCTAAAGACTGCGGGGGCATTTGACCAACCCCCCAGCTATGCTGGTAAGTTTCAAATGCTTGGCGCTGCTAGTGTTAAGGCCATCCAATCCCTGTACACCCAGAGCGAGAGCTGTGTCCGGGTCCTCGGCAGTAAGTCGTCTTCCTTTCCGGTGGGTGTTGGCCTCCGCCAGGGCTGCGCTTTGTCACCAATCCTGTTTGTGATTTTCATGGACAGGATATCGAGGCGTAGCCGGAGGGAGGTGGGTTTGCAGTTCGGTGAGCTGGGGATCACGTCACTGCTTTTTGCAGATGATTTGGTCCTAATGGCATCAGCTGCCTGCGACCTCCAGCACTCTCTGGATAGGTTCGCAACTGAGTGTGAAGCGGCTAGGATGAGAATAAGCACCTCTAAATCTGAGGCCATGGTTCTCAGCAGGAAACCGGTGGCCTGTCCGCTCCGAGTAGGAAATGAGTCCTTACCCCAAGTGAAGGAGTTCAAGTATCTGGGGGTCTTGTTCACGAGTGAGGGAACCATGGAGAGGGAGTTTGGCCGGAGAATCGGAGCAGCTGGTGCGGTTCTGCAGTCGCTTTACCGCACTGTTGTGACGAAAAGAGAGCTGAGCCAAAAGGCAAAGCTCTCGATCTACCGGTCTATCTTCGTCCCCACCCTCACCTATGGTCATGAAGGATGGGTCATGACCGAAAGAACGAGATCACGGATACAAGCGGCCGAAATGAGTTTTCTCCGGAGGGTGGCTGGGGTCTCCCTGAGAGATCGGGTGAGAAGTTCAGTCATCCGGGAGAGACTCGGAGTAGAGCCGCTGCTCCTTTGCGTCGAAAGGAGCCAGTTGAGGTGGTTCGGGCATCTAGTGAGGATGCCTCCTGGGCGCCTCCCTAGGGAGGTGTTCCAGGCGTGTCCGGCTGGGAGGAGGCCGCGGGGTAGACCCAGGACTAGGTGGCGGGACTACATCTCCGCACTGGCCTGTGAGCGGCTAAAGATTCCCCAGGCAGAGCTGGTCGATGCTGCTAGGGAAAGGGATGTCTGGGGCCCCCTGCTGGAGCTGCTGCCTCCCCAGCTTACCAAACTGCAAACCCACCTCCCCACGGCTACGCCTCAATATCCTGTCCATGAAAATCACAAACAGGATTGGTGACAAAGCACAGCCCTGGTGAAGGCCAACCTCCACCGGAAAGGAAGACGACTTACTGCCAAGAACACTCTCGCTCTCACTCTGTGTGTACAGGGATTGGATGGCCGGTGGTTCCGCGACCAGGATGAAATCCACATTGTTCCTCTTCAATCTGAGGTTCGACTATTGGCGGGACCCTCCTTTCAAGCACCTTGGAGTACCCTTTCCCTGGGAGGCTGAGTAATGTGATGCCTCTGTAATTGGCACACGCCCTCTGGTCCCCTTTTTTGAATATTGGGACCACCATCCCAATCTGCCACTCCTCATCCTGACCCAGACTTCCATGCAATGTTAAAGAGGCGTGTCAACCAAGACAGCCCCTCAACACCCAGCGCCTTCAGCATTTCTGGACGGATCTCATCAGTCCCTCGGGCTTTGCCACTGTGGAGTTGTTTGACTACATCAGTGACCTCCTCCAGGGAAATTGACGATGACCCCCCATCATCTTGTGGCTCTGCCTCAATCGTAGAGGGTGGATTAGTCGGGTTCAGGAGTTCCTCAAATTGCTCCTTCCAACGCTCAACAACCTCCTCAGTTGAGGTCAGCAGTGTCCCATCCTTGCTGTATACAGCTTGGATGGTCCCCCACTTTCCCTTCCTGAGGTGTCTGATGGTCCAGAAACACCTTGGTGCCGACCGAAAGTACTTCTCCATGGTTTCTCCGAACTGCTCCCACACCCGCTGCTTTGCCTTGGTCACGGCCGAAGCTGCAGCCCTCCGGGCCAGTCGATACCCTGCAACTGCTTCTGGGCTCCTCCGGGCTAACATATCCCGGAAGGCTTCCTCCTTCAGTCGGACGGCTTCCCTGACCCCCCATGTCCACCACGGTGTCTGGGGGTTACCGCCCCTTGAGGTACCTATGGCTCTCAGGCCACAGCTCCCAGCCGCAGCTTCAGCAATGGAGGCTTTGAACACCGACCAATTCATGTTCGATGTCCCCAACCTCCACAGGGATGCCTGAGAAGCTCTGCCGGAGGTGGCAATTGAAATCTCTCCGGACAGGCTCTTCCTCCAGACGTTTCCAGTTCATCCTCACTACACACTTTGGTTTTCCAGGTCTGTCCAGAGGCTTTCTCCGCCATCGAAACCAGCTCACCACCAGATGGTGATCAGTGGACAGCTCTGCCCCTCTCTTCACCTGAGTGTCCAAAACACATGGCCTCAGATCAGATGATACAATAACAAAAACAATCATTGACCTTCGGCCTAAGGTTTTCTGATGCCAGGTGTACTTGTGGGCATCCTTGTGTTCGAACATGGTGTTTGTTATGGACAAACCGTGACTAGCACAGAAGTCCAAAAACAAAACACCACTCGGGTTCAAATCGTGGTGGCCATGCCTCCCAATCACGGCCCTCCAAGTTTCTCCATCATTGCCCATGTGTGCATTGAAGTCCCCCAATAGGACAGTGGAGTCCCCTGCAGGAGTCCCAAATAGGACTTGTTGTGGAATTTTACACCTTAAACCTTTGTTCCTCTCTCTCCTTTTGTAATTCACCACCTCCCCCAAATATTCACATAGCTGTGCTAACCTACAAAATGGCCTCCAGGAGGCCATACACTTTGAATCTGTCTACAACAGAATAACCATCCTTTGTCCCCAATTGCCGCCTTTTTCTCATGTCACATGTCTGTACTCTTGGCCACGCCTGCCATTTCATATGACGTACAATGGAGTAGCCAATCACATCCTGGAAGCACCGTACCTGTGTTTTGATTGCATATAAGGCGCAGCAAGACCCAGGGCCGGCACTTCGCTGGATAAACCACTCTTGTTGCGTTGTTCAGGAAGTCCTTGCGCTCGTATGTTTTCACAATAAACCAGACTTAACCTTTTGAGCGAATCTTGGTAAATCCTTTTTACTAGATCAGTAATTCCATTACAGACTCCACTTAGGGTCGGCAGGAAGGCAGAGTACTCCAAACTGCTGTTCGGTGCATAAGCACAAACCACAGTCAGAGTCCCCCCCCCCCCCACAGTCCTAAGGCGCACGGAGGCGACCCTCTCGTCCACTGGGGTGAACTCCAGCACAGAGGCGCTCAGCTGGGGGCTAGCTAGTATAGCGACACCTGCCTTACGCCCCATACCATAAGCAACTCTGGAGAAGTACAACCCCTATCCAGGAGTTTGATTCCGGTGCCGGTGCTGTGCGTGGAGGTTAGCCCCACCAGGTGTAATTGGTATCGCTCCACCTCCCTCACATGCTCCGGCTCCTTCCCCCCCAGCAAGGTCACGTTCCATGTCCCCAGAGCCAGCCTTTGCCGCCCGGGTCTGGTCCGTCAGTGCCCTCCGCCTTCACTGCCAACTAGTTGGCAGCGCATCTGACCCCGACAGTTCCTCCCGCGGGTGGTGGGTCCACGGGACGGATGAGATGGAGATGTTGTTCCCACGTTGCTCTTTCGGGCTGGGCCCGGCCGGGCTCCATGGAAAGCCCGGACACCAGGCGCTCGCAGACGGGCCCTCCTCTGGACGTTTTGGGCTTAAAACCCTCATCCGCCCTTGCTCCACCCCTTCAGAGGGTATACGGTGCGGAGCCAGGCACGAGCAGCACCTGTGGTTTTTGTTCGGAGTGACCTTCTCCTAGATGGGTTGCCTACCATGGCTGTGAGCCACATCTGCCCATGCTATTTGCCCATAGCTGGGACAGTGGTTGGTAGGAGCCAGGGCGTGTACACACATGGGTGGGCCTGCACACCTTGCCTCTGGGGCCCACTGTTGCTCCGAGATCCCCTACAGTTTAGCCTGGGACCGCGAGGTACCCAGTTACCATGTGTGGCTGCGTGGAGGCTTTGTATTGGCAGAAGGAGAGTTGCGCACTCGGCTCCTCTTTTCACCCTCTCTAAGGAGGGCTAGCTGGCGGCGGTAGCTGAAAGCAGAGTAGCAAGCAGAAGCGGCATGCAGCATGCACTAACTACAAGCACTACTACCACAGATCTAATGCACTACGCATCACACAACCCTGGACAGTAATGCCCACACAACTCCCCCACACTCATCTCCAAATGCAGGATGGAGATTGGAGATTAAGGGGAGACACCCCAGGTGAAAAAAAATATCCTTAATAGGTATCACCATCAAACTCCCCCAGTTTGTTAGCAACATTAAGGAGCATCTTTTTTGTATTACAAGTTTTCTGAAATCTTATGGATAAATATGCAAATTAGGCATTATATGCGCTCAATATGCACTAATTTGCATAATTTCGGGACATCAATTTTTTACATTGGTTCAAGCCAGATTCAAAATTCTTTCAAAAAAAGTTTTTCTTGATATCTCAACTTTTTTTTAAAAGCGTTTTACATGGAGAAAACATGAATGAATGAACATGAAGAGTAAGCTGATTCATAAATACACAGGACAAGATGTGGTTAACAATCCAGGGTAAACACCAATAGAAGGCAAATATAGATTGCCAAACAAACAAACAAGTGATATAACCATCGTCAAAAGCAACACCATAGGAGGCATCAGGCTATGCCGTCATAGGTCTACAGAGTCACTCCTCAGATGGCACCACACTAGCTATCTACAAAACTGTTCTAAGCAGCTGGTTTGTAGATCCCACTCAGCTGCAGTCCACAAAACTATTCTAAGCAGCTGGTTTGTAGAACCCACTCAGCTGCAGTCCACAAAACTGTTCTAAGCAGCTGGTTTGTAGAACCCACACAGCTGCAGTCCACAAAACTGTTCTAAGCAGCTGGTTTGTAGATCCCACTCAGCTGCAGTCCACAAAACTGTCATAAAACCACAATATGTTCACCAAGGCGTCTTGGAAACCCCCTCTGTGCCCAAAACTCTAATCCTCACCTAAAAACAAACTAGTCCATGCCTGCGCCATATTTAGGTCCCTATGTAGGGGGTGGCAACATCAGCAGTAGCAGTTGTGGTGGTAGTAGGCCTAGGGGGGTCTTAACATTAAGCATAACATTAGTTAATAACGTTAGCCTAAACACATTTTGCTGCTACAGAAGTTAAAACTACCACTAAGTAACCAATGCTCTAAGCAATGCATTACAGTAGGGTTGCTAATGATAGCTAGCTAGCTAGGTAATAGGGGAAATCTGCGTTTATGCATGCATCCTGCATTTATTTTTACCATACGCCAAAGGCGTGTAGTATAACCATACCTTTGAGCGTTTTGGTGGCATTTCCTCAGCGTGCTAAACATTGTCAGCAACTCGCAGTTGCAGTCAATTTCACCAGACGGATTGTAGCTGTCTGTCGTAATGGGCCAATCACACGTCGCATTAAATTGAAGAACGCTTGCGGTGATTGGACCATATTACAACGTCTTTTTTTCCTAGATCTCAATACAGAAAGGATAGAATGAAGTACTGGTTTGACTGAAGACGTTTCGATACTACTTGGTATCAGTTTGTTTCTATCCAGTACTACAAGGTATCGAGTACCGATACCCAGCCCTACCTATGACAGACTTCTGAAGCATTTCTTCTGGCCATGAATGAAAGCTGAAGTGGTGCATTTCTGCAGGACATGCCACACATGCCAAGTCGTGGGAAAACCGAATCAAGTCGTGCCTCCAAACCCTCTGCATCCTATTCCTGCTGTTGGTGAGCCTTTTTCCCCAAGTCATAGTCGACTGTGTTGGCCCGTTGCCTAAAACGAAGTTGGGCAACCAGTGTCTGTTAACTGTCATGTGTGTTGCTGTCTGTTTCCCTGAAGCGATTCCCTTGTGGAAAATCACTGTACCAGCTATTACAAAAGCTCTCTACGTTATTATTATTTTTTTTACCACCTTTGGCTTACCAGAAGTTGTGCAGACTGATCAATGGACTAACTTCCTTTCCAAAACCTTTGAACAGACATTGCAGGGGTTGAGTGTGTCTCACTTTGTGGATAGTGCCAATCATCCAGAGTCACAGGGCACACTTGAACGATGACATCAAACCTTAAAGTCCATGTTGAGGAAGTATTGCCATGAGATGGGGAGAGACTGGGATGAGGGTGTTCCCTTTGTTCTTGTTTCTTGTTGTTTGTCTCCCAGTGTAGGGAGTGTTTGCTTCGTGCCTTTTCGTTAGCAAGAGAGGCTCTTTTCCTCCTCCTAAGGAAGTATGAAAGAACAGTTCGAAAGGAAGGCGGTTGAGCAGCACTTCCAGCCTGGTAATCAGGTGTTGGTCCTACTGCCCATGCCAGGCTCTGCTCTCACTGCCTGTTTTTCAGGTCCTTATATCGTGGATCATAAAGTGTCTGACATAGATTATGTTATTCACACACCTGACCATAGGAGAAAAACACAGTTGTGCCACACTAACATGCTGAGAGCCTATCATTCCAGGGAAGCTGTCCAGGTGGAGTAGAAAAAGGCACATTTGAACGCATTGCGGTGGCTTTAAAGTGGCCAAAGCATGTATGGGCTATCATTTTGCAGTGCAAGTTAACTGGCAAGGTGCAAGAGGTTTGTGCTGCCCTTCCCATGGATGACTTCCCATGGAGGACTACGAGAAGGTAGAGAATGCCATTTACCAAGTGTATGAGTTGGTATCGAAGGCCCACAGACAGTGCTTTAGGCAGCGCTTAAAAAGACATCTAGACAAACTCATGTTGATTTTGCCAGAGAGAAAGGGATCCTCTTTTATATAGGTGGTGTGCAGCATGTAAAACTGAAGACCGTGCAGCACTGCGTGAGCTCATGTTATTGGAGGAGTTTAAGAACTGTGTATCTGAACGTGTAGCGGTTTACTTGAATAAACAAAAGGTAACCAATTTGAAGCAGGCCGCCACACTGGCGGGTGAGTTCGCTCTGACGCACAAAAATGTTTTTAGTAAGCACTCCTTTCGCCGAGAGCAAACAAAAGCATCTGTAAGTTCTACAGGGGAGAAACTGTGTTTTTGCTGCCATAAGCCTGGTCATTTGGTAGCTGATTGTGGGGCATTAAAGCGGAAACAGGCGCCAGATGTTGGTTCAACAACGAGGCAGCCGAAGGGTGTGGGGTTGATTGAAAGTGTGACTCACAGTTGTCAGCTGACTGATAAAAAAGTCCCTGATGAATGTTTTAAACCTTTCATCTTCACTGGTTTGGTGTCTGTCTTTGGAAGGTCTGAGGACCAGCACCCGATCACAGTGTTGTGTGACACTGGTGGCTCACAGTCATTTATCCTCTCCAGTGTTTTACTCTTAAAGTCCCAGTTAACCAAAATCAGAGATTTGCTTGAAAACACATTCTATGTGTTAGTGATGCATTGCTGATAACATGTAAAAATGGGATGAACCATGTGTAGTACTGAATTGTGAAGCTAGACCAGTTTTGTGTTTTTGACCAGTTTTGATTTCTGGATTTTCTGGGCGGGCTTAAAACGGTACCGGGTGACGTAGAGCGGTGTTCTTAGTATATCCCCGCCCTAACACTATATAAAGCTAGAATGGATTTGAATCTTCGGTTCTCCTGCTCAATCTTGAGTCTAGAATTAGCTAGTTTTAACCAACATCTAGAATTAGCTAGTTTTTCTTAGTTAGCAATGCCTATGCATAAAACTAAACGAATATGCATCCTTCCTGGATGCCAGCAGGAATGGGATGATAAGGTCTCCTTCTTTCACTCCCGAGTAAAGCTGAAATGAGAAGCAAATGGTTAGCATTTTTGAAGAGCCATGGTGTTAGAGTCTGTCACCGCTAGCGCCCGCCTCTGCAGCAAACATTTCACTCCCGAAAGCTTCTGCAATTATAATATGAGGCTTTTGGGTTTCACGGACTCACGACTGGTCCTGGTGAATTCGGCGGAGCCAACCATCTCCCTCCCCGGCCTCCATTCTCCTCCTGTCGCATCAACCTTTGGTGCCGACACCGCTGCCTTGTGTGCTTATAGCTAATTAACGTTATAACGTTAGCTAGGTAACGTAAGCAATAGGGAAATACACTGCTACGTTAATCTACAAAATGTGTCTTGACATTTATGTGGTAATGTCAGCTATGATCAATTATATTATATCTTAGGAGGAATTATAGCTAACATTAGCTATGTAGCTTGCAGATGGGAGTGTGTATATAACCTTAGTCTAGCTAACATAGCTAGCAGCACCGACCAGGCGACCACCCACCAAATAACGTTACGGATGATATATTATGACTATAAGCGTTAACTATACAGAAACTGCCTGCCATATTTGTGGCACCTGATGTGCGTATGGGTTCACCGGTAATGGTTACAATATATTTCTCCAGCGGGAGACCGGGAGGTGGGAGCGAGGGGGGTGGTTAGGTAGACCAGCTGCAGCTGGAGAAAGACGCACCCTCTCCCAGTGAAGCGGTGCTCGGCGGCTACTGGCTGAACGTTCTGTTGGATATGAGAGGGAAAGTTGAAGCCGAGTGCTCGTTATTCTCACACATAACATTGCCAACGAGAGTGGATGAGTCTGTCCCGATTATCAACTCCGGTAGTGTACGCTTCTTCGCGCTATGAGCGCTGTTCAAGCCAGTGACTAAAAGGTACATTTTAAACAACTTTTTCTATTGATCCCAAGGGACGACAGGATCGCCTGGGAGGGATAGGAATGGGTCCGGAGGTGGCAGGGAGAAAATAGGGACAGACTCATACATTCCTCGTTGCCTGTTTTTGTATTTTGCATCTAAGGGCAGTAACACTGGCGCGTTGGTATAGAGTAGCTACAGTTTTACCTGTGTTGTTTGTCAGGAGGTAGGTTAGGGGGAAGCATCTGTGCGTTTGACTCATTAGACAAGTGTAATTTCAACTCCTCTCTGTTTTCACAAAGCTGTGCCTTCCTACCACAAAAGAGACGGCGTGCCAGTGTGACAATATGCAGACCAGAGAACGGTACTATTTGACAGGTTCTTCCCTCCACACCCCCTCCCCACGCAATTGGGTGTGGCTTCGGTGCCTTCAGCAGACACGCCCCCACAGTCTCAGACCAGAGAATGCTGCTGATTTTTAACCGATTTTGAAGCCTTATTTTATATACTTAGCGACATTTTTAATCACTCAGATTTGGCTGGGTGGTTAATGACATGTTTTCCTGTGGTGTGTGAAGCTCATAACAAAAATTTGAACTGGGTTAACCTGGACTTTAAGTGCTGCGTCTGCATGTGACTTGAGCACTGTGGTGAGAGTTATTGGGTTTATTACTGGTACCCCTTCACAGTATTCACGTACAATCTAAGTTGGGCATAGTTTTTTCCCCAGTAGCTGTTCGCTCCTGTTTTCCCATAGCTGGAGCTGATTTTATCAATCCCTCCATAGAGGTTGCTAACGTTCCCATGCTTGAGTCAGCACAAGATGACCTGGCTAAATGTCATCCTGAAGTGTTTACTTTAAGTGTTGTTACAACTAGATCTCAAGCCAGAAAGCAAGCCAACAATGTTGAATTGTCTGACACCCTGTTTGCTGCTGTCTTGGCTGAGGAAAAGGTGTCACCTGGTGAATCTGTAAATAGCACCCTCAAAGAGCAGAAGGGTGTGACCGAGTTGGCTACTGTTCCTAAGGTATCACTGCTGCTGACCTATGAGGCACTCATCAGCGTGCAGAAAAGGGATCCAACAATAGCCCCGAGCTTCACCGCAGTAGGTGGGGTCACTAGTGAGTGCAGGAAAAAAGTGTTTCTTTGTGGAAAATGGGGTGTTAATGCGCAAGTGAGTTTCACGCGCAGGTGAGGAAGTAGGTGATACAGGTGAGGACAGGGGCACAGTTCACCAGATAGTTGTTCCAGTTGGATGACGACAGCATGTTCTAGAGCTAGCATGTAAGCATGTATGGTCTGGTCATCTGGGTATTACCAAGACCTATGACAGACTTCTGAAGCATTTCTTCTGGCCATGAATGAAAGCTGATGTGGTGCATTTCTGCAGGACATGCCACACATGCCAAGTCGTGGGAAAACCGAATCAAGTCGTGCCTCCAAACCCTCAGCATCCTATTACTGCTGTTGGTGAGCCTTTTTCCCCAAGTCATAGTCGACTGTGTTGGCCCGTTGCCTAAAACGAAGTTGGGCAACCAGTTTCTGTTAACTGTCATGTGTGTTGCCGCCTGTTTCCCTGAAGCGATTTCCTTATGGAAAATCACTGCACCAGCTATTACAAAAGCTCTCTACATTTTTTTTACCACATTTGGCTTACCAGAAGTTGTGCAGACTGATCAAGGGACTAACTTCCTTTCCAAAACCTTTGAACAGACGTTGCAGGGGTTGAGTGTGTCTCACTTTGTGGGTAGTGCCAATCATCCAGAGTCACAGGGCACAATTGAACGATGGCAACAAACCTTAAAGTCCATGATGAGGAAGTATTGCCATGAGACGGGGAGAGACTGGGATGAGGGTGTTCCCTTTGTTCTTGTTTCTTGTTGTTTGTCTCCCAGTGTAGGGAGTGTTTGCTTCGTGCCTCTTTGTTAGCAAGGAAGTATGAAAGAACAGTTCGAAAGGAAGGCGGTTGAGCAGCACTTCCAGCCTGGTAATCAGGTGTTGGTCCTACTGCCCATGCCAGGCTCTGCTCTCACTGCCTGTTTTTCAGGTCCTTATATCGTGGATCATAAAGTGTCTGACACAGATTATGTTATTCACACACCTGACCATAGGAGAAAAACACAGTTGTGCCACATTAACATGCTGAGAGCCTATCATTCCAGGGAAGCTGTCCAGGTGAAGCAGAAAAAGGCCCCAGAGACTGTCACCTCTCAAAACATCCCGGCTTCCTTGGTTTGTGTGAGGTCCTTGCCTGATGATGGTCTGGCAGGGCTTACTGATGGGACACAGTGTGGTAGGTCGTCAAACTTGGTGATACTGTCTAAAATAGAGACCCACCTGTCTTCCAACCTGAGGGCCAGAGGAGTGATGTAGCTGGTCTGCTTCAGTCCTATCCCACTGTTTATGTACTAATGTGATAAAGCAAAGTAGTCGAACATGACGAGGTATGTGGTCATCTAGATGACAGAGGTCAGCCCCGACCTTCTGCCAGGGGCCATCAGGGGTGTCTCCAGGGAGGAAAGGCTCAGGGGGCTGCAGTCTGTTTTGGGTGCATACTTGGCACTTTTCCACAGCCTCCTGTAGCTGTCTACTGAGTCCAGGTCACCAGACGGAGCACTTGGCCCTCTCTCTGCATTTGGTGATGCCTTGGTGGCCTGCATGGATTTTGTTCAGTATATCCGTCTGCATTGAAACAGGAATAACCAATCTGGTGCCCTTAAAGAGTAGGCCCTGGGCTATGGTGAGGTCACCTGAGACAGCCCAATATGCCTCGAGTGCATTGTCATGCTTGATGTCGTCTGGCCAACCTTCCTGACAGTAGTGAGCCACCTGTCTGAGCAGTTCATCAGCCTGTTGAGCCTGTTTGAGGCCCATGAGACGCTTTTCGGTAATAGGCAATGAGGAGATCAGGGAATGCACAAACCCCTCATTGAGCTGCTCTTGTGCAGGGGCCTCTGGGGCCCGGTGCTCTAGATAGCACATCCGCTGTGGCCAGGCACTTACCAGGCACATGTGAGAGGGAGAAATGGAACTGCATTGTTAATGAATTTCAAGTCTCAACAAAGTGTTCTGTTTTCCTACTTGACTGTTGTTCTAACTTTGTAGTTCGTTCTCATAGATCAGTCTGTTAAAACTACAAATTATTCCTGTGTGACATCACTTCCCTGTCCTCTTCATCCTGAAACTATGTCACTTACTTTTTCACTATATAACCTATCGACCTCGTCCACATCTGACTCACTCTGCCTGGATTCACTTCCTGTGCTAGAGTCCGACTCTGCAGAATCGTAACAGAATAAAACTATTGCCTTTGTTTTAAACCAGCTTGAATCGACCACTCGCATGCTCTTATTTTTAAACCAAGTATAAAAATACTTTCATAGCATGAGTCTCATTCGAAACCGCAGAATGCGGGGTGACAGTTCATCGAGGTGTTTATTCCCTAGGAGGGCAAGGAGGTGTTTATGGTCTGTTTCAGCCTGAAAAGTCATGCCAAGCAGGAAGTCTCTGAAATGATCGCACGCCCACGTTCTAGCCAGATCCTCCTTTTCGATCTGTGCATAATGCTGTTCTGTGGTCGTGAGAGCGGATGCCACGGGGCGCCAGTCTGCGTTTCGCCGCCGTTGAGGACCGCCCCCAGACCATAGGAGGACGCATCCGCCTCATTACTAGAGTCCTACAAGGCCAGGCGCGGTTGACAGCTCATTCTTTATATCCGAGAAGGCTTGGCACTGTTGTGGCCCCCATTACCAGGAGTTGTCATTATTCAGGAAGTCCCTCAGTGGCTTTGATTTTTCTGCAAGGTTTGGGAGGTATTTCACCAGGTGTGTCACAAGGCCCATGAAGCATCTGACTTCTGTCATGTTTTTCGGCTCTGCCATGTGGGTGAGGGCTCTGACCTTGTCAGGGTCAGCTCTGACCCCTCCCCGTCGATGACCTGGCCACAGGAACTTTCCTCTTTGAGAACTCACATTTTGTGTTGAGTGTGAGCCCTGAATGATGGAGGCGCTTGAGCACTGCGATATAAGAATATAAGAACATCATCCATGTGACACAGAGTCCCTTCTAGACCTTCCAGGAGCTGAGACATGCGCTGTTGGAAGTGCTCTGGAGCCGAACTGATTCCAGCTCTGCTGGAGTTTTAGCTGCTCTTAAAACTCTTTCCATGTCCTGGATGCCATCCCCATCTTCTCTTTAGCAAAAGCTGTAGCATCCATGGTTAAACTTGGGACTGAATGTAAACAAAGCCGGCGTGTTGGGGAAGGGTGGGGGGCGGAGAACCCGGAAGCAATAGCCAATGAAACCAAATCATGCTAATCGATCTGCCCGCCCCCAAACCCGACTCGAAATCAGCTAAAAACAAGCTTAGTTTGCAGACTAATTATACGTATTTCGTGAACCTAAAACTGTTGTCTGTTATAGTAAGTGGGTTCTTCACAACTTCAACTTTGGTAATACAAAAAAAAAAAAAAAAAAGAAAAAAAAAGGTTTTTTCATGCGGGTCACGGGGGGCGAGGCAGCGGAGAACAATGCAATATCACCAATCCTAAACTGCCACTGTTAAAAACAACGCCATAGATCGCCACCCCCTTCCCCGGGGAGTTTGCTTTCAACAATACGCGAAACCCACAACACAATCCGAAACGAAAACAAGGCAAATACAACTCAAAACCATGAGAGGGTTCGTTCAAACGTACCTGTGAGTTCAAGAAGCCAGTGGAAGAACTGAGGAAATAATCTCAGCGTGCGCTCTTGCGCAAGAGAGAAAATTGACTTTCCGAGCCCACTATAGACCGACACGTCTGTCGACCAGTTCATCCACTGGAATCCCGAAGCAACACAACAGGCAGTCCTCCCTTTTCGTCATTTCCGTCGCCAACTGTAATGGATTTAACTGATCTAGTCAAAAAGGATTAACCAAGATTCGCTCAAAAGGTTAAGTCTGGTTTATTGAGAAAACATACAAGCACAAGGACTTCCTGGACAACGCAACATGAGTGGTTTATCCAAAGAAGTGAAGCCTCCTGATCTTGTGCTGACTTATATTCAAGCAAAACACAGGTATGGCGCTTCCAGGATGTGATTGGCTAATCCATTGTACGTCATGTGAAATGGCAGGCGTGGCCGAGAATACAGACATGTGACATGAGAAAAGGCGGCAATTTCTTGGAGACAAAAGGACAAAGGATGGTTATTCTGGAGTAGACATTTCTAGGTGTGTGGAGGCCACCCTGTCTATGTGAACGGTTGAGGGAGGTGGTGAGTTACAAAAGGAGAGAGAGAACAAAGGTTTAAGGTGTTTTGTAACCCTAATCAGGAGAAGTTACTTATATTTAATCTAAGGAATATGCTATATGAAATGGGTATACTAATAATAATGAGATAAGAAGATCAGAAGAACCTAGGATTCGACTACAGAGCCAGGTCAACAATGCACCTGCAGAAGGAACACACACACAATTAAACCCCTTTGGAGTATACACACTCCGTTTAATGGGATAAGAAAAATGTAGTAGCAATCAAGATGATTAACAATTAGTGCACTTTTTTCACAGCTTACCCGGGTAAGTAAAAGAAGAAAAAGAAATTTGCATTAAAGCAATTACAGATGTAGTGCCCAATAAAGAAATTGGAATATTAGTCGGTGTCAGTCTCCTTTCGTGGTAGTCAGTGTCAGTTTCAGTTTCAGCAATGGCAGTGGGTGTCCACTGACAGGGTCCTCGAGGTCTGATGAAGATGACACCAGTCCTACCGTACTGTAGGCTGGCAGGTGGTACAGAACCTCTGAGATCAGATCAATCCCTCGGCGTTTGCATGCAGATTTTCTTCGCCGGTTGAGTTCAATGCTGGGCGGCTCGCCATCCAATACTGTTCTCCAAATCTAATCAATGGTCTCCCAAAAAACCTGACCTAAAATAGGTAAGGTCAGAGCAATAAGCTATTTAACTAATAGCAAATAAGAACGTACAAAACATACAAAATGACATTCCAGTACATACTCTAATACTCTAAATACTCTATTAATTACAGAATATCAACAGGAATTAGATAAAGTATTAATAACAAAACAACAATGATATTCTTCCCTCTACAGGATAACATTACAATTGGCATGAAGTAGCCAGCACCTAAATAACATGAGTGGGAAATTATTCCACGTGCGCAGCTACAGTGGAGCTCTACAGCCTGCAGCCATTGTTCTAGCTAGGCAGAAATAGCAATAAAATGCTCAATCTTCAATCACCCAAAACAACTTAAATAACAATGACTAAACAAAACATGTAATTGGATTGACTAACAGGCTAGGCTGTAGACGTTTGTGACACTAATATACACAGCTAAACCCCATTAGCAGTTCTAGCCGGTCTTCATATGATTAGCTATGCTAGCGTTAGCATCGATGCTAACGAATACACAAATACACAGCTAAACTCCATTAGCAATGCTAGCGTTAGCATTTATGCTAACGCGGCTAAAGCTCGATTAAACACATACCAAAATGCAGTTCTCACAGCACAACAGGTTGTCCGTGTCCCCAGATCGGTCTTGTGCAGCGATTTCACTCAATAGAATTGACTTTTTGAAAGAATACAAAAGATATATTACTTTTCTCTACTCAAATAGCTCTCTCTCAACCGGAGTTTTTCTTCCTTGCCAAATCTGTCTTACAAGAGAAAAAGTATCCGTGCGCGTCGGCCAGATAACGTCCTCCACCAGTGGAACTATATTACCCAGTCCAATTGACTAGATAAACTAATAATGGTATGTGGGAATGCTAAAATATATCAAAGTAAATAAGAATATTATCAGGAATGTTTCAGAAATAAAATGTAAATATACATGTTTGTTTCACTAACCCTATATTGCATAGGTTAGATTTATGTTATTTAGGTTGCATAGGTTAGATTTATAAGTTATCCATCCATCCATTCATACTGTCTAAACCATCTGGGTTATAGTTTGGAATAGAAAGGTCTTGAGGCCAGATGTAAATTCTATAACAAGCGGCTCGCATCCAGTTTAAAACTCTGGCGCTAACCTACAGGGCAATGAAAGGAACAGCCCCCTCCTACCTCCAGGCCATGGTCAAACCCTACACCCCCTCCCGACCGCTACGCTCTGCTACCTCGGGGCGACTCACTCCGAGGCTCCTGCGGTCGATCGACACTTGACCTTTCCTGGCCCCGCAGTGGTGGAATGAACTGCCCACTGATGTCAGGACAGCAGTCGCTGCCCATCTTTCGCCGCAGGCTCAAAACTCATCTCTTCAAGAAGTACTACAACAATCCTCCCTCCTAAGCACTTATTGTATTGTATTGCACTGTACTTTAGATTGCTATTCTTGCACTTTGCCTTCAGCACTAGATTATGCTCTTAGTCACTTGTTTTAGAAAGAAGATGCACTTGTGAGTTCTGGCAAGTAGTAGTTCATTGGCTTTTCCTACGTTAAATGCAATTATTGTTAGTCGCTTTGGATAAAAGCGTCTGCTAAATGACTATAATGTAAGTAACGTTAACCATGGATAACGTTCCATTAATACATCCATGATAACGTTACAACCACAACTGAAGTTAGCCTTTACTACGGGTTGATGTTCAAGTAGGCTATTTGTGCAGTGGAAGCCGGCGACGGTATGAGCAAATGGTAACGAGAAGAAGGATGAGGATCGTCTTGTGACGTGCAGTATGCCGCACAAGCACACCACAGTGGAACGCTTCACGAATTTGCAAGTGGTTCTAGAGACGTAAAAGAAGCATTAAACGCGACATGACTGTTCAGACGGTGGGTGCGTTGCAAAACATCAGACATGTATCTGATATAATACCACCTCTGAAAGAGACCCAGGTTGGATTAAAAAAAAAAACAGATTTCATGTGACTTGCGCTGTTCAGACGGTCATGAAAAAATCTGACCTGAGTCTCATGTAGGAAAAAAGATCGGATTTGGGTCACATTTCACTGCAGTGTGAACAAAGCCTTGTTTGCCCCCTAAGCCTCAGTTGCCGAACTATAACTTTTATTTGCATTTATTTGTCTCTGTTGTGAAGTAAGTCTCATACAGCGCCAAACAGCTGAGCCTAAATTAGTCGACTGCCCACCTGCTTAACAAGCTAGACGCTAGTCATAATCAATTAATGGATTTAACGTAATGATGACCACCACACAACCAATATCGGTAGAATTTGTTGTTGGTACAGCATGTGAAGCTATCAGTATACTTTAGCTGAATATTTAGTATTATGTAGTAACCTTAGGCTTACAGGGCTGCCAAGTTTGTTTGTTTGTTTTGTTTGTTTATTTTATTTAAAAGAAGGGACAATGCACATTAATCAACATATCATTTTCCACATCGATGTAAATGTACCAGAGTTGGCTAGTAGACGGTAGGTGGAGCTGAAAGTTTTGAAACCAAACATTTCCCTATTTAGCCTACAAAGACAAATTGGGTGGGAGAACTGAATTTAAACTTGATTTAATTGAAAAAGCAAATTTGCAACTGTTATGTTGAATGTTATTGAACAAGCTTTTTGACTAGAATGACTATGAATAACAAACCTGACAAAACAAGTTTCTGAAGTCAGACTGCACGTAACTCAAATACTCAGTCTTTTTTAAAAACAAGCCTTACCACTAATTGAATATATATATATATATATATATATATATATATATATATATATTCACTAAAAATACACAGTAGTAACATTCAATAATTGATTTACCTATCATTCTTATCATTTTAGTATTTACAAAATCTTCTGTGATAGGCTATAATGCGCAAAAATATAGTTTTATTTGGATTTGTATGGGTAAGCCAGGCTTACCCTGGTTTACCCTGGCTTATAGGAGCAATCGCCACTGAAAACAACTTACATTTGTTATAAATGTATAAATGTATGTTATAACGTGGTTCTTCTTAGTTTGTCAACTTTCTGTCAGATTCTCCTGTAAGCTGTCTGTCAGATTCTCCTGTCAACTCAGCTGGTAGCCTGGTCAGCTGGTGCAGCTTTGACAGCTTTCGCGCGACACGGTGACCCTCACGCATAGTAGCCAGCCCGCCTCCCGGGATTCCCAAATGACATAATTTTTGCTCATTCATTTGTTTGTTTATCTTCGCGATAACTTGCAGGAGTGGTTTTCATTGACAGATGGGCACAAGTAGCCTAGCCTACAAGTCATGCACTCAGACATAAGCTTTTATCATGAATAACAAAGTTGGCGGTTTAGTGAGAGCCAGCTGAGCTAACATTACTTATGCCAAAACCGGCTAACGTTGGCACCACTAGCCAGACAGTAGGCCTAACGTTGTAGCGTCATTTGGCTATATTAGGGAATTCAATGCAAACAGCTTTGCAGATCATTCAATATGCCATCTTTATAGCCAATTGAGCCAATGGCCAGCAGCGTTCAGCATCAGTTTAATTCCGAGTAGTAGCCTAGTCTACCGTTTGGGATAAGTCAAAACGGAATCGCAGACTCCAGATTTTTGGTCTTCCACCGTTTTGGTCATACAATGGATGTGGATGGGTATCTTGAAAAATCATTCAAAAACATGTTAAACTCTCGATTTCACAGACAAGAAGCTTTAATTTGATGTACTTTTTCTTATGTTATTCACTGTTTTCAACTTTATTTACAAATCCCCAGTGGGTTCCTTTCTTCTCCAGGACTCCATGTGGTTCAGATTTGCATCTGGAAAGCTGTCTATCTGGAAAGCTGTCTATCTGGAAACTGTCTATCTGGAAAGCTGTCTATCTGTAGGTTAGTATCCTGAAAGGGAGCAATACATGAGAGACTCTGATCACCCAGTACTACAATGGGTTTGCTTGGGTTAACCTGCCAATCACGTATCCTTCTCTACGATTTAGGACATTTCAGCGGCTCCCAGCGCAGATTGTGTTCGGCCCTCAGTGGATCCCAGAAGTGGCAGTGGTCAAGGCTAGTAGGTGGGAGTAAGAAGAGTTCAAATGTCCCCTGTGGGGGCTGGGTTAGGGTTAGGGGCAGTAGGGGTCTCCCGGGGTAAGTCTGGTTTAGGTGACCCGGTCAGTATGGGACTGGGGCAGGAGGCCGGCAGGAGTTAGACCTATTTCAGGATGGGTGGGGGTTAGGTTCAGGGATTGGGGTAGCGGGGACGTCCTGGGATAGGGGTAGGTTAGGATTAGGAGGCAGGGTTGGGGTATGGTTAGGGTTAGTGGAGGGAGTTGGGGTAGTGTTAGGGTAAGTAGACATGGCTGGGGTGGGATTAGGGAGACAGGTGGGACTAGGCCTGGTCCGCGCTGGGTTGTGCTTTGGGCTAGAGCCCCGGGTGGTGGGAGTTGGGGGGCCTGATCCCTCCACAGTGGGACTAGCAGTCCTGCTGTATCTCACAGGCTCCCCGGGCCCACTCCCAAGGTCCAGGTGAGCGCTAGCAGATCTGTTTGCTGGGTATAGTCTCTGGGGGCTAGGGGGCTCTCTGGGGGGGGGCCCTGGTTGTGTCAGTGGATTGGGTGGGTGGGTCTGCACTCAGGGGCTGTAGAAGAGATCTAAGGGTACTAGTGTACTTCCGTCCGTACCTAGTTCTTGCCCATCCCACAGCCTTTGCAAAGGCCTCTAGATCATATCATTATAAGCCCCCCAGCAGAGATGTCATCACCTCCCTATAATGTCTTTCAGGGCCTCCAGGTTTGCCTCCATCCACTTAACAGTATTTTCTTTCACTTTATCAGTGATACTGATAGAGGGGGAGGAGGGTTTGATGAATGCTAGGAGTACATTTGCTTTTCTGTGCATTCCTGGAGGAACAGGCCCACTTGCTATTGGTTGCCTTGGTATTTCCAAGTGATGGATAGTCTGTAACCAGCTTGAAATACTTTTTGGTTACAGCTAAATCCATCATGGGCCACAGGACACCTGGAGTTTGCTCACATAAATCACAAGGGAGTCGATATTGATATTGGGGAGCCCCACTCGTCAAGCCCCTTGAGGTTTTTTTGGGGTTTCCCTGGCATGTATTTTATAATTTAAGTGTTCTTTGTAATGTATAATTTTTTATCATTGTTATTGTTGCTGTGTTTTATTTTATAATGTTCCAAATCAAATCAATATCAACTGTATGAGACTATTTGAGAGATTAAAAAATAGATCTTTAAAAAAGGGGGGTGGGATAAAGGAGGGGATCCAATCCTACTGAGTAGTGGGTAGCGATTCAACCCTGCCCCACAGCTGCTGGCGATTCCCTCATCAGGCTCAGGCTGCTGTGACTCCGGATGGCAGCAATCAGCTGATGAGCCACCACCCCATAAAAGCCTAGTCGGAGAGGCAAACAGAGGAGGATGTCTTGGGACTCAGGCCCTGTTTACACAACAACGATCCCTGTATAAAAAGACAAAGCTTTGTTGCGGTGTGGCCTTTCGTTTACATGACAACAGTGTTGTGGGGGCCTGAAACCGCAAACTTTTGAGACTGGGTTCCAGAGTGGAATTATTCAAGAACCCTTATCGTTGCTGTGTAAACTGGCAATACGCAATTCTTGTGAAAACGGTGACAACACGGCCCCACTTCGTGCCTAATAGGCATGGGCGAATAGAAGAATATGAGGGATATAGCCTGCTTTACTGCTCACAGCTCAGTGTAGCTAGATCATGAAAGAAAACAAAAATAACTATAGAACCAAGATTAGAAGGCAAACCTCCAACAGTTAACTGTGGTCACCCTGGAGCATCTAATCCAGTTCTGTGTCATACCAACACTAACTTATGAAGACGTGGCCTTCAACTTTGCATGATTTATGATTGTTTTTAATGGTTACTGAAAGCAACATCATATGATTTGTTAGTGTCTATGAGGTTTTCTCATATTTTTTAGAATATAGCCTAGGCCTATAGTTTCAACACTGTACTTTACGCACGGTAACTCACCCCAAAAGAGACCAGTTTAAAAAACCTGGAACCACATCTGGATACCCTAAAGCATTTTAGTCCCTCGCCAGACATTTTAGCTCTCTGGGCACAGCGATTGCTGTCCATAACCTGGGCATTCCAATAACATTCAGAACGAGACCTAGGACTAGCCTATTGACTGCAGAGGCAGAGACCTACTGTATATAGAAAAGGGATTAGAAAAACATAATAATAATAATAATAACATAGAATAGGAAAACAAAAATGTAGTAGAATCAAATAGAAAACGACACAGTTTTATAGCATAACCTACAAATCAGCAAGGCCATAAAGCCCAGGGCAGTCGATATGGCTAAAAGACATGTCATTTTTAGTTTTACATTATATCTGTGTGCTGTTAAGGATCCTTTTTTTATATATAATATAACAACATAGAAATGTGTTAAGACTGCTTACTATTGTGAAATAACAACAGGCCTACATTTTACAAGCGGTCTGACAGGAAGTGGTGTTAATAAAGGATGTGAATTAATTTGATTTCTTTATCAGTAATGTCAAATAACCAACATTTCTTAAAATGGATATCTCGCAACCAAACTCTTCATGATAATATAGAATCATTAACTCTCCTCCACCAAAGATTTGCTGCACTTTTAGGCCCTAGCTGTGATTAGGCTACATGCAAACTGAAGACAAACTCTTTCAACAAAAAATTGGCACAAAGACCTGGGAGAACAAGAATTTGGTGGGAAAACTTTGTGAATGGCTCGAGCATAGATGGAAAGAGAACTTCCATAGGCCATGTCCAAAGCCTGTTGCCTGCTGGCCTTGCATGCATAGTCTACTACAGCGTTTTCAATCATTTTTGTGGATCCGTGTGAACGCGGATCCTTATCACAATACTGTTGTGTAAACGCTAGGCCTGCCCCCGACTAAAGATTTTCCTGCTCGACTAGAAGTCCTCATTTCAAGCGACTAGTCGTTCCTTTATTATAATGATGATTATTATTATTATACATATAACCTTACCATACACACAGAGCGAGCAGCAGCCACCTCAGCAAAGCGGTAGATTAATTCTCAATGTGTCGGCATTCGGCAACACAGCAAGGAGACTGAACAACATTTTATTACTCATTTATTTAAACACAGTCATATAGCCTACAACAAACTGTAACACGGAAAACAAAAGTAGCCCACACACAAAGATTCTGTCGTTTTCAGCTCTGATATGTGCTCCATAGGGGGACTCCATCACATATGAGTCCCCCTATATCACAAATTCAAGGTATTTTGGGGAGGCTTTGCTCAAGGGGGCGGAGACTGCTTGTCCTGCTTGAAAGCAAGTGTTCTGGGGAGGGGCTCATTGACCTTTGCCCCAGGCGATATTGGACAGCACCCAAGGGGGCGCACCCGGGCAGGGTGCAGTAATGGGGTTATCGCTTCTCGGCCTTTTGGCTCAGATCAAGTGTAGTATCTGTTCTTATCGGTACGTGCGAGAAGAAAGTCCGTGCAGCAATCGCTTACCCACCAGAGTGGAGCGGTGTATGGGGCCTGGTGGGAAGCAGGGAGAGGCGAGCACGACGGGGTCATCTCAGGGGATGGCTGCCGGGAAAAGGGTCTGTCCCGAGGGTCGGCCTGAGGAACACCCTCCGCTTTGTGTGGAGGGATGCTGGGGAGCCAAAGATGACCTGGGAGGTCTTTGCCCGGCGAGTGGTGGTGGGGGCACTGAAGCTTTCGGTGGCGGAGGTCCTCTGCCTACAGGACAACGCCCAGGAGAGGGCCTACGACCTGTCTCTGCAGACAAAGGGCCTGACAGCGGCGGTGGAGGCCAGGTGCCGGGTCCAGGGGAAGGAGCAGCCCCTCAGCTCCTTCTAGGTGGTCAACCTGAGCCGGCCGAACCTGAGGGTCATCACGGTCCACCTCTACAACCCTCACGTGCCGGACAGCGCCATATCCAGCTTCCTGGGCCGCTACGGGGAGGTGCTGTCCGGGGCCCGGTACGTGAGGGGGGCCGGGGGTTTGGGCTTCTGGAACGGGCGGCGGCAGTTCCAGGTCCTCCTTGGGGAGGACCCTGCGTGCCTGGACTGGCTGAAGCAGCCCCCGGCATACTTCGCACTGGGGGCGGATAGGGGGTATCTGTTTTACCCCCGCCAGCCCCCCTGCTGCAGGAGGTGCCGTGAGGTCGGGCACACAGAGTCCACCTGCGGGGGGGCCCGGTGCCGGGACTGCGGGAAGGACAGGCACGTGGCAAGGGACTGCACAGCCGCGAAGACCTGCCACGGGTGCGGGCAGCCGGGCCATCTGTACTGGGAGTGCCGGGTGAGGGACCGCAGCTACGCCGGGGTGGTCAGCGGGGCGGAGAGGGCCCCCAGGCAGGGGGGGTCGGAGGCGGTGGGGGGAGGATCTCCGTCCCCTGGAGGTCGTGCTGGAGGAGTTGAGGGAGGACATGCGGGTCACGGGGGGCGAGGCGGTGGAGCCGGCGAGAACCTTCGGCGGCCCCGGGCAGGGGCAGCTGGCCCCGGTGCAGGACGGGCCATCGGGAGTGGGGGAGACCGACCACGGCCGAGGGCTAGACCGCCTGCAGCAGGCCATGGATGCGGTGCAGGTGGGCCCGGGGGCCTCCGCAGCGAGGTCCCCTCGCCGCAAGGCGGGGAGTTTGGACGGCGGAGAGGGAGAGGAGGAGTCCCCGGGGGAGGGACACTTGAAGCGGGCGAAGGGCGTGGTGGGGCAGGGGCCGGTGGGGGCCGAGGCCTGGTCGCTCCCGGGCTCCCTGACCCGCACACCGGAGGAGCTGGCCCAGATCGAGGTGGAGAGCATGGTCCCGCCCACACAGATGGTCCCGAATCCGGTGCCGGCCTCCTGGGGGGACATCATGGACGTGGGTGAGGAGTCGCCCTCGGTGGAGGGGGACTTGTACACGTAGGGTGTGGGTTGGATGTATGGGTGTGTGTTGTTTTTTTGGGTTGGTAACGTCATGATGGGTTCTTTTTCTGTTATTATTGTATGTAATGTCGATCACTGTGGGCACTTTTAATGTACGGGGGTTGAGGGACACGGGGAAGAGGTTGGCGGTTTTTGAGTTTTTGGGGGGTCTGGATTTTACGTTTTGTGTTCTGCAGGAGGTGCATTTACGGGATGGGGGGGATGTCGGGAGGTTCGGGAGGGAGTGGGTGAAGGGCGGGTCGCTTTGGAGTGTTGGGGGGGTGCATTCTTCGGGGGTGGGCATTTTGTTTGGGAGTAGGGAAGTGCGGGTGGAGGTTTTTTTTGTTGTGGTGCAGGGCAGGGTGATGGGGCGGATGTGAGGGTGGGGTTGGTGAGGGTGGGGGTGATATGTGTGTACGGGCCACAGGGGGCGGCGGACAGGAAGGACATGGTCGGTCTGTTGGCGCCTCACTGCGCCACGGACCGGCCGGTCATCATTGGGGGGGATTTTAATGTGGAGTTTGGGGGCACGGGTGATGCGAGTGAAGGGGCTTTAGAGGGGTTGTTAGCGGGGCATGGTTTGGTGGATGGGGGTGGGCGCACTACCCCACGATTGGTCGGTCCCACGTGGCGTAATTCCCGTGGGGTCCAGAAGCGTTTAGACTACGTCTTCTTGTCAAGGTCCTTGGGTCTGGTGTCGGGGCGGGTGCTCCCCGTCTTCTTCTCGGGGGAGGGAGAGGTCAGTGTTCATGGGGGTGAAGGACTCGCGGGGCCGCATAGCAACGGTGCCGGCCCGTATGGTGGAGGCCGCCACCGAGCACTTCCGTGCTTTATTTAGCACTAGGGAGGTGGACGAGGGCTGGATGGACTGCCAGCCAGTGGGGGGCCATCTTGGAGTGCCTCCTTGGCTGCCAGCCAGTGGGCGGCCATCTTGGGAGTGCCTCCTTGGCTGGTAGTCTTCGGCCCAATCTCAAACCACCCCCTAAACCCTCGCCCTATCCACTCCCCCTCCGTTTGCGCGTTCACGCCGAGCGTCGCCATGTTAAGGGCCGTCCCAAACCAATTAGCGCGGAGTGCCCCTGGAGTGCGAGTGGGCTGTCAAACCCTTAAATAGCGAGTCTGCATCGGTGCAAGCTCCCGATAGCCGAAACAGGAAGTGCTCGTGGCAAAGCGATGCCGGAGGAAACACCACATAAATGTAAGTTCCGTCTTCCTACACTGGCAATAATTTTAGATGGGCAACAGCAAACTATTACAAGCCTGTATTCATGCATAGGTGACAGAAAAATACATCAAAATAGGCTTAGGACTGTGTCAAATTGACATCATATATTCCTTCATTTACAGGGACAATGGAACAGACAAAGGAACTGATTAGGCTGCGACATATAAACGCAAACCTATTCACCAAAAAAAGGAATGCTGCCAAAGAGGCATGGGAGTAAGTTATTTAGTATTCATTGATTTATTTGTGTCAACAGTGCACAAAAGAGTTAATTTGCTAAACATATCTCCTTTTGGATTTGTGATCATCTCTCATACATTTGTATTTAATTAGATTATTTTATATGTTATCATAATTAAAAGTTTTTCCCATGAATCACCCAAAAAGTGTGTGTGCACTCCAGGGCGTCTAAACAGGTATTGTTCATTTTAAGAATGGCATTTATCAGTATTTACAAATGAACCTTTCATATCAAATATGATCACGTTCATTGGGGATTACATCATCCCAGGCTCCCTTAAGAGGGCTGAGTAGCCCACTCACACCAAAGACAAAACCTAATCCCCCCCCCCCCTATATTGAACTATAGGTTTGTGATCAAAGAGATGGGGCTCCAAGGTGTATCCCACAAACAAGCATCTAAAAAGTGGGAAAACCTACAAAAGAAATATAAGGTGAATGACTTTGTCTCTGTTTAAAGGCTAGTTTTATTGCTGCTGAGAGCTAACCTACTGCACACCATTATCCACAGGAGCTGAAAAAGCCAGTGACAGGAAGTGGAACAGACCAGGGGGAAGACACACCAAAGAACTGGCCCTATTTCATGGACATGCATGAGGCACTGGGGTCTAAGCCATCCATTACCCCCCCAGTTCTAATTGCCTCTGCACTGGCTAACCCCACCATTCTCCCTGACTCCAAAACAGAAGGCAGCCACCCTAGCCCCTCAAACTCCCCATCCCCCAGAACACCCCCCAGCCCAGGAGGACCATCCACATCCCACCCCACAGAAAGCCCTTCCCCTGACACCCTCCCACCACCTGCCAAGAGGAGAAAGGCAACAGGGGGGATTTTGGAGTTCCTCCAAAAAGAGGCAGAAAATGGTGGCTATGGTGGGGTCTTCCTGGATCGGTTGACCCGGCGGGCGCCTCCTGATGTGGCTAAGGCCATGGAGGCCCCGTTATCCCTGGGGGAGCTGGAGGGGGCTCTCCGGCGCATGGGCCGGCGGAGGGTGCCGGGCCTCGACGGGCTGCCGGCCGAGTTCTACCTCAGGTTCTGGGGGGTGCTCGGCCCGGCGGTCCTCGAGGTTCTCACGGAGGTCCTCCGCACGGCGTCCCTGGGAGGGTCGATGGCCGTCGGTGTGCTGTCCCTCCTGTTCAAGAGGGGGGACGCGACCGACCTGGGCAACTGGCGGCCGCTGACCATGCTGTGCGTAGACTACAAGTTGTTGGCCAAGGTGTTGGCTGACCGTATGCGCACGGCACTCCCATACGTCGTGCACGAGGACCAGACCTGTGGTGTCGGCGGTCGGTCTGTGCGCTGGAACCTCCAGCTGATCCGGGATGCCATAGCGTATGTCGAGGACTGCGGGCTGACTCTGATGGTGGCCGGCCTCGACCAGGCAAAGGCATTCGATAGGGTCCACAGGGGTTTTCTGTTCCGGGTGTTAGAGAGGCTAGGGATAGGGCACGTTTTCAGGGGGTGGCTGAGTACTTTGTACTAGGTCGCGGGGTGCGCTGTTTCTATTAATGGGCACTTGGGGCCAAGGTTTGATTTGGTTTCGGGGGTCCGGCAGGGGTGTCCGCTCTCACCCTTGCTGTTCATCCTTTACATGGAACCCCTAGCGGCGGCCATTCGGGCCGACCCAGGTGTTGATGGATTGCTGGTACCAGATGGTTTGTCTCTCTGTGACGGTCCCCTGCGGATCTTAGGGGTGTACTTTTAGGCAGCCAGGTGCGCCACGGCCAACTGGACCAGGCGCCTGGAGGAGGTCGGGCGGAAGCTCTCGCTGTGGCGTGCCAGGACCTTGACTTTCGTGGGGAAAGTCTTGGTCCTGAAGATCGAGGTGCTGCCTTCCCTCCTCTTTCTGGCCTACGTATATCCACTGCCGGCTAGCATGCGGAGGGCGCTCACCCGCTTGGTGTTCAGGTTCGTGTGGGGGGGCCGATACGAGTGGGTGGCGAGGGCCCGCATGCTGGCCCCAGTGGATTGCGGGGAGCGCGATGTGCCCCATTTTCCTTTGAGGCTGGATTGTGTGTTTGTGTCTTTTCTTTTGGGAGAGCTGTCCAGACCGGTGCTTCACCCTTCTGGGCACTTCCTGCGTTTTTTCTTTTCCTATCCAGCCAGGCATCTGGTGGAGTGGTCTAATCTGGGCCCCCGGGCGGAGCAGCTGCCGTGGCACTTTGGCCATGCAGCGAAATGGCTCCGTGCCCACCCCGCGGCCAGGGATCCGGCACTGGGCCGGGATCAGAGGGCCCTGTATGCCGAGTTGAGGCGGGGGGGTCTGTGCGCCGGCCGTGGTGGGGGTCCCCGCTGCGGTTTGGCGGTCTATCCAGCCGCCGGGCCTCGACAACGGACTCAGGGACCTGAATTGGCAGTGCCTGCACAGGGCCCTGCCTGTGCGTGACATCATGCACAGGCACGGGCTGGCACGGACCTCGGTGTGCCCGAGGGCCACCTGTAGCGGTGACGAGTCCATAAGACACATCATGTGGGACTGTCCTTTCGCTGGGGTAGTGTGGGCGAGGGCGGGAGTTTTGCTGGGGGCGGCGGATAGCGGGTTTGTTTTGTCATGGGCACGGGTGGAGCGGGTTGTGAGTGGGGCCGTGAGGGGTGCTAGGGCTAGGGCTGTGGTGTGGCTGGTGGTCAGCCTGTTCAAGAAGGGGTTGTGGGAGGGCAGGCAGGAGCAGGTCAGGAGCGGGAGGGATGTGGGGGTTGAGGGGATAGTACGGAGGGTGGAGGGGGAGTTGAGGGAGAGGTTTCGGTGGGATCTGAGGAGGTGGGGCCACCATGCCGCCCGCGAGAGGTGGAAGGGGGGGCTCGGATTGCTTTGAGGGAGTTTGCGGGTGTTTTTGCTGGGGTTTTGGGGTGTGGGGATTTGGTTATGGGTGTATTGTGTGTGTGATGTTGCTGTGAGGGGTTGTGTGTGTGTGGTGGGTTGTGGCAGGGGCCAATGTCCCCTGTCAGGTATGGATTGTTGAATTAAACTTGGTTAAAATCAAAAAATCGCTTCTCGGCCTTTTGGCTAAGATCCGATCGACGGCCGGAGGGCGTTTTTCCTTTATTCTCTTCAGTTGCTTATTTTGTTAAAATATTATTTGATCCTTGTTTGTATTGTACTTGTTGTTCTTTCAATTCTTGTCCTTTTTCCCTTTGTTACAGGTTCGGGGGTTGGGGTGGACTGCCAGCCAGTGGGGGGCCATCTTGGAGTGCCTCCTTGGCTGCCAGCCAGTGGGCGGCCATCTTGGGAGTGCCTCCTTGGCTGGTAGTGTTCCACTCCCCTGGGCCGTGTGCTCGTCCATTTTGTTTGTCAGGTTAGTGTTTGTTTGTTCCTGTTTATTTGTCGTTCTAAACCGTGTTCCTTGTGGGTGGTGGTATATGTAAGGTGGTTTAATTTGATTAGAAGTAGTTAGTTATAGTTTAGTATAGTTAGTACAGTTATAGTTTTGTGTTGTTTTAGCCCTCTGACCTTCCCCCCCCCCCTTGTTTTGTGTTAGTATTTGTCTTTTTGGTATTTAGCATTTTGTAGTTTTAGCCTTAGTTTAGCTTAGTTAGTGACCAGTTTGCCTTTTTTTCTTTTCCTATTTTCACGGTGGTGTGGGAGAATCGGGGCGCGGTGTCTCCAAAATGGCGGCCGCCAGGCCTGGCATGAGGAGGCACAACTCTGTGCGCTTTGAATTCAATGTACAGGATGGAAAACGACTAGAGATGTCTAGGTTAGACTTCTCTAGGAAACTGCTGCAGAAAACCTTAGGGTTTTCACCAGCTGACCTGAACTGCATCGTGACTCTGCCCTCTGGGCAGGGTTTTGATGTCAGTTTTGGCTCGGCAGTGGCCTTGAAACAGTTTTGGTCATGTTTTGAAGCCAGCAGAGAGAAAATCACCTGCACATTCCAGGTAGACAAACTGACGGATAATGCCTCCAAAGTGGTCATTATCCGGATGTTTAATGAAACTGTGAACCCCGAAGATATCACTGTGTGGTTGAGACGGTACTGCACAGTGAAAGGGGCTCCAGTGAGAGTAAGGGACGTAGACGGCATCTGGACCGGCGCATGGAGGGTGCCGATCCAGCAGCTAGCGGACCCACATGGCTTTGAGGGACTGAGGCAGTTACCCTCAGTCATCGTGCTGGGGGAGAACAGGGGGTTCGTCCGGGGTTTTGGGGTGTGGGGATTTGGTTATGGGTGTATTGTGTGTGTGATGTTGCTGTGAGGGGTTGTGTGTGTGGTGGGTTGTGGCAGGGGCCAATGTCCCCTGTCAGGTATGGATTGTTGAATTAAACTTGGTTAAAATCAAAAAATCGCTTCTCGGCCTTTTGGCTAAGATCCGATCGACGGCCGGAGGGCGTTTTTCCTTTATTCTCTTCAGTTGGTTATTTTGTTAAAATATTATTTGATCCTTGTTTGTATTGTACTTGTTGTTCTTTCAATTCTTGTCCTTTTTCCCTTTGTTACAGGTTCGGGGGTTGGGGTGGACTGCCAGCCAGTGGGGGGCCATCTTGGAGTGCCTCCTTGGCTGCCAGCCAGTGGGCGGCCATCTTGGGAGTGCCTCCTTGGCTGGTAGTCTTCCACTCCCCTGGGCCATGTGCTCGTCCATTTTGTTTGTCAGGTTAGTGTTTGTTTGTTCCTGTTTATTTGTCGTTCTAAACCGTGTTCCTTGTGGGTGGTGGTATATGTAAGGTGGTTTAATTTGATTAGAAGTAGTTAGTTATAGTTTAGTATAGTTAGTACAGTTATAGTTTTGTGTTGTTTTAGCCCTCTGACCCCCCCCCCCCCCCCCTTGTTTTGTGTTAGTATTTGTCTTTTTGGTATTTAGCACTTTGTAGTTTTAGCCTTAGTTTAGCTTAGTTAGTGACCAGTTTGCCTTTTTTTCTTTTCCTATTTTCACGGTGGTGTGGGAGAATCGGGGCGCGGTGTCTCCAAAATGGCGGCCGCCAGGCCTGGCATGAGGAGGCACCACTCTGTGCGCTTTGAATTCAATGTACAGGATGGAAAACGACTAGAGATGTCTAGGTTAGACTTCTCTAGGAAACTGCTGCAGAAAACCTTAGGGTTTTCACCAGCTGACCTGAACTGCATCGTGACTCTGCCCTCTGGGCAGGGTTTTGATGTCAGTTTTGGCTCGGCAGTGGCCTTGAAACAGTTTTGGTCATGTTTTGAAGCCAGCAGAGAGAAAATCACCTGCACATTCCAGGTAGACAAACTGACGGATAATGCCTCCAAAGTGGTCATTATCCGGATGTTTAATGAAACTGTGAACCCCGAAGATATCACTGTGTGGTTGAGACGGTACTGCACAGTGAAAGGGGCTCCAGTGAGAGTAAGGGACGTAGACGGCATCTGGACCGGCGCATGGAGGGTGCCGATCCAGCAGCTAGCGGACCCACATGGCTTTGAGGGACTGAGGCAGTTACCCTCAGTCATCGTGCTGGGGGAGAACAGGGGGTTCGTCCGGGGTTTTGGGGTGTGGGGATTTGGTTATGGGTGTATTGTGTGTGTGATGTTGCTGTGAGGGGTTGTGTGTGTGTGGTGGGTTGTGGCAGGGGACAATGTCCCCTGTCAGGTATGGATTGTTGAATTAAACTTGGTTAAAATCAAAAAATCGCTTCTCGGCCTTTTGGCTAAGATCCGATCGACGGCCGGAGGGCGTTTTTCCTTTATTCTCTTCAGTTGCTTATTTTGTTAAAATATTATTTGATCCTTGTTTGTATTGTACTTGTTGTTCTTTCAATTCTTGTCCTTTTTCCCTTTGTTACAGGTTCGGGGGTTGGGGTGGACTGCCAGCCAGTGGGGGGCCATCTTGGAGTGCCTCCTTGGCTGCCAGCCAGTGGGCGGCCATCTTGGGAGTGCCTCCTTGGCTGGTAGTCTTCCACTCCCCTGGGCCGTGTGCTCGTCCATTTTGTTTGCCAGGTTAGTGTTTGTTTGTTCCAGTTTTTTTTTGTCGTTCTAAACCGTGTTCCTTGTGGGTGGTGGTATATGTAAGGTGGTTAAATTTGATTAGAAGTAGTTAGTTATAGTTTAGTATAGTTAGTACAGTTATAGTTTTGTGTTGTTTTAGCCCTCCGTCCTCCCCCCCCCTCCCCCCCTTGTGTTGTGTTAGTATTTGTCTTTTTGGTATTTAGCACTTTGTAGCTTTAGCCTTAGTTTAGCTTAGTTAGCGACCAGTTTGCCTTTTTTTCTTTTTCTATTTTCACGGTGGTGTGGGAGAATCGGGGCGCGGTGTCTCCAAAATGGCGGCCGCCAGGCCTGGCATGAGGAGGCACCACTCTGTGCGCTTTGAATTCAATGTACAGGATGGAAAACGACTAGAGATGTCTAGGTTAGACTTCTCTAGGAAACTGCTGCAGAAAACCTTAGGGTTTTCACCAGCTGACCTGAACTGCATTGTGACTCTGCCCTCTGGGCAGGGTTTTGATGTCAGTTTTGGCTCGGCAGTGGCCTTGAAACAGTTTTGGTCATGTTTTGAAGCCAGCAGAGAGAAAATCACCTGCACATTCCAGGTAGACAAACTGACGGATAATGCCTCCAAAGTGGTCATTATCCGGATGTTTAATGAAACTGTGAACCCCGAAGATGTCACTGTGTGGTTGAGACGGTACTGCACAGTGAAAGGGGCTCCAGTGAGAGTAAGGGACGTAGACGGCATCTGGACCGGCGCATGGAGGGTGCCGATCCAGCAGCTAGCGGACCCACACGGCTTTGAGGGACTGAGGCAGTTACCCTCAGTCATCGTGCTGGGGGAGAACAGGGGGTTCGTCCACTACCAGGGACAGCCCAAGCTGTGCCGGAAGTGTAGCGGATCCGGGCACCTCGCGGAGGCATGCAAAGAGATTGTGTGTGGAAAATGTAGGCAGATCGGGCATGTCTTCGCGGAGTGCCCAAATGGGAGGGCTTGCAACTTATGTGGCAAGTTCTCCCACCTGTTCAGAGACTGTCCTCAGTCCTTTGCTAATAAGCTTAAGGCAGCAAGAACAAACCTCCCCCCGCCTGCGGCAGCTACAGCAGGCGAGGAGAGAGACCAGGGGGCCAGTGTGAACGTGGAGGAAGAAAAAGGAAACGGAGAGGCGGAGGAGAAGGGAGGAGAGGATGAGCGCCCTCCAGTGGAGGTGGCGCCAGCTCCTGACCTCTCATCCTCCGCCTCCACTGGCCCCCTGGTGGTGGTGACGGATGAGGAGGAAGAGAAGGAGGTTTTGGAGGGCAAGTTGGAGGAGGAGGAAAAGGAAGGGGGAGCTGCTGGAGCGACAGAAAGTGAAAGTTCAGCAGACGAAAGCCTGCTGACAGTCAGCGAGGAAGGCAGTGATGAACCCTTCCAATGTGGTCAAAAGTTCACGGGTAAGCGGGGTGCCCCCTTTTCAACGGACACTGAGCACGGCGGAAGAGCAGAAGTGAGCTCTGGAGGGTCAGATCCCTCTCCTAGGCACTGCCTTCCCTCTCTTCCAGCCAGACACCGAACTTCCCCCCCCCCACCAACCTCCACCCCCGAAGACATATTCACCCCAGTAGCCTCGCACCGGAAAAAAAGACAAAGAAAGAACCCCCCCCGACTAGAGTTCCTCAGTGGGGAAGGGGCGGGCTGCTGAGTTTTATTTGTTTTAGTGCACTTTTTTCCTCGTTCCTTTGATCCCTGACCCCCCCTTTTAGTCACACTATGACCCGCACACTCCCTTTTATCCTTTTTATGTCACTCACCATCACCACAGTAAATGTGCGTAGTATGAAATCCAGTTTTAGAGCACAGTCCATTTTTAATGTTTTAGATGGTGTCCAGACAGACATCCTTTTACTACAGGAATGCGGACTTCCTTTTAAATCTAGTTACTACGCGTGGCAGTCGAAATGGAGCCATGGCCCTTCAGTGTGGAGTGGCTCCAATGACAATAAGAACGATGGAGTGGCTATTTTAATCAAAAACCCAAACATAGCGGTGAAGGGGAGCACGGTTCTCAAGTGTGGACGTTTGCTTTTAGCTCACTTGACATTTCTTGACCAGGATTTTAACCTTTTATGTGTGTATGGTTTTAATGATAAGCATGAACGTTTTAATTTGTTTGAAGAGATGCAGTCCCACATGCTAGGTAGGGCTCCCCTGATAGTCGCAGGGGATTTTAACAGTGTGTTAGCCAGGCAGATAGGAAAGGAGCAGGGGAAGATTTTAGAGTAGATAAGGCATCGGTTTTATTACAGAGATTATGTAGGGATTTTAAACTCAGAGACTGTTTTAAAACCCTGCATCCCAGAGAGGAGGGCTTCACCTGGTTCAGTGGTGACGGCACCAGAGCCTCTCGTATTGACTACGTTTTTACCCGGGACTGCACACCAACCGATGCTAGATTGACCCCTGTATTCTTTTCTGATCACGCTATGCTGTCTTGCACTCTATCACTCTCCCCGGGTGTGACTGTAGGGCGGGGTCTCTGGAAACTGAACTGCTCCCTGCTGGAGGATGAGGAGCTAACAGCAGAGTACAGGGAGCGGTTCAGGGACTGGCAGACCCTGCAAGACTTCTTTGACACCAGAGCACAGTGGTGGGAGATGGTAAAACTTAAGACTAAGACCTTTTTTAGTGAGGCAGGTAAGCGTAGGAAACACAAGGTAGGTAGGCGCATGATGGGACTGCAAAAACGTTTAGAGCGATATTTTAACCTGCGACAAAAAGGCCTGGATTTTAACGACGAAATCAAAGAGGTTAAAAAAGAAATGTCAATTTTAGCTGAGCAGCACAGCAAAGGGGTGATTTTAAGAAGCAGGGAAAGGGATTTAGAAGAAGGAGGGAAATGCACGAGGTACTTTTTTAAGAAAATAATTAGCAAGGGTGGGATTTTATCAGGTTTAAAAAGGGAAGATGGGGTTTTAGTCAAGAGCACAGAAGAGATTTTAGAGGTAGTCCAGGGTTTTTATGGGGATCTTTTTAAAGAAAAGGTCACTTCAGAGGACAGGAGGGAGGAGGTTTTATCTTTTTTAGATAAAACTGTAGGAGAAAGTGCGTTTTTAGAAGATGATTTTACAAAAGAAGAACTTCTTAAATGTCTTAAGGGTTTTAAAAGAGGGAAATCACCGGGGGCAGACGGGCTGCCCCTTGAGTTTTACTTGACTTTTTGGGACATTTTAGCGCACGACCTCCTGACCGTTTTTAATGACTTTGACGACCTAGACCGACTACCGGATAGCTTTAGAGAAGGGATAGTGACTCTACTGCACAAAAAAGATGACAGGACTGACCTCAAAAACTGGAGACCGATCACCCTTTTAAATTTTGATTTGAAACTTTTTAGCAAAGTTTTAGCGACGAGAATGTCCAGTGTTTTAGAGGGGGTGATCCACCCGGATCAAACCTGCGCCGTGCCAGGAAGGAAGATCACAGACAGCCTCATACTGATCAGAGACGCCATCTGTTTTGCGAGAGACAAACATTCGGCTAGCAGTCCTAAATTTAGACTTTGAAAAGGCTTTCGATCGGGTCTCGCACCAGTACCTCTTTGAGGTGCTGCAAAAGATGGGCTTTCCGGACAGGTTTCTAGCTTGGGTGGGATTGCTGTATGGGGACATCACCAGCAAAATCATTGTTAACGGGAAACTCACCAGTGCAGTTAATGTCCGCTGCGGCGTCCGTCAGGGCTGTCCGTTATCTCCTCTCCTGTTCGTCTGCTGCATAGAACCGCTGGCACAGGTCTTGAGAAGGGACCAATGGATCAGTGGGCTCGGGATCCCAGGGAGCGGGGGGCTCACAGCCAAGTGTGTTTTTTACATGGACGACGTCAACATTTTATACACCGACCGACCGTCAATAGACAGGATTCTGGACAGGACTGACTGGTTCGGGTTGGCCTCAGGGGCCAAACTGAACAGGAAAAAAACGGAAGCACAATTTGATGGCTCCTGGGGAACCCAGGAACTGACAGGACTCCCATTGACTGTGACGGTAGATGACATTCGGGTTTTAGGGGTAAAGTTTGACCGGCTAGGGAAAGGTAGCGGGAACTGGGAGGGTCTTTTAAGTAGAACAAGACAAAGACTGACTTTCTGGGGACTCCGCGACTTGACCTTTGAAGGCAAACTTTTAATCATCAAGACTGTGATTTTACCCCTGTTTTTATTGGTTTCAGCTGTTTTTATGCCTCCCCGGAGGACGCTTTTAACCTTGGACCGCTTGGTGTTTTATTTTTTATGGAGCTCCAAGTGGGAGAGGTTGAGGAGGGAGGTAGTGAAAAGGAGCGTTTTAAATGGGGGGAGGGGCCTCATTGGTTACTATGTGTTTTTAGCAAGCAGGTACACCGCCATCCACATGACCCTGGCCGGCAAGAACACCAAGACCGGCCAGATGACACGATATCAGATGGGCGGGTACCTGCGGAGCCGGAGGCTCCTCCCGGTGGACCTGAGGCTGCCGGTGGCCTTCAACCTGCCACCAGCATACACTGTTTTAACTAAATTCTTGAAAAGTTTTAATCTGGAACAGCAGACTTTGAGGGTTTTATCTGATCACAAACGTATCCTCTCTGTTGTGCAGGAGCGAGAACCGGTGAGTCAAGTGCGCGGGCTGGCGATAGGCGAGCCCTCCACAGTTTGGCGCAACGTGGCCCATCCTGCTCTGCTCAACCGACACCGAGACCTCTCCTGGATGGTGGCTCATGAGATCCTGCCGGTCAGGGCTGTTATGCACTCCCGGGGCATGTCGAGAACATCGAGGTGCCCCCGATCGACTTGTGGCGGAGAGGAGACGGTGAGGCATCTGCTCTGGGAGTGCCCGTTCGCCAGGGACCTGTGGCAGGTGGCGGGCCCCCTAGTAGCCCCGTGCCTGCCAGCAGGGGAGGTCCTGAACGATCAGATGGTTCTCTACGGGGTGAGCCGGAGCCCGATAACAGCACATCAATTCCGCCAGCTCTGGCTCACCCTGACCTGCATCAAGGAGGCCATCTGGACCTCCCGCAACCTGCTGGTGGGAAAGCGCGTGGAGACGACCACCCAGGCAGCGGTGAAAGTGTCTGCAGCGACCCTGGCGTGGTACGTCACACGCGACATACGGGTGAGGGGGCCCACTGATCCCCTGCACACATGAAAAGGTCCTAGCGGCGGCAGCCTGACTGCGCCGGAATGGCTGCCTTGGGCGGGGTCTCCGCTGGGCCACAGGCGGAGAGTGAACCGGTGTCCGGTTGGGCACAGCAGGATGAGGCGGACTTGATAAGACTCACCCCGCTCCAGCACAACAGAGCATTTTAACACCTTTTTATTTTTGAACATTTCACCTTTTAACATGTCTTAAATTTTTAACCATGTGATCGTTTTTTAAAGGGGCATTGCGGGGTAGTGGTTTTAATACACATTGTTGTTTTTATTACCACCACTTTGATATTTTACTCCAATCATGTCACCTGTCAAATTTAATTACGCTCATGGTTTTTTATGGCACTTGAGGTACCGGTCTGTCTTTGTTTTTAAATGTATGATATGTTTTTTTTAAAAAACAAAAACATTTTGTGCCTTTTTAACGAATTTCAGCCAGTGTTTTAAGCCAAGTCATGCCATTGTTTTTATGACATGTTTTTAAGAATGTAAAATGTGAAATGCTTATTTTATGAAGCTCAGTCTGCTGTTCCTGAAAAATAAAACCTTTCAAAAGAAAAAATCTGTTCTTATCAGTTTAATATCTGATATGTCCGCCAGAGGGGGACTACATATTAAACGGATTTTTAGGACAGGGAGACGGAAAAGGGGCTTGCTCCATCCGCTCCACGCATCGACCCGGTATTGCAGCGCCTCCGGGAACGGTGCACCCTCCTCTTTGTGTTGAAAAGCAAAAGCCCAGTGAGCGTGCATTAGTGGGGAAAAAGAAGACGGCCAGCGAGAGCGAGTAGAAAGTGTTTTTGTTGAGTGGAAAGTGTTTTTGTTGAGTGGAAAGTGTTTTTGTTGAGTGGAAAGTGTTTTTGTTGAGTGGAAAGCGTTTGGGTTCCTAATCGATTTAGGAGACACATGCCAAAACATGGGCGCAGCTGTTTCCTTGGCCACCTGAAGGGCAGGTGCTGGCAGAAGCAAACGGCAGCACTTTCAGTGACATGTCACAAGATGATAGTGGAGAGCTACAGTAGCTAACTATGCTAGTGCCAGCTAGTAAAAACAGCAACCAGGCTAGCTAGATAATGGATGGAGGGATAATGTGGCATTTACAAGACAATCTGCCAAAGCCCTTTTCAACCCCCTGCCCGTTTTCCCGCCTTTTTAGATATATATATATATATATATATATATATGTATAAAGATTCTGTCGTTGTCAGCTCTGATATGTGCTCCATAGGGGGACTCTCCATCACATATGAGTCCCCCTATATCACAAATTCAAGGTATTTTGGGGAGGCTTTGCTCAAGGGGGCGGAGACTGCATGAAAGCAAGTGTCCTGGGGAGGGGCTCATTGACCTTTGCCCCAGGCGATATTGGACAGCACCCAAGGGGGCGCACCCGGGCAGGGTGCAGTAATGGGGTTATCGCTTCTCGGCCTTTTGGCTAAGATCAAGTGTAGTATCTGTTCTTATCAGTTTAATATCTGATATGTCCCCCAGAGGGGGACTACATATTAAACGGATTTTTAGGACAGGGAGACGGAAAAGGGGCTTGCTCCATCCGCTCCACGCATCGACCCGGTATTGCAGCGCCTCCGGGAACGGTGCACCCTCCTCTTTGTGTTGAAAAGCAAAAGCCCAGTGAGCGTGCATTAGTGGGGAAAAAGAAGACGGCCAGCGAGAGCGAGTGGAAAGTGTTTTTGTTGAGTGGAAAGTGTTTTTGTTGAGTGGAAAGTGTTTTTGTTGAGTGGAAAGCGTTTGGGTTCCTAATCGATTTAGGAGACACATGCCAAAACATGGGCGCAGCTGTTTCCTTGGCCACCTGAAGGGCAGGTGCTGGCAGAAGCAAACGACAGCACTTTCAGTGACATGTCACAAGATGATAGTGGAGAGCTACAGTAGCTAACTATGCTAGTGCCAGCTAGTAAAAACAGCAACCAGGCTAGCTAGATAATGGATGGAGGGAAAATGTGGCATTTACAAGACAATCTGCCAAAGCCCTTTTCAACCCCCTGCCCGTTTTCCCGCCTTTTTATATATATATATATATATATATATATATATATATATATATATATATATATATATGTATAAAGATTCTGTCGTTGTCAGCTCTGATATGTGCTCCATAGGGGGACTCTCCATCACATATGAGTCCCCCTATATCACAAATTCAAGGTATTTTGGGGAGGCTTTGCTCAAGGGGGCGGAGACTGCTTGAAAGCAAGTGTCCTGGGGAGGGGCTCATTGACCTTTGCCCCAGGCGATATTGGACAGCACCCAAGGGGGCGCACCCGGGCAGGGTGCAGTAATGGGGTTATCGCTTCTCGGCCTTTTGGCTAAGATCAAGTGTAGTATCTGTTCTTATCGGTACTTGCGTGGTGAAAGGACGTGCAGCAATCGTTTCCTTCCAGAGTCGAGCGGTGGATGGGGCCTGGTGAGAAGCTGGGAGAGGCGAGCGCAACGGGGTCATCCCAGGGGATGGCTGCCGGGAGAGGGTCGGTCCCGAGGGCCGGCCTGAAGAACACCCTCCGCTTCGTGTGGAGGGACGCCGGGGAGCCGAAGATGACCTGGGAGGTCTTTGCCCGGCGAGTGGTGGTGGGGGCACTGAAGCTTTCGGTGGCGGAGGTCCTCTGCCTACAGGACAACGCCCAGGAGAGGGCCTACGACCTCACGATGCAGACGGAGGGCCTGACAGCGGCGGTGGAGGCCAGGTGCCGGGCCCAGGGGAAGGAGCAGCCCCTCAGCTCCTTCGAGGTGGTGAACCTGAGCCGGCCGAATCTGAGGGTCGTCACCGTCCACCTCTACAACCCTCACGTGCCGGACAGCGCCATAGCCGGCTTCCTGGGCCGCTACGGGGAGGTGCTGTCCGGGGCCCGGTACGTGAGGGGGGCCGGGGGTATGGGATTCTGGAACGGGCGGCGGCAGTTCCAGGTCCTCCTTGGAGAGGACCCCGCGGGCCTGGACGGGCTGAAGCACCCCCCGGCGTACTTCGCGCTGGGGGCGGATAGGGGGTATATGTTTTACCCCCGCCAGCCCCCCTGCTGCAGGAGGTGCCGTGGGGTCGGGCACACGGAGTCCACCTGCGGGGGGGCCCGGTGCCGGGACTGCGGAAAGGACGGGCACGTGGCGCGGGACTGCACGGCCGCGAAGACCTGCCACGGGTGCGGGCAGCCGGGCCACCTGTTCCGGGAGTGCCAGGTGAGGGGCCGCAGCTACGCCGGGGTGGTCGGCGGGGCGGTGAGGGCCCCAAGGCAGGAGGGGTCGGAGGCGACGGCGGTGGTCGGCGAGGAGGCGGGGGGCAGCGGTGCGCCTGATGCGGGGGGTGCCACTGACGAGGCGGTCGGTGCGGTCCGGGAGGCGGCGATGGCAGCGGCGGCGGCGGCGGCGCGACGGGGGGAGGGTCTCCGTCCCCTGGAGGTCGTGCTGAAGGAGGTGAGGGAGGACATGCGAGTCAGGGGGGGCGAGGCGGTGGAACCGGAGAGAGGCGTCGGCGGCACCGGGCAGGGGCAGCCGGCCCCGGTGCAGGACGGGCCATCGGGAGTGGGGGGGCCCGACCACGGCCGGGGGCTCGACCGCCTGCAGGAGGCCATGGATGCGGTGCAGGTGGGCCCGGGGGCCCCCGCAGCGAAGACCGCTCGCCGCAAGGCGGGTAGTTTGGACAGCGGAGAGGGTGTGGAGGAGTCCCCGGGGGAGGGGCATTCAAAGCGGGCGAAGGGGGTGGTGGGGCAGGGACCGGTGGGGGCCGAGGCCTTGTCGCTCCTGGGCTCCCTGACACACGCACCGGAGCAGTTGGCCGGGATCGAGGCGGAGGGCATGGTCCCGAATCCGGTGCCGGCCTCCTGGGGGGACCTCATGGACGTGGGGGAGGAGTCGCCCTCGGGGGAGTCGGAGGGGGACTTGTACACATAGGGTGTGTGTGTGGTTTGGTTGTGTGTGTGTGTGTAGAGGTTTTTTTGGTTTCCTTTTCTGTTATTATTGTAAGTAATGTCAGTCACTGTGGGCACTTTTAATGTACGGGGGTTGAGGGACACGGTGAAGAGGTTGGCGGTTTTCGAGTTTTTGGGGGGTCTGGGTTTTACTTTTTGTTTTCTGCAGGAGGTGCATTTACGGGATGGGGGGGATGTCGGGAGGTTCGGGAGGGAGTGGGTGAAGGGCGGGTCGCTTTGGAGTGTTGGGGGGGTGCATTCTTCGGGGGTGGGCATTTTGTTTGGGAGTAGGGAAGTGCGGGTGGAGGGGGTTTTTGTTGTGGTGCAGGGCAGGGTGTTGGGGGCGGATGTGAGGGTGGGGTTGTTGAGGGTGAGGGTGATATGTGTGTACGGGCCACAGGGGGCGGCGGACAGGAGGGACATGGTCGGTCTGTTGGCGCCTCACTGCGCCACGGACCGGCCGGTCATCATTGGGGGGGATTTTAATGTGGAGTTTGGGGGCACGGGTGATGCGAGTGTAGGGGCTTTAGAGGGGTTGTTAGCGGGGCATGGTTTGGTGGATGGGGGTGGGCGCACTACCCCGCGATTGGTCGGTCCCACGTGGCGTAATTCCCGTGGGGTCCAGAAGCGTTTAGACTACGTCTTCGTGTCAAGGTCTTTGGGTCTGGTGTCGGGGCGGGTGCTCCCCGTCTTCTTCTCGGACCATGATGGGGTCCTCATGACGGTCCGGGCGCAGGTGCCGGTCTTTGGCCGCTCCTACTGGCGCCTCAACTTGGGGGTCCTGGAGGAGCAGGATTTCTGCTCCTCACTGGCCCACTTCTACCAGGGCCTGGTGGGCCTTAAGCCCATGTGTGCGGGAGTGGTCGAGTGGTGGGAGATTGCTAAGGTCCGCTTGCGGGACTTTATCCAGGGGCACTGCCGGAGGAGGGCGAGGGCCCTGAGGGGGGAGACCGCGTGGCTGCAGCGACAGCTAGAGCTGGAGCATTCCTGGGAGAACCATGGAATGTCCCCCGACGTGCAGCTGTGCGCCTGCCTCAGGGCCCAGTTGCGAACCATCTATGAGCGCCGGGCGCGCGCCTTCCTTCGGGGGGCACGTCGGCAGTTCTTGGAGCGGAACGAGACGTGCTCAGCCTCCTTTTTCGCCGAGGTCAAGGCGGCGAGGGGGAGGTCAGTGTTCACGGGGGTGAAGGACTCGCAGGGCCGCATAGCAACGGAGCCGGCCCGTATGGTGGAGGCCGCCACCGAGCACTTCCGTGCTTTTTTTAGCGCTAGGGAGGTGGACGAGGGCTATGGTGGGGTCTTCCTGGATCGGTTGACCCGGCGGGCGCCTCCTGATGTGGCGGAGGCCATGGAGGCCCCGTTATCCCTGGGGGAGCTGGAGGGGGCTCTCCGGCGCATGGGCCGGCGGAAGGTGCCGGGCCTCGACGGGCTGCCGGCCGAGTTCTACCTCAGGTTCTGGGGGGTGCTCGGCCCGGCGGTCCTCGAGGTCCTCACGGAGGTCCTCCGCACGGCTTCCCTGGGAGGGTCGATGGCCGTCGGTGTGCTGTCCCTCCTGTTCAAGAGGGGGGACACGACCGACCTGGGCAACTGGCGGCCGTTGACCATGCTGTGCGTGGACTACAAGTTGTTGGCCAAGGTGTTGGCTGACCGTCTGCGCACGGCACTCCCATACGTCGTGCACGAGGACCAGACCTGTGGTGTGGAGGGTCGGTCTGTGCGCTGGAACCTCCAGCTGATCCGGGATGCCATAGCGTATGTCGAGGACCGCGGGCTGCCTCTGATGGTGGCCGGCCTCGACCAGGCAAAGGCTTTCGATAGGGTCCACAGGGGTTTTCTGTTCCGGGTGTTAGAGAGGCTAGGGATAGGGCACGTTTTCAGGGGGTGGCTGAGTACTTTGTACTCAGTCGCGGGGTGCACTGTTTCGATTAATGGGCACTTGGGGCCAAGGTTTGATTTGGTTTCGGGGGTCCGGCAGGGGTGTCCGCTCTCACCCTTGCTGTTCATCCTTTACATGGAGCCCCTAGCGGCGGCCATTCGGGCCGACCCGGGTGTGGATGGATTGCTGGTACCAGGTAGCGGGGGCCTGCGGGTCAAGATGACTCAGTATGCAGACGACACCACTCTGCTGCTGGGGAGCGACGCTAGCCTGATCCGGTCCCTGCAGGTCTTCCAGGATTTCACACGAGCGTCGGGCGCGGTGCTCAATCTCGCCAAGTCCTCGGTGAAGTTTTTCGGGCGCTGGAAGGACAGGACGGATGTACCAGGGGGTTTGCCTCTCTGTGACGGTCCCCTGCGGATCTTAGGGGTGTACTTTGAGGCAGCCGGGTGCGCCACGGCCAACTGGACCAGGCGCCTGGAGGAGGTCGGGCGGAAGCTCTCGCTGTGGCGTGCCAGGACCTTGACATTCGTGGGGAAAGTCTTGGTCCTGAAGATCGATGTGCTGCCTTCCCTCCTCTTTCTGGCCTACGTGTATCCACTGCCGGCTAGCATGCGGAGGTCTCTCACCCGCTTGGTGTTCGGTTTCGTGTGGGGGGGCCGGTACGAGTGGGTGGCGAGGGCCCGCATGCTGGCCCCAGTGGATTGCGGGGGGCGCGATGTGCCCCATTTTCCGTTGAGGCTGGATTGCGTTTTTGTGTCTTTTCTTTTGGGTGAGTTGTCCAGACCGGTGCTTCACCCTTCTGGGCACTTCCTGCGTTTTTTCTTTTCCTATCCGGCTAGGCATCTGGTGGAGTGGTCCAACCTGGGCCCCCGGGCGGAGCAGCTGCCGTGGCACTTTGGCCATGCGGCCAAATGGCTCCGTGCCCACCCCGCGGCCAGGGATCCGGCACTGGGCCGGGATCAGAGGGCCCTGTATGCCGAGTTGAGGCGGGGCGTCTGTGCGCCGGCCGTGGTGGGGGTCCCCGCCACGGTTTGGCGGTCCATCCAGCCGCCAGGCCTCGACAACGGACTCAGGGACCTGAATTGGCAGTGCCTGCAAAGGGCCCTGCCTGTGCGTGACATCATGCACAGGCACGGGCTGGCACGGACCTCGGTGTGCCCGAGGGCCACCTGTAGCGGTGACGAGTCCATACGACACGTCATGTGGGACTGTCCTTTCGCTGGGGTAGTGTGGGCGAGGGCGGGGGTTTTGCTGGGGGCGGTGGATAGGGGTTTTGTGTTGTCATGGGCACGGGTGGAGCGGGGTGTGAGTGGGGCAGTGAGGGGTGCTAGGGCACGGGCGGTGGTGTGGCTGGTGGTAAGCCTGTTTAAGAAGGGGTTGTGGGAGGGCAGGCAGGAGCTGGTCAGGAGCGGGAGGGATGTGGGGGTTGAGTGGGTAGTACGGAGGGTGGAGGGGGAGTTGAGGGAGAGGATCCGGTGGGATCTGAGGAGGTGGGGCCACCATGCCGCCCGCGAGAGGTGGAAGGGGGGGCTCGGGTTTCTCTGAGGGAGTTTGGGGGTGTTTTTTTGCTGGGGTTTTGAGGTGTGGGGAGTTAGTTATGGGTGTATTGTGTGTGTGATGTTGCTGTGGGGTTATTTGTGTGGTGGTTTGTGGCAGGGGCCAGTGTGGTGTGTCTTGTTGTATTAAAGTATGGCTTGATGTAATAAACATGGTTTAAAAACAAAAATCTGTTCTTATCAGTTTAATATCTGATATGTCCCCCAGAGGGGGACTACATATTAAACGGAATTTTAGGACAGGGAGACGGAAAAGGGGCTTGCTCCATCCGCTCCACGCATCGACCCGGTATTGCAGCGCCTCCGGGAACGGTGCACCCTCCTCTTTGTGTTGAAAAGCAAAAGCCCAGTGAGCGTGCATTAGTGGGGAAAAAGAAGACGGCCAGCGAGAGCGAGTGGAAAGTGTTTTTGTTGAGTGGAAAGTGTTTTTGTTGAGTGGAAAGTGTTTTTGTTGAGTGGAAAGCGTTTGGGTTCCTAATCGATTTAGGAGACACATGCCAAAACATGGGCGCAGCTGTTTCCTTGGCCACCTGAAGGGCAGGTGCTGGCAGAAGCAAACGGCAGCACTTTCAGTGACATGTCACAAGATGATAGTGGAGAGCTACAGTAGCTAACTATGCTAGTGCCAGCTAGTAAAAACAGCAACCAGGCTAGCTAGATAATGGATGGAGGGAAAATGTGGCATTTACAAGACAATCTGCCAAAGCCCTTTTCAACCCCCTGCCCGTTTTCCCGCCTTTTTATATATATATATATATATATATATATATATATATATATATGTATAAAGATTCTGTCGTTGTCAGCTCTGATATGTGCTCCATAGGGGGACTCTCCATCACATATGAGTCCCCCTATATCACAAATTCAAGGTATTTTGGGGAGGCTTTGCTCAAGGGGGCGGAGACTGCATGAAAGCAAGTGTCCTGGGGAGGGGCTCATTGACCTTTGCCCCAGGCGATATTGGACAGCACCAAAGGGGGCGCACCCGGGCAGGTTGCAGTAATGGGGTTATCGCTTCTCGGCCTTTTGGCTAAGACAGTGATCACCTCCAGCTAGTGAGTTCAAATTTTGCCTGATTGTGGTAATAGTTGATCCCACGCTTTTGGAGGAGAATATCCATATTCCTAGCAGTGAAAAGAAACAGCAGCTTTTATAGCTGAGTTTTCTTTCACACATAGGAATCCATTTGTTTCGAGTACCGAACTTCTACAAAAGGTAAGTGGTTTTAATTGTTATTTTAATTGTTCTTTTACGGTTTTTAGTATAGTTGTTACAATTTTATCTGCTTTTAGCTGTCTTTTAGCCCTGTTTTAGTTGTTTTAGCATAGCATATTGTTTTTTAGCTAGCTGGTTTTAGCTGTTGGTGCCTCCACCATGTCGGCCGGCCATGCCGGCATGCGGAGGCACCACAGCGTACGTTTTAAATTTAGAGAAAAAGATGGAAAGCTCCTGGAGATGTCCAGATTGGACTTCTCCAGGAGGCTGGTCCAGAAAGCGCTTGGTTTTACAGCAAATGATTTAAATTGTATCTTGGCACTTCCCTTCAGCAAAGGCTTTGACGTTAGCTTTGTTTCTGCCGCTGTGCTGAGCAATTTCTGGATAAAATATGAAAATGCTAAGTCCCAGCTTGTTGCATTCGATGTGGAAAAACTGACTGACAATGCCTCCAAAGTGGTCATTGTCAGGATGTTCAATGAAACGGTGAATGCAGCAGACATCTGTGTGTGGCTGGGTAGATATTGCACTGTTAAGGGCCAGGCTACCAAAGTGAGAGATGAGGATGGCATCTGGAATTGTGCCTGGAGGGTCCCAATACAAATGTGTCAGGACCCCCAGGGCTTCCAAGGGCTGAAACATCTGCCATCCATGATAGTCCTGGGAGAAAACAGGGGCTACATTCAGTACCAGGGTCAGCCCAAGCTCTGCCGCAAGTGTGGTGAGCTTGGGCACCTGGCTGAAGCTTGTCAGAAAATTGTGTGTGGGAAGTGTAGAGAAATTGGACACGCTTTTGAAGAGTGTACCAATGGCAGAAAATGCAATCTCTGTGGAGAGACAAACCACCTCTTCAGGGATTGTCCAAAATCATTTGCCAACAAGCTGAAAGGGAAAAAGGATGCAGGGCCGGTTTTAAATGTAAATGTAAATATTGAAAATGGTGAAGAGCAACAAAATGGTGGACAGGAGACAGTTGGAAAGTTAATTGGTGAGGCGGGGCTGGGGAATTCAAATCTCCCGCCAAAACCCGTGGTTGGAGGAGAGGGACCTGGTGAGGCGGGAGAGGGGGAGGGGCCTGTGCTTGCTAACTCAAATGAGAGGGAGGAGATGGAGGAGGGGGAGGAAGCAGCACAGGCAGAGGGCGGAGCTGGACCCAACACCGAGACTGACTCCACCCCCAGCAGCCTGGATACAATGGGGGAAGAGCAGTTATCAGGGCCCAGCAGTGAAGCCTCCCTCCCAGACGCCAAGCCCCAGCCGAAAAAGAGGTCTGCGTCAGAATTGTCGTCTGAGACTCCTGGAGCCTCAGACAAGAAGGGAAAACCTGGATACTTCTCAGACAGCCCATCTGTGGAGGAGACCAGAGTTTTCCCTCCCAATTCACCCAACGAGATCTCTTTTTTACAGCATGCTCTAAAATCAACCCCTAAGCAAGGGACTAAAGCTCGTAACCCTCACTGCTCTACCAAGATCTCTGAGGCAGAGCTACAGTCACATGATTTGAGTCCATAATTGCTTTGTTTTATTGTTTTAACCCCCTTTTAGTCGTTTAAAATGTCTTACCTGTTGTTTTTAAACATTATACTCATGGCCCTCCGCATTTCCACCCTCAATGTGAGAAGTGTGAGGTCGGGAGTTAGAGCTACAACAGTTTTATCCTTTCTTAGTGCTTTTAATGCAGATGTGTTTTTAATCCAGGAATGCGGCATACCGTTTTTAACCACCTACAAGACATGGGAGGAGAAATGGCCACACCAGTCCATGTGGAGCGGCTCAAATGAGAATAAAAACGACGGAGTGGCCATTTTAATAAAAAAATCCCTCCATATTGGTGAAGGGCAGCACGGTGGTGAGGAACGGGCGGGCGCTTTTAGCACACCTGACCTACATGGGAAAGGATTTTAACTTGCTGAATGTTTATGGTTTTAATGACAAAAACGACAGGTACAACCTTTTAGAGGATCTGCAGTCCTACTTGCTAGGTAGGGCACCTTTAGTTGTAGGAGGAGATTTTAACACAGTTTTATCAAGCAGGGACAGAAAGACTGCAGGGGAAGGTTTTAAAATAGACAAGACATCTAGGTTGCTGCAGGATTTAGTTAGGGACTTTAAACTCACTGACTGTTTTAAAACCATGCATCCCAGAGAGGAGGGCTTCACCTGGTTCAGTGGTGATGGCACCAGAGCCTCTCGCATTGACTATATTTTTACAAGGGATTGCCCGCCAACTGATGCTAGACTTACCCCTGTCTTCTTCTCCGATCACGCCATGCTCTCCTGCACCCTGTCACTTCCCTCGGGTGTGACTAGAGGAAGAGGTCTGTGGAAGCTGAACTGCTCCCTCTTAGAGGATAGGGAGTTAGTTAGTCAGTACAGGGAGCAGTTCAAACGCTGGCAGACTCTTCAAGACTTTTACGATACACGCGCACACTGGTGGGAAATGGTGAAGGCGAGGACCCAGACCTTCTTTAGAAAGGCAGGCAAGAAAAAGAAAGATAGGGACGACAGACGCATGCTGGGACTGCAGAAACGACTACATCGGTATTTTAACTTGCAAAAACAGGGCATTGATTTTACTGAAGAAATAAGAGAAATTAAAGCAGATATGTCGGTTTTAGCGGAAATTAAAAGTAAAGGTGTCATTTTAAGGAGCAGGGAAAGGGATATAGAAGAGGGGGAAAAGTGCACAAGATATTTTTTTAAGAAAATTGTTAGTAAGGGTGAGGGGATTTTAAAGTTAAGAAAAAATGATGGTACAATAGCGGATACAACGGAAGACCTAAAGAAAACAATTGAATTATTTTATGAGGACCTTTTTAGAGAAAAACCCATCCAGAATGACACCGTTTTAGAAGTTTTAGAGTTCTTAACAAAAACTGTGGAGGACAGTGTGCTTTTAACCCAGGATTTTACCCTTTTAGAGTTAGATAAAGGTCTCAGCCGTTTTAAGAAAGGGAAGTCCCCGGGAGCGGACGGGCTTCCCTTAGACTTTTATTTGACCTTTTGGGACATTTTAGCACCTGACCTACTTGCTGTTTTTATGGACTTTGAAAGACTAGGCCGACTTACCGATAGCTTTAGAACAGGGATAGTGACTCTACTACACAAGAAAAACGACAGGACCGACATAGGTAATTGGAGACCCATTACCCTTTTAAATTTTGATTGTAAACTTTTTAGCAAGCTTTTATCTGTTCGTTTGTCAAAGGTTTTAGAAGCAGTGATCCACCCGGATCAAGCCTGTGCCATCCCGGGGAGGAAGATCACCGACAGCCTCGTACTGATCCGAGACACCATCTGTTACGCGAGAGACAGAAACATCCGGCTAGTAGTCCTAAATTTAGACTTTGAAAAAGCATTTGATCGGATCTCGCACCAGTACCTGTTCAAGGTACTGCAAAAAATGGGCTTTCCAGACAGGTTTATAGAGTGGGTGGGTTTGCTGTACCGGGACGTGAACAGCAAATTCGAGGTTAACGGGCATTATACAAAAGCAGTCAACTTACACTGCGGTGTCCGTCAGGGTTGTCCGTTATCTGCCCTCCTCTACGTCATCTGCATCGAACCGCTGGCACAGATCTTGAGAAGGGATAAACGGATCACTGGGATGGCAATCCCTGGGAGTGGGGGATTGACCACCAAATGCAGCATTTATATGGATGATTTTAATATTTTATGCACTGACCTTTTATCTGTTGACAGGACGCTGGACCTGACGGACTGGTTCGGACGGGCCTCTGGGTCAAGGCTGAACAGAGCCAAGACCCAAGCCCAATTTTATGGACAATGGACTGCGCCCGAGACGACAGGACTCCCCTTGACTGTGACCAAGACTGACCTTAAAATACTGGGGATAAAATTTGACAAGGAGGGGGGTGGGGAGGGAAATTGGCCAGACGTGCTAGGGAAAGTTAGGCAGAGGTTGGGATACTGGGGACTTAGAGGACTGACCATAGAAGGAAAGGTTTTAATCATCAAATCAGTGATTTTACCTTTGTTTTTATTAATCAGCTCTGTTTTTATCCCACCCCGTCACATTATTTTAGCCCTTGAACGAGCCATCTTTTATTTTCTGTGGAGGTCGAAGTGGGAGAGACTGAGGAGGGAGGTGATGAAGAGGCCAAAGGAGAAAGGAGGGAAAGGCGTCCCAGACCTCCACCTCTTCCTGGGGAGCAAATACACTGCACTGCACCTCACGTATGCCACAGCCCCATCCAGAGAGCACAAAACAACCGCCATGGCGCGCTACTGGATGGGGTCTTACCTCCGACACAAAAAGTTTTTACCCACTGACCTTAGAGCACCCGTGTCTTTTAACCTGCCACCTGCATACGAGTATATAAAGAAGTTTATCAGGCATTTTAACCTTGAGCAGGAGGAATTGTCGGTTTTAACCAAGCACTGTTCTGTTTTCTCTCTTGTGCAGGGCCGGGAACCAATGAGTCCAGTGCGCGGGCTTGCAGTAGGCGAGCCCTCCGTGGTTTGGCGCAACGTCAACCATCCCGCTCTCCCGAACAGACTCCGGGACCTGTCGTGGATGGTGGCTCATGAGATACTCCCGGTCAGGACCGTGATGCACTCCCGGGGCATGTCCAAGGTCTCCATCTGCCCCCGACCGGGTTGTGGCGCTCCTGAGTCGGTGAGGCATGTGCTCTGGGAGTGCAGCGCTGCCGCAGACCAGTGGGCAACGGCCGGCTCCCTACAATTCCCGAGCCTACCAGCAGGGGGGGTCCTTACAGCACAGCTGGTGCTATACGGGGTGAGCCAGCAAACAATAACACCAACAGAGTTTGCGAGACAGTGGCTCACCCTGGCCGCCATAAAAGACGCCATATGGACCTCCAGAAACCTGCTGGTAGGAAAGCACATGCAGATCCCCCCCGTGGCTGCGATCCAGAAGGCCGCAGCGACGGTGAACAGTACCGTCGCTGCAGGCGGCAGGCCGAGGACGCAGCCACCAAGAAGAATCGCCTCTGTGCCCATTCGGACGAGGGAGTCGGAGCCCACACAACATTGGTCGCAGCAGCAGCGGCCTGGCTCTCCAGGAACAACAGGAGCAGAGGGGAGGAGTCTCCTCTGAGCACCAGGACCAGGCCCCGAGAGACCACCTGTTCGGGGGAGAAGGATGAGTTTCGACCCCCTTGGTAGGGACTCATCCCGCCCCTGCACAAAGACCCCCGACACTCCCTTTTAAAAGACACTTTTATTGACTCATGTCAGCTTTTATGGACACTTACACTGATATTCACAAGACTCCACTTATTTTACACCTTTTAACGACAATTGTGACTTTTATCTGTAACCCTTTTTAGTGATAAAAGTTAATGTGTTTTAATCATGATTGTTGTTACAGAACATGCTGGGTGTAGGAGAAAAAATGTTTTAACAGTGTCTGTTGTAAAAGTTTGAATGTGTTAAATAAACCTTTTCAAACGAAAAAATCTGTTCTTATCAGTTTAATATCTGATATGTCCGCCAGAGGGGGACTACATATTAAACGGATTTTTAGGACAGGGAGACGGAAAAGGGGCTTGCTCCATCCGCTCCACGCATCGACCCGGTATTGCAGCGCCTCCGGGAACGGTGCACCCTCCTCTTTGTGTTGAAAAGCAAAAGCCCAGTGAGCGTGCATTAGTGGGGAAAAAGAAGACGGCCAGCGAGAGCGAGTGGAAAGTGTTTTTGTTGAGTAGAAAGTGTTTTTGTTGAGTGGAAAGTGTTTTTGTTGAGTGGAAAGCGTTTGGGTTCCTAATCGATTTAGGAGACACATGCCAAAACATGGGCGCAGCTGTTTCCTTGGCCACCTGAAGGGCAGGTGCTGGCAGAAGCAAACGGCAGCACTTTCAGTGACATGTCACAAGATGATAGTGGAGAGCTACAGTAGCTAACTATGCTAGTGCCAGCTAGTAAAAACAGCAACCAGGCTAGCTAGATAATGGATGGAGGGATAATGTGGCATTTACAAGACAATCTGCCAAAGCCCTTTTCAACCCCCTGCCCGTTTTCCCGCCTTTTTAGATATATATATATATAAATATATATATATATATGTATAAAGATTCTGTCGTTGTCAGCTCTGATATGTGCTCCATAGGGGGACTCTCCATCACATATAAGTCCCCCTATATCACAAATTCAAGGTATTTTGGGGAGGCTTTGCTCAAGGGGGCGGAGACTGCATGAAAGCAAGTGTCCTGGGGAGGGGCTCATTGACCTTTGCCCCAGGCGATATTGGACAGCACCCAAGGGGGCGCACCCGGGCAGGGTGCAGTAATGGGGTTATCGCTTCTCGGACTTTTGGCTAAGATCAAGTGTAGTATCTGTTCTTATCGGTACTTGCGTGAAGAAAGGACGTGCAGCAATCGCTTCCCTCCAGAGTCGAGCGGTGGATGGGGCCTGGTGGGAAGCTGGGAGAGGCGAGCGCGACGGGGTCGTCCCAGGGGATGGCTGCCGGGAGAGGGTCGTTCCCGAGGGCTGGCCTGAGGAACACCCTCCGCTTCGTGTGGAGGGACGCCGGGGAGCCGAAGATGACCTGGGAGGTCTTTGCCCGGCGAGTGGTGGTGGGGGCACTGAAGCTTTCGGTGGCGGAGGTCCTCTGCCTACAGGACAACGCCCAGGAGAGGGCCTACGACGTGACGATGCAGACGGAGGGCCTGACAGCGGCGGTGGAGGCCAGGTGCCGGGTCCAGGGGAAGGAGCAGCCCCTCAGCTCCTTCGAGGTGGTGAACCTGAGCCGGCCGAACCTGAGGGTCGTCACGGTCCACCTCTACAACCCTCACGTGCCGGACAGCGCCATATCCGGCTTCCTGGGCCGCTACGGGGAGGTGCTGTCGGGGGCCCGGTACGTGAGGGGGGCCGGGGGTTTGGGATTCTGGAACGGGCGGCGGCAGTTCCAGGTCCTCCTTGGGGAGGACCCCGCGGGCCTGGATGGGCTGAAGCACCCCCCGGCGTACTTCGCGCTGGGGGCGGATAGGGGGTATCTGTTTTACCCCGCCAGCCCCCCTGCTGCATGAGGTGCCGTGGGGTCGGGCACACGGAGTCCACCTGCGGGGGGGCCCGGTGCCGGGACTGCGGGAAGGATGGGCACGTGGCACGGGACTGCACCGCCGCGAAGACCTGCCACGGGTGCGGGCAGCCGGGCCATATGTTCCGGGAGTGCCAGGTGAGGGGCCGCAGCTACGCTGGGGTGGTCGGCGGGGCGGAGAGGGCCCCCAGGCAGGAGGGGTCGGAGGCGACGGCGGTGGTCGGCGAGGTGGCGAGGGGCAGCGGTGCGCCTGATGCGGGGGGTGCCACTGACGAGGCGGTCGGTGTGGTCCGGGAGGCGGCGATGGCAGCGGCGGCGGCGGCGGCGCGACGGGGGGAGGGTCTCCGTCCCCTGGAGGTCGTGCTGGAGGAGGTGAGGGAGGACATGCGAGTCAGGGGGGGCGAGGCGGTGGAACCGGAGAGAGGCGTCGGCGGCACCGGGCAGGGGCAGCCGGCCCCGGTGCAGGACGGGCCATCGGGAGTGGGGGGGACCGACCACGGCCGGGGGCTCGACCGCCTGCAGGAGGCCATGGATGCGATGCAGGTGGGCCCGGGGGCCCCCGCAGCGAAGACCGCTCGCCGCAAGGCGGGTAGTTTGGACGGCGGAGAGGGTGTGGAGGAGTCCCCGGGGGAGGGACATTCGAAGCGGGCGAAGGGGGTGGTGGGGCAGGGACCGGTGGGGGCCGAGGCCTTGTCACTCCCGGGCTCCCTGACACACGCACCGGAGCAGTTGGCCGGGATCGAGGTGGAGGGCATGGTCCCGAATCCGGTGCCGGCCTCCTGGGGGGACATCATGGACGTGGGGGAGGAGTCGCCCTCGGGGGAGTCGGAGGGGGACTTGTACACATAGGGTGTGTGTGTGGTTTGGGTGTGTGTGTGTGTGTGTAGAGTTTTTTTTTGGGTTCCTTTTCTGTTATTATTGTATGTAATGTCAGTCACTGTGGGCACTTTTAATGTACGGGGGTTGAGGGACACGGTGAAGAGGTTGGCGGTTTTTGAGTTTTTGGGGGGTCTGGATTTTACTTTTTGTTTTCTGCAGGAGGTGCATTTACGGGATGGGGGGGATGTCGGGAGGTTCGGGAGGGAGTGGGTGAAGGGCGGGTCGTTATGGAGTGTTGGGGGGGTGCATTCTTCGGGGGTGGGCATTTTGTTTGGGAGTAGGGAAGTGCGGGTGGAGGGGGTTTTTGTTGTGGTGCAGGGCAGGGTGTTGGGGGCGGATGTGAGGGTGGGGTTGTTGAGGGTGAGGGTGATATGTGTGTACGGGCCACAGGGGGCGGCGGACAGGAGGGACATGGTCGGTCTGTTGGCGCCTCACTGCGCCACGGACCGGCCGGTCATCATTGGGGGGGATTTTAATGTGGAGTTTGGGGGCACGGGTGATGCGAGTGTAGGGGCTTTAGAGGGGTTGTTAGCGGAGCATGGTTTGGTGGATGGGGGTGGGCGCACTACCCCGCGATTGGTCGGTCCCACGTGGCGTAATTCCCGTGGGGTCCAGAAGCGTTTAGACTACGTCTTCGTGTCAAGGTCCTTGGGTCTGGTGTCGGGGCGGGTGCTCCCCGTCTTCTTCTCGGACCATGATGGGGTCCTCATGACGGTCCGGGCGCAGGTGCTGGTCTTTGGCTGCTCCTACTGGCGCCTCAACTTGGGGGTCCTGGAGGAGCAGGATTTCTGCTCCTCACTGGCCCACTTCTACCAGGGCCTGGTGGGCCTTAAGCCCATGTGTGCGGGAGTGGTCGAGTGGTGGGAGATTGCTAAGGTCCGCTTGCGGGACTTTATCCAGGGGCACTGCCGGAGGAGGGCGAGGGCCCTGAGGGGGGAGACCGCATGGCTGCAGCGACAGCTAGAGCTGGAGCATTCCTGGGAGAACCATGGAATGTCCCCCGACGTGCAGCTGTGCGCCTGCCTCAGGGCCCAGTTGCGAACCATCTATGAGCGCCGGGCGCGCGCCTTCCTTCGGGGGGCACGTCGGCAGTTCTTGGAGCGGAACGAGACGTGCTCAGCCTCCTTCTTCGCCGAGGTCAAGGCGGCGAGGGGGAGGTCAGTGTTCACGGGGGTGAAGGACTCGCAGGGCCGCATAGCAACGGAGCCGGCCCGTATGGTGGAGGCCGCCACCGAGCACTTCCGTGCTTTCTTTAGCGCTAGGGAGGTGGACGAGGGCTATGGTGGGGTCTTCCTGGATCGGTTGACCCGGCGGGCGCCTCCTGATGTGGCTGAGGCCATGGAGGCCCCGTTATCCCTGGGGGAGCTGGAGGGGGCTCTCCGGCGCATGGGCCGGCGGAGGGTGCCGGGCCTCGACGGGCTGCCGGCCGAGTTCTACCTCAGGTTCTGGGGGGTGCTCGGCCCGGCGGTCCTCGAGGTCCTCACGGAGGTCCTCCGCACGGCGTCCCTGGGAGGGTCGATGGCCGTCGGTGTGCTGTCCCTCCTGTTCAAGAGGGGGGACACGACCGACCTGGGCAACTGGCGGCCGTTGACCATGCTGTGCGTGGACTACAAGTTGTTGGCCAAGGTCTTGGCTGACCGTCTGCGCACGGCACTCCCATACGTCGTGCACGAGGACCAGACCTGTGGTGTGGAGGGTCGGTCTGTGCGCTGGAACCTCCAGCTGATCCGGGATGCCATAGCGTATGTCGAGGACCGCGGGCTGCCTCTGATGGTGGCCGGCCTCGACCAGGCAAAGGCTTTCGATAGGGTCCACAGGGGTTTTCTGTTCCGGGTGTTAGAGAGGCTAGGGATAGGGCACGTTTTCAGGGGGTGGCTGAGTACTTTGTACTCAGTCGCGGGGTGCACTGTTTCTATTAATGGGCACTTGGGGCCAAGGTTTGATTTGGTTTCGGGGGTCCGGCAGGGGTGTCCGCTCTCACCCTTGCTGTTCATCCTTTACATGGAGCCCCTAGCGGCGGCCATTCGGGCCGACCCGGGTGTTGATGGATTGCTGGTACCAGGTAGCGGGGGCCTGCGGGTCAAGATGACTCAGTATGCAGACGACACCACTCTGCTGCTGGGGAGCGACGCTAGCCTGATCCGGTCCCTGCAGGTCTTCCAGGACTTCACACGAGCGTCGGGCGCGGTGCTCAATCTCGCCAAGTCCTCGGTGAAGTTTTTCGGGCGCTGGAAGGACAGGACGGATGTACCAGGGGGTTTGCCTCTCTGTGACGGTCCCCTGCGGATCTTAGGGGTGTACTTTGAGGCTGCCGGGTGCGCCACGGCCAACTGGACCAGGCGCCTGGAGGAGGTCGGGCGGAAGCTCTCGCTGTGGCGTGCCAGGACTTTGACATTCGTGGGGAAAGTCTTGGTCCTGAAGATCGATGTGCTGCCTTCCCTCCTCTTTCTGGCCTACGTGTATCCACTGCCGGCTAGCATGCGGAGGTCTCTCACCCGCTTGGTGTTCGGTTTCGTGTGGGGGGGCCGGTACGAGTGGGTGGCGAGGGCCCGCATGCTGGCCCCAGTGGATTGCGGGGGGCGCGATGTGCCCCATTTTCCGTTGAGGCTGGATTGCGTTTTTGTGTCTTTTCTTTTGGGTGAGTTGTCCAGACCGGTGCTTCACCCTTCTGGGCACTTCCTGCGTTTTTTCTTTTCCTATCCAGCTAGGCATCTGGTGGAGTGGTCCAACCTGGGCCCCCGGGCGGAGCAGCTGCCGTGGCACTTTGGCCATGCGGCCAAATGGCTCCGTGCCCACCCTGCGGCCAGGGATCCGGCACTGGGCCGGGATCAGAGGGCCCTGTATGCCGAGTTGAGGCGGGGCGTCTGTGCACCGGCCGTGGTGGGGGTCCCCGCTACGGTTTGGCGGTCTATCCAGCCGCCGGGCCTCGACAACGGGCTCAGGGACCTGAATTGGCAGTGCCTGCACAGGGCCCTGCCTGTGCGTGACATCATGCACAGGCACGGGCTGGCACGGACCTCGGTGTGCCCGAGGGCCACCTGTAGCGGTGACGAGTCCATACGACACGTCATGTGGGACTGTCCTTTCGCTGGGGTAGTGTGGGCGAGGGCGGGGGTTTTGCTGGGGGCGGTGGATAGCGGTTTTGTGTTGTCATGGGCACGGGTGGAGCGGAGTGTGAGGGGGGCAGTGAGGGGTGCTAGGGCAAGGGCGGTGGTGTGGCTGGTGGTCAGTCTGTTCAAGAAGGGGTTGTGGGAGGGCAGGCAGGAGCTGGTCAGGAGCGGGAGGGATGTGGGGGTGGAGTGGGTAGTACGGAGGGTGGAGGGGGAGTTGAGGGAGAGGATCCGGTGGGATCTGAGGAGGTGGGGCCACCATGCCGCCCGCGAGAGGTGGAAGGGGGGGCTCGGGTTTCTCTGAGGGAGTTTGGGGGTGTTTTTGCTGGGGTTTTGAGGTGTGGGGATTTGGTTATGGGTGTATTGTGTGTGTGATGTTGCTGTGGGGTTATTTGTGTGGTGGGTTGTGGCAGGGGACAGTGTCCCCTGTCAAGTATGGCTTGATGTATTAAAATTGGAAAAAAAACAAAAAAATCTGTTCTTATCAGTTTAATATCTGATATGTCCGCCAGAGGGGGACTACATATTAAACGGATTTTTAGGACAGGGAGACGGAAAAGGGGCTTGCTCCATCCGCTCCACGCATCGACCCGGTATTGCAGCGCCTCCGGGAACGGTGCACCCTCCTCTTTGTGTTGAAAAGCAAAAGCCCAGTGAGCGTGCATTAGTGGGGAAAAAGAAGACGGCCAGCGAGAGCGAGTGGAAAGTGTTTTTGTTGAGTGGAAAGTGTTTTTGTTGAGTGGAAAGTGTTTTTGTTGAGTGGAAAGCGTTTGGGTTCCTAATCGATTTAGGAGACACATGCCAAAACATGGGCGCAGCTGTTTCCTTGGCCACCTGAAGGGCAGGTGCTGGCAGAAGCAAACGGCAGCACTTTCAGTGACATGTCACAAGATGATAGTGGAGAGCTACAGTAGCTAACTATGCTAGTGCCAGCTAGTAAAAACAGCAACCAGGCTAGCTAGCTAATGGATGGAGGGAAAATGTGGCATTTACAAGACAATCTGCCAAAGCCCTTTTCAACCCCCTGCCCGTTTTCCCGCCTTTTTATATATATATATATATATATATATATATATATATATATATTTATGTATAAAGATTCTGTCGTTGTCAGCTCTGATATGTGCTCCATAGGGGGACTCTCCATCACATATGAGTCCCCCTATATCACAAATTCAAGGTATTTTGGGGAGGCTTTGCTCAAGGGGGCGGAGACTGCATGAAAGCAAGTGTCCTGGGGAGGGGCTCATTGACCTTTGCCCCAGGCGATATTGGACAGCACCCAAGGGGGCGCACCCGGGCAGGGTGCAGTAATGGGGTTATCGCTTCTCGGCCTTTTGGCTAAGACAGTGATCACCTCCAGCTAGTGAGTTCAAATTTTGCCTGATTGTGGTAATAGTTGACACCCATGCTTTTGGAGGAGAATATCCATATTCCTAGCAGTGAAAAGAAACAGCAGCTTTTATAGCTGAGTTTTCTTTCACACATAGGAATCCATTTGTTTCGAGTACCGAACTTCTACAAAAGGTAAGTGGTTTTAATTGTTCTTTTACGGTTTTTAGTATTGTTTTTACAATTTTATCTGCTTTTAGCTGTCTTTTAGCCCTGTTTTAGCTGTTTTAGCATAGCATATTGTTTTTTAGCTAGCTGGTTTTAGCTGTTGGTGCCTCCACCATGTCGGCCGGCCATGCCGGCATGCGGAGGCACCACAGCGTACGTTTTAAATTTAGAGAAAAAGATGGAAAGCTCCTGGAGATGTCCAGATTGGACTTCTCCAGGAGGCTTGTCCAGAAAGCGCTTGGGTTTACAGCAAATGATTTGAATTGCATCTTGACACTTCCCTTCAGCAAAGGCTTTGACGTTAGCTTTGTTTCTGCCGCTGTGCTGAGCAATTTCTGGATAAAATATGAAAATGCTAAGTCCCAGCTTGTTGCATTCGATGTGGAAAAACTGACTGACAATGCCTCCAAAGTGGTCATTGTCAGGATGTTCAATGAAACGGTGAATGCAGCAGACATCTGTGTGTGGCTGGGTAGATATTGCACTGTTAAGGGCCAGGCTACCAAAGTGAGAGATGAGGATGGCATCTGGAATTGTGCCTGGAGGGTCCCAATACAAATGTGTCAGGACCCCCAGGGCTTCCAAGGGCTGAAACATCTGCCATCCATGATAGTCCTGGGAGAAAACAGGGGCTACATTCAGTACCAGGGTCAGCCCAAGCTCTGCCGCAAGTGTGGTGAGCTTGGGCACCTGGCTGAAGCTTGTCAGAAAATTGTCTGTGGGAAGTGTAGAGAAATTGGACACGCTTTTGAAGAGTGTACCAATGGCAGAAAATGCAATCTCTGTGGAGAGACAAACCACCTCTTCAGGGATTGTCCAAAATCATTTGCCAACAAGCTGAAGGGGAAAAGAGATGCAGGGCCGGTTTTAAATGTAAATATTGAAAATGTTGAGGAGCAACAAAATGGTGGACAGGAGACAGTTGGAAAGTTAATTGGTGAGGCGGGGCTGGGGAATTCAAATCTCCCGCCAAAACCCGTGGTTGGAGGAGAGGGACCTGGTGAGGCGGGAGAGGGGGAGGGGCCTGTGCTTGCTAACTCCAATGAGAGGGAGGAGATGGAGGAGGGGGAGGAAGCAGCACAGGCAGAGGGCGGAGCTGGGCCCAACACCGAGACTGACTCCACCCCCAGCAGCCTGGATACAATGGGGGAAGGGCAGTTATCAGGGCCCAGCAGTGAAGCCTCCCTCCCAGACGCCCAGCCCCAGCCGAAAAAGAGGTCTGCGTCAGAATTGTCGTCTGAGACTCCTGGAGCCTCAGACAAGAAGGGAAAACCTGGATACTTCTCAGACAGCCCATCTGTGGAGGAGACCAGAGTTTTCCCTCCCAATTCACCCAACAAGATCTCTTTTTTACAGCATGCTCTAAAATCAACACCTAAGCAAGGGACTAAAGCTCGTAACCCTCACTGCTCTACCAAGATCTCTGAGGCAGAGCTACAGTCACATGATTTGAGTCCATAATTGCTTTGTTTTATAGTTTTAACCCCCTTTTAGTCGTTTAAAATGTCTTACCTGTTGTTTTTAAACATTATACTCATGGCCCTCCGCATTTCCACCCTCAATGTGAGAAGTGTGAGGTCGGGAGTTAGAGCTACAACAGTTTTATCCTTCCTTAGTGCTTTTAATGCAGATGTGTTTTTAATCCAGGAATGCGGCATACCGTTTTTAACCACCTACAAGACATGGGAAGAGAAATGGCCACACCAGTCCATGTGGAGCGGCTCAAATGAGAATAAAAACGACGGAGTGGCCATTTTAATAAAAAATCCCTCCATATTGGTGAAGGGCAGCACGGTGGTGAGGAACGGGCGGGCGCTTTTAGCACACCTGACCTACATGGGAAAGGATTTTAACTTGCTGAATGTTTATGGTTTTAATGACAAAAACGAAAGGTACGACCTTTTAGAGGATCTGCAGTCCCACTTGCTAGGTAGGGCACCTTTAGTTGTAGGAGGAGATTTTAACACTGTTTTATCAAGTAGGGACAGAAAGAATGCAGGGGAAGGTTTTAAAATAGACAAGACATCTAGGTTGCTGCAGGGTTTAGTTAGGGACTTTAAACTCCCCCACTCCCAGGGATGCGTCCTGAGCGTTTTGGAACAAGATTAATTACCCTATCATGTAGAAGAGCACGCACCATTATAGGACCCATCATTAGAACATGTATTCTTGTGTTAGAAATGCTTTTATTCACCTTTTCACATCTTGTGTTTCGATGCCGGGAAAACGCTTTTCTCAGCGAGCGAGAAGTGTCTTAGGAACATTCTGACTGTACATGCGTCCTGAGCGTTTTGGAACAAAACATTTATGACCCTATCATGTAGAAGAGCACGCTCCATTATATACATCATCATTAGAACATGTATTCCTTAGAACATGTATTCTTGTGGTAGAAATGCTTTTATTGACCTTTTCACATCGAGAGAGAAGTGTATTAGAGAGCATCTTGACTTTCCATGCGTCCTGAACGTTTTGGAACAAGATTAATGACCCTATAATGTAGAAGAGCACGCACCATTATAGGAACCATCATTAGAACATCTATTCTTGTGTTAGAAATGCTTTCATTCACTTTTTCACATTCTGTGTTTCCATCCCTGGAAAATGCTTTTCTCAGAGAGAGAAGTGTCTTAGGAACATTTTGAGTTTCCATGCGCCCCGAGGTATTTTGGTCAAAATGAATGTCTTTCCAATATAGAATAGCATGCGCTATTATAGGAGTCCTCAACATGTATTCTCGTGGTAGAGATGCTTTCATTCACCTTTTCACATCTTGTGTTTTGATGCCGGGAAAAAGCTTTTCTCAGCGAGCGAGAAGTGTCTTAGGAACATTCTGACTGTACATGCGTCCTGAGCGTTTTGGAACAAGATTAATGACCCTATCATGTAGAAGAGCACGCACTTAATAGGAATCATCATTATGTAGCCGGCTGGAGTTCAGTGTAAGGAGTTTCCTTAGGGAAAGCGTGCAGTCCATTTCCGCGCTACCAATCAGTGCTGATACGGCGCAGCCGTCTCTTGCCAATCAGTAGGCTATATGAGCGGCCAGCCGTCTACCAAACGCTAGGCTGGGTTGTGCTGCTGACGGCGTGACCTGCTCATTTGCTAATATTGAGAAGGTTTATTCTGGTACCAGGGTGAGCAATGAGTAGCAAGTTTATTCAGGTTCTTAATGTTTTGATTTGTGTCATGACTGTCATATGTTTTCTGCTCATCCAGATCTGACTTGTGGCGAGAGGGAATGGTGCGAGCGCACAGAGTTCAATTGTGAGCGCACAGAGTTGAATTACAGGTACGCACTACGCACACTAACAATGGTAGCTGGTAGCTTACATGTACTGTGTTTAAATAGATTTATTCCCTCTTCCCTAGATCTCGCCACTGCTGCTTTGTTTAGTTTAATTTCTGTTACTTTGTTTTCAAATTGATTTGAGCTATTGATTTGAGCTATTTCCTGATTTTACTAATTTTGTTGTCCTCTGTCTCTGCCCCACTCATTGAGCTCCGTGGATACGGTGGGACCCTTCTCCAGAGTCTGGGAGGGAGCCAAGTGGAGCAGTCAGCCCGCGACCGGAGAGGGTCACTTATAGCTTTCACTATTAGGCTACTCCACGACCCTAAAGTTTGTTTGGTGTGGATGCGCGCACCTCTTTTCACGGTGGTGCCCTTTTCCTTGATTGCTGTGTGGTGTGCTGTGTTTGATCTGGTGGGGCCCTGGTGGTGAGTAGCCTACCCTTATAATTAGTTTCCTCTCCAGTTAACGGTGGACGCCCACTGGCCAACCTTATCTCTGTGCTCTGGGTTTGACCCAATATATTGCTCCGATTACTGTCATTTGATGAACTGTCATTTTATGAATATTGTATTGAGAGATTTTATGAACATGGTGAATATTGTAACCTTTTTTTAAACCAGATTGGAAATAAATATTTTGTATATAAACGTCACGTCTCACCCCTCATTGTCTTACCTGTGTTTGGGGAACCCAGTTTAGAGCGTTAAGCTATATCTTTCCTTGACCTAACATCTCAAGGTGGCGTTGTCACAATTATTAAACGAAGTAAATTCCTTGCCACAAGCCGGTTACATTCTGGCGTTGTCGGCAGGATTTCATTGAGACTAAGAGACGTGACGTTTTGTGCAGTGTTGAAATGGCTCAAAAGGTTTACGGTTAAAACAAAGCAGCAGTGGTGCTCCGTGGGATCTGCTAACGTGGTGGCTGGCTCCATTCAGCGTCTTCAGTGTTCCTGACGAATAACCTGTGCCTGTACTGACTTTCTCTTCTGCCATGGACAACCTACAAGAACTGAGAGACTTGGTGCGGCAACTGCAGGCAGAGAAGGAACAGCTACTGGAGGAACGAGCAGCATCCAGCTCTTCACAGTCGGCGCCTGGTCCCAGTAGCGCTGGGTCCCCTTCCGGTGTCAACATGGACTCTTTACCCCCTGAACGGTTGCTTTACGTCCCTAGGGAGAGGAAATGTCCTGTATTTGGGGGACGTCGGGGATTCCGGTAGAGGATTGGGTGGAGGAGGTAAGGGCTACCATAAGGGCTCGACATCTGAGGCCTGTTGATCAGGCCTACTTCATTTTTGACCATTTAGAGGGGGAAGCCAAAGATGAGATCAGGTATAGGCCCCTGATAAGGAAGATCCTGAACGCATTCTAGCTATTCTCCAGGATTTGTATGGCTATTCTAAACCCTATGTCTCCCTTCAACAAAGCTTTTTCTCTAGGAAGCAGCTGGAGGGTGAGTCGCTACGTGAGTTTTCTCACGCTTTGTGTTTAATGGAGAAAATCGAACATTGTGCCCCGAACGGTATGCCTAATGCTGCTACTTTACTGCGTGACCAGTTCGTTGAGCATGTGTGTGATTCTGACCTTCGCAGGGAGCTGAAGCGGGTGGTGCGCCAGCATCCTGGCTACTCCCTCCTAGAGATAAGGGCTGAGGCCATCCGCTGGGAACGGGAGGGGCGCCCAGACGACCCTAGAGGTAGGAGTTACTCTCTCTCTGCTTTATCTGCTCTACAGCGGGCGAGTAATGTGCCATCCGGTAGCCCCGCTGGTGGAGAGATGGCAGCCATTAGAAATATGTTGGAGAAACAGCAGGAGCAGATTAATAAACTGACCCAGGGCCTTCTAGCGCTACAGACAGCCCCTAGACCCCCCCAACCTAACCATTTAGGACCGGTCATTTGCAGGCGTTGCCAGAAACCAGGTCATTATGCCAGGGAATGTGACAATGCCCGTGTTCCACTAAGCCAGCAACCTAAAGATTACCAGCCCAGGGACGCAGCGGCCTCCGCTTCACATGTGGCGGAAAACTAGCACCCGCCGATGTTCTGGGCCATACATCCGGTGGGGAGTGCATAGGCCCAAATAATGAAAATGCTGTTGAACAACCTGAACCATCCAATTTGCTGGGTACATGCCCTATGTTAGCCATCAGCCTAGGAGGTGTCACAGTTAACTGTTTACTGGGGTCAATGGTAACCACCATTAGGGAAAGTTTCTTTCTACAGCATTTTCAAACTGTCCCTCGCTCCTGTCGCTGGTTGCAGCTTCGCGCTGCTAATGGCCTAGAAATACCGTATGTAGGCTATGTGGAACTGGATGTTGAGGTGTTGGGCAAGGTTATCCCACAGCGAGGCGTGTTGGTCGTTAAGGACCCCCCGGGCAAGGTATCCTCCCCTGAGGTCCCTGGAGTGTTGGGCATGAATATCATCAGAGAGTGTTACTACCAACTCTTCAGCCAACATGGTGTGGCCCTTTTTGATCTCCCTGCTGTTAAACTGGCCCCCTCACTATGGTTACAAGTACTACAGCATTGTCACCTAGCACAGATCAGCCCAGAGGATAACCGGTCTGGGATGGCCAGGGTTAGAGGCAGGAGAACCATTGTTGTTCCTGGGGGAACCATGATGTGGGTTGCGGCGACTTGCTCTTTTCAGGTCAGCAGGTGTGGGGGGGCAGCCTTGCTAGAGCCCTTAAATGATGGCAGTGCTCTCCCCGAAGGGGCGCTAATCTCTCCTGCCATGGTAACTGTTCGACACAACACTGTCTATGTTCCGGTGGTAAATGTAGCAAAGACAAGTGTTACCTTACAGCCCCGCCAGGCCCTAGGTGTTTTAACAAATGCACAAATCGTCAGTCTACCCGCAGTTGTCTCTACTGAGGTACAGGAGCCAGTGGCAGTGTCGGCCACAACCTTCTCACATGCCAGTCAGGTTCCTTCTATTGCTGCACCGATAGAGGGGGTGGACCTGTCTGGGCTCCCGGACACAGACCAAGAGCAGGTGAGGTCACTACTGTTTAAATATGAATCTGTGTTTGCCACTGCTGTAAATGATCTGGGCTGTACTGACCTGCTAACACATGATATACCTCTGATGGATGATGTCCCCATCAGACAGAGGTATAGGCGGATACCCCCTTCCGATTACGAGGAGGTAAAAGCCCACATTCGCCAGCTGTTAGAGGGCCAGATCATTAGGGAGAGTTGTAGTCCTTATGCCTCCCCTACCGTCCTGGTTAGGAAGAAGGATGGGAGCCTCCGCCTCTGTGTAGATTATCGGCTGCTGAATGCAAAGACCCGGAGAGATGCCTCCCCCCTGCCCCGCATAGAGGAGTCGTTAGATGCACTGTCCGGGGCAAAGTGGTTTAGCACTATGGATCTTGCCAGTGGCTACCACCAGGTCCCAGTAACTGAGCAGGACAAAAAGAAGACGGCCTTCTGCACACCATTCGGCCTGTTCGAGTTTCAGAGGATGCCCTTTGGTTTGTGCAATGCACCTAGCACCTTCCAAAGGCTGATGGAGAGGATGTTTGGGGACCAGCATTGTCAGTCACTGTTGCTCTACTTGGATGACATTGTTGTTTTCTCCTCTACAGTAGATGATCACATCAGCCGTTTGGACCTGGTTCTCAGCCGACTGCAGAGGGAGGGACTTAAGGTCAAACTGGAGAAGTGCCAGTTCTTTAAAGAGGAGGTACAGTACCTGGGGCATGTGATTTCCCCCGCAGGGGTCTCTACCGATCCCAAGAAGATCGCTGCAGTGAAGGACTGGCAAACTCCATCAAATGCTACCGAACTAAGGTCATTCCTGGGCTTCGCAAGCTATTACAGACGGTTTGTAGAGGGCTTTGCGAAGCTGGCATCACCACTCCATCGCCTGGTGGCTGATCTCACAGGCACCAAGAATCAGCGGGGCCAAAGGGTTGCCTTACAGGGGGCATGGACTGAGCGGTGCCAAGAAAGTTGAGGGCCTTAAAGCAAAGCTTGTGTCCTCACCAGTGCTAGCCTACGCTAACTTTCTTCTCCCATTTATCCTGGAGGTGGATGCCAGCCATGGGGGGTTGGGAGCAGTCCTCTCCCAAGAACAAGACGGGAAAATCAGGCCCATCGCATATGCCAGCCGCAGCCTGCACCCGGCAGAAAAGAACTATAGTTCAATGAAGCTGGAGTTCTTAGGGATGAAATGGGCCATGACTGAAAAGTTTTGTGAGTACCTACTGTGCCAGAGTTGCAGAGTGTGCCAGAGTTGTCTGGACTGACAATAACCCATTGAGTTACCTACAGACTGCCAAGCTGGGTGCTACGGAACAACGCTGGGTGTCCCAGTTGTCTGCGTTTAACTACACCATCCGTTACCGGCCGGGACGCACCAACCAGAACGCTGACGCCCTCTCCAGACAATCCAACCTGCCTGCTGTAGTAGATCTACCCGCCCAGGCTGGAACGTCATTACCAGTGACCATGCAGCAAGCTACACGGGCGAGACCAGCCCAAACCGCCACCCAGGCAGCTGTTGCTGCCCTTCCAGAACGGTCAAATGCTGACCTGGTTGCCCTACAAACTGCTGACCCCTCCATAGGTGCCCTCCTTTTATTCTGGCAAGAACAACGAAGGCCGGGCCGTGTGGAGAAGGAAGGCCTTCCTCCTGAGACCCTCGGTCTACTGAAGCAATGGGACCGCCTCGTCCTGGAGGACGGGTTGCTGCATCGAGTCTACCGAAGGCCCGATGGGGGTAGTGAAGTCCACCAGCTGGTACTTCCAGACTGTCTGAGGGAGGAGGTTTTCCACCAACTACACCACAATCATGGTCACCAGGGCGCAGAGCGAACCACTGAACTGATCCGGCAGAGGTGCTACTGGCCAGGCATGGGGCAGGTGATCAAACGATGGTGTCAGCTGTGCGAACGATGCAGCCTCTCCAAGGACACTCAGCCACGGGTAAGGGCCCCAATGGGTCATTTGTTAGCCGGTAAACCCAACCAAATCTTGGCTATTGATTTTACATTTTTAGAACCTGCCAGGGATGGTAGGGAGCAAGTGCTGGTCTTAACTGATGTATTCTCCAAGTTTACGCAGGCCATTCCAACTCGCGACCAGAGAGCATCCACAGTGGCAGGAGTACTCGTTAAAGAATGGTTCTACAAGTATGGAGTCCCGGCCAGGCTCCATTCAGACCAAGGCCGAAACTTTGAGAGCACCATCATCCAGCAGTTGTGTGCTATGTACGGTATAACCAAATCACGTACAACCCCCTACCACCCACAAGGTAACGGACAATGTGAGCGGCTTAACAGGACTTTACATGACTTGCTACGTACCCTCCCTGTCGAGCAAAAACATCGCTGGCCTGAGCACCTTCCACAGCTGTTGTTCAGCTATAACACCACGCCCCACCAATCCACCGGTGTATCGCCGTTCCTCTTGATGTTCGGGAGGGAACCGCAGCTCCCCGTGGACTTCCTGCTGGGCCGTGTCGTGGAACCAGCTACCGGTGAAGTCTGTGAGTGGGTACTAGAACACCAACGGCGACTCCAGATAGTGATGGCGGGGGCCCGTGAAAGGATGAGGGCGGCAGCAGCCCAGCGGAAAGTCAGGGCAGACGAACGAGCACAGGAGGACGTCTTGCCGGAGGGCCAGCTCGTCTACCTGCGGGACCATTCCAACCGGGGGAGAAACAAAATCCAGGACGCTTGGGCCCCCACAATTCATCAGGTCATTAGGCCCCCGCAACCAGGGGGCTGTGTTTACACGGTGGCACCGCAACAGGACTTATCTCAGGTACGCCAGGTGCACCGGTCTATGCTTAAGCCTGTACCTTGTGGCAGTTCTTTGTCCCCACCTAGGGAAAGCCAAACGTCCAACATTCCAGCGGACGGGGAGGAACAGGACCGTGAACTTTACATCATGATGGGCCCAGCTGCTTCCCCAAGGCCACATCCAGATGCGCCAGTGGAAATCCCAGTCACTGATGCCACATCCCCTGGCTTGTCAGTGGCACCGGACCCTCCTGCTGCCCCCAATCCACCAGCCCCTCCCGGTGAAGGGGGTGTTCGAAGGTCTAGTCGGGCGACGGCCGGCCGACATCCCAATCCGAACCATTTACCAGTGGCGGTAGGGGGCAGGGCTAGTAGCGTCCGGGTGTCAGGTGGGAGTAGCTCTACATCTGCTATGTTTAGACCATGGTGTTAGGTTAGCTCATTGTCGGGGACGCCGATAAAAAAAAAGGGGGGGGGTAGATGTAGCCGGCTGGAGTTCAGTGTAAGGAGTTTCCTTAGGGAAAGCGTGCAGTCCATTTCCGCGCTACCAATCAGTGCTGATACGGCGCAGCCGTCTCTTGCCAATCAGTAGGCTATATGAGCGGCCAGCCGTCTACCAAACGCTAGGCTGGGTTGTGCTGCTGACGGCGTGACCTGCTCATTTGCTAATATTGAGAAGGTTTATTCTGGTACCAGGGTGAGCAATGAGTAGCAAGTTTATTCAGGTTCTTAATGTTTTGATTTGTGTCATGACTGTCATATGTTTTCTGCTCATCCAGATCTGACTTGTGGCGAGAGGGAATGGTGCGAGCGCACAGAGTTCAATTGTGAGCGCACAGAGTTGAATTACAGGTACGCACTACGCACACTAACAATGGTAGCTGGTAGCTTACATGTACTGTGTTTAAATAGATTTATTCCCTCTTCCCTAGATCTCGCCACTGCTGCTTTGTTTAGTTTAATTTCTGTTACTTTGTTTTCAAATTGATTTGAGCTATTGATTTGAGCTATTTCCTGATTTTACTAATTTTGTTGTCCTCTGTCTCTGCCCCACTCATTGAGCTCCGTGGATACGGTGGGACCCTTCTCCAGAGTCTGGGAGGGAGCCAAGTGGAGCAGTCAGCCCGCGACCGGAGAGGGTCACTTATAGCTTTCACTATTAGGCTACTCCACGACCCTAAAGTTTGTTTGGTGTGGATGCGCGCACCTCTTTTCACGGTGGTGCCCTTTTCCTTGATTGCTGTGTGGTGTGCTGTGTTTGATCTGGTGGGGCCCTGGTGGTGAGTAGCCTACCCTTATAATTAGTTTCCTCTCCAGTTAACGGTGGACGCCCACTGGCCAACCTTATCTCTGTGCTCTGGGTTTGACCCAATATATTGCTCCGATTACTGTCATTTGATGAACTGTCATTTTATGAATATTGTATTGAGAGATTTTATGAACATGGTGAATATTGTAACCTTTTTTTAAACCAGATTGGAAATAAATATTTTGTATATAAACGTCACGTCTCACCCCTCATTGTCTTACCTGTGTTTGGGGAACCCAGTTTAGAGCGTTAAGCTATATCTTTCCTTGACCTAACATCTCAAGGTGGCGTTGTCACAATTATTAAACGAAGTAAATTCCTTGCCACGAGCCGGTTACAATTAGAACATGTATTCATTAGAACATGTATTCTTGTGGTAGAAATGCTTTTATTGACCTTTTCACATCTTGTGTTTCGATGCCGGGAAAACGCTTTTCTCAGCGAGCGAGAAGTGTCTTAGGAACATTCTGACTGTACATGCGTCCTGGGCGTTTTGGAACAAGATTAAATTACCCTATCAAAGAGCACGCACCATTATAGGACCCATCATTAGAACATGTATTCTTGTGTTAGAAATGGTTTCATTCACCTTTTCATTCTGTGTTTCCATCCCTGGAAAATGCTTTTCTCAGTGAGAGAGAGGTGTCTTAGGGACATTTTGACTTTCCATGCGCCCCGAGTTATTTTGGTCAATATGAATGTCTCTCCCATGTAGAAGAGCACGCACCATTATAGAGTCATCATTAGAACATAGATTATTGTGGTAGAAATGCTTTTATAAACCTTTTCACCTCTTGTGTTTCCATGCCTGAAGAACGCTTTTCTCAGTGAGAGAGAGGTGTTTTAGGAACATTTTGACTTTCCATGCGCTCCGAGTTATATTGGTCAATATGAATGTCTCTCCCATGTAGAAGAGCACGCACCATTATAGGAGTCATCATTAGAACATAGATTATTGTGGTAGAAATGCTTTTATTCACCTTTTCACCTCTTGTGTTTCCATGCCTGAAGAACGCTTTTCTCAGTGAGAGAGAGGTGTCTTAGGAACATTTTGACTTTCCATGCGCCCCGAGTTATATTGGTCAATATGAATGTCTCTCCCATGTAGAAGAGCACGCACCATTATAGGAGTCATCATTAGAACATAGATTATTGTGGTAGAAATGCTTTTATTCACCTTTTCACCTCTTGTGTTTCCATGCCTGAAGAACGCTTTTCTCAGTGAGAGAGAGGTGTCTTAGGAACATTTTGACTTTCCATGCGCCCCGAGTTATATTGGTCAATATGAATGTCTCTCCCATGTAGAAGAGCACGCACCATTATAGGAGTCATCATTAGAACATAGATTATTGTGATAGAAATGCTTTTATTCACCTTTTCACCTCTTGTGTTCCATGCCTGAAAAACGCTTTTCTCAGTGAGAGAGAGGTGTTTTAGGAACATTTTGACTTTCCATGCGCTCCGAGTTATATTGGTCAATATGAATGTCTCTCCCATGTAGAAGAGCACGCACCATTATAGGAGTCATCATTAGAACATAGATTATTGTGGTAGAAATGCTTTTATTCACCTTTTCACCTCTTGTGTTTCCATGCCTGAAGAACGCTTTTCTCAGTGAGAGAGAGGTGTCTTAGGAACATTTTGACTTTCCATGCGCCCCGAGTTATATTGGTCAATATGAATGTCTCTTCCATGTAGAAGAGCACGCACCATTATAGGAGTCATCATTAGAACATAGATTATTGTGGTAGAAATTCTTTCATTCACCTTTTCACATCTTGTGTTTCGATGCCGGGAAAACGCTTTTCTCAGTGAGAGAGAGGTGTCTTAGGAACATTTTGACTTTCCATGCGCCCCGAGTTATATTGGTCAATATGAATGTCTCTCCCATGTAGAAGAGCACGCACCATTATAGGAGTCATCATTAGAACATAGATTATTGTGATAGAAATGCTTTTATTCACCTTTTCACCTCTTGTGTTCCATGCCTGAAAAACGCTTTTCTCAGTGAGAGAGAGGTGTTTTAGGAACATTTTGACTTTCCATGCGCTCCGAGTTATATTGGTCAATATGAATGTCTCTCCCATGTAGAAGAGCACGCACCCATTATAGGAGTCATCATTAGAACATAGATTATTGTGGTAGAAATGCTTTTATTCACCTTTTCACCTCTTGTGTTTCCATGCCTGAAGAACGCTTTTCTCAGTGAGAGAGAGGTGTCTTAGGAACATTTTGACTTTCCATGCGCCCCGAGTTATATTGGTCAATATGAATGTCTCTCCCATGTAGAAGAGCACGCACCATTATAGGAGTCATCATTAGAACATAGATTATTGTGGTAGAAATTCTTTCATTCACCTTTTCACATCTTGTGTTTCGATGCCAGGAAAACGCTTTTCTCAGCGAGCGAGAAGTGTCTTAGGAACATTCTGACTGTACATGCGTCCTGAGCGTTTTGGAACAAGATTAATGACCCTATCATGTAGAAGAGCACGCACTTAATAGGAATCATCATTAGAACATGTATTCATTAGAACATGTATTCTTGTGGTAGAAATGCTTTTATTGACCTTTTCACATCGAGAGAGAGAAGTGTCTTAGAGAGCATCTTGACTTTCCATGCGTCCTGAGCGTTTTGGAACAAGATTAATGACCCTATCATGTAGAAGAGCACGCACCATTATAGGACCCATCATTAGAACATGTATTCTTGTGTTAGAAATGGTTTCATTCACCTTTTCACATTCTGTGTTTCCATCCCTGGAAAATGCTTTTCTCAGAGAGAGAGAAGTGTCTTAGGAACATTTTGAGTTTCCATGCGCCCCGAGGTATTTTGGTCAAAATGAATGTCTTTCCAATATAGAATAGCATGCGCTATTATAGGAGTCCTCAACATGTATTCTAATGGTAGAGATGCTTTCATTCACCTTTTCACATCTTGTGTTTTGATGCCGGGAAAAAGCTTTTCTCAGCGAGCGAAAAGTGTCTTAGGAACATTCTGACTGTACATGCGTCCTGAGCGTTTTGGAACAAGATTAATGACCCTATCATGTAGAGGAGCACGCACTTAATAGGAATCATCATTAGAACATGTATTCATTAGAACATGTATTCTTGTGGTAGAAATGCTTTTATTGACCTTTTCACATCTTGTGTTTCGATGCCGGGAAAACGCTTTTCTCAGCGAGCGAGAAGTGTCTTAGGAACATTCTGACTGTAGATGCGTCCTGAGCGTTTTGGAACAAAACATTTATGACCCTATCATGTAGAAGAGCACACGCCATTATATACATCATCATTAGAACATGTATTCCTTAGAAGATGTATTCTTGTGGTAGACATGCTTTTATTGACCATTTCACATCGAGAGAGAGAAGTGTCTTAGAGAGCATCTTGACTTTCCATGCGTCCTGAGCGTTTTGGAACAAGATTAATGACCCTATCATGTAGAAGAGCACGCACCATTATAGGACCCATCATTAGAACATGTATTCTTGTGTTAGAAATGCTTTTATTCACCTTTTCACATCTTGTGTTTCGATGCCGGGAAAACGCTTTTCTCAGCGAGCGAGAAGTGTCTTAGGAACATTCTGACTGTACATGCGTCCTGGGCGTTTTGGAACAAGATTAAATGACCCTATCATGTAGAAGAGCACGCACCATTATAGGACCCATCATTAGAACATGTATTCTTGTGTTAGAAATGGTTTCATTCACCTTTTCACATTCTGTGTTTCCATCCCTGGAAAATGCTTTTCTCAGAGAGAGAGAAGTGTCTTAGGAACATTTTGAGTTTCCATGCGCCCCGAGTTATATTGGTCAATATAAATGTCTGTCCCATGTAGAAGAGCACGCACCATTATAGGAGTCATCATTAGAACATAGATTATTGTGGTAGAAATGCTTTTATTCACCTTTTCACCTCTTGTGTTTCCATGCCTGAAGAACGCTTTTCTCAGTGAGAGAGAGGTGTCTTAGGAACATTTTGACTTTCCATGCGCCCCGAGTTATATTGGTCAATATGAATGTCTCTCCCATGTAGAAGAGCACGCACCATTATAGCAGTCATCATTAGAACATAGATTATTGTGGTAGAAATTCTTTCATTCACCTTTTCACATCTTGTGTTTCGATGCCGGGAAAACGCTTTTCTCAGCGAGCGAGAAGTGTCTTAGGAACATTCTGACTGTACATGCGTCCTGAGCGTTTTGGAACAAGATTAATGACCCTATCATGTAGAAGAGCACGCACTTAATAGGAATCATCATTAGAACATGTATTCATTAGAACATGTATTCTTGTGGTAGAAATGCTTTTATTGACCTTTTCACATCGAGAGAGAGGTGTCTTAGAGAGCATCTTGACTTTCCATGCGTCCTGAGCGTTTTGGAACAAGATTAATGACCCTATCATGTAGAAGAGCACGCACCATTATAGGACCCATCATTAGAACATGTATTCTTGTGTTAGAAATGGTTTCATTCACCTTTTCACATTCTGTGTTTCCATCCCTGGAAAATGCTTTTCTCAGAGAGAGAGAAGTGTCTTAGGAACATTTTGAGTTTCCATGCGCCCCGAGTTATATTGGTCAATATGAATGTCTCTCCCATGTAGAAGAGCACGCACCATTATAGGAGTCATCATTAGAACATAGATTATTGTGGTAGAAATGCTTTTATTCACCTTTTCACCTCTTGTGTTTCCATGCCTGAAGAACGCTTTTCTCAGTGAGAGAGAGGTGTCTTACGAACATTTTGACTTTCCATGCGCCCCGAGTTATATTGGTCAATATGAATGTCTCTCCCATGTAGAAGAGCACGCACCATTATAGGAGTCATCATTAGAACATAGATTATTGTGGTAGAAATGCTTTTATTCACCTTTTCACCTCTTGTGTTTCCATGCCTGAAGAACGCTTTTCTCAGTGAGAGAGAGGTGTCTTAGGAACATTTTGACTTTCCATGCGCCCCGAGTCATTTTGGTCAATATGAATGTCTCTCCCATGTAGAAGAGCACGCACCATTATAGGAGTCATCATTAGAACATAGATTATTGTGGTAGAATTGCTTTTATTCACCTTTTCACCTCTTGTGTTCCATGCCTGAAAAACGCTTTTCTCAGTGAGAGAGAGGTGTTTTAGGAACATTTTGACTTTCCATGCGCCCCGAGTTATATTGGTCAATATGAATGTCTCTCCCATGTAGAAGAGCACGCACCATTATAGGAGTCATCATTAGAACATAGATTATTGTGGTAGAAATGCTTTTATTCACCTTTTCACCTCTTGTGTTTCCATGCCTGAAGAACGCTTTTCTCAGTGAGAGAGAGGTGTCTTAGGAACATTTTGACTTTCCATGCGCCCCGAGTTATATTGGTCAATATGAATGTCTCTCCCATGTAGAAGAGCACGCACCATTATAGGAGTCATCATTAGAACATAGATTATTGTGGTAGAAATTCTTTCATTCACCTTTTCACATCTTGTGTTTCGATGCCGGGAAAACGCTTTTCTCAGCGAGCGAGAAGTGTCTTAGGAACATTCTGACTGTACATGCGTCCTGAGCGTTTTGGAACAAGATTAATGACCCTATCATGTAGAAGAGCACGCACTTAATAGGAATCATCATTAGAACATGTATTCATTAGAACATGTATTCTTGTGGTAGAAATGCTTTTATTGACCTTTTCACATCGAGAGAGAGAAGTGTCTTAGAGAGCATCTTGACTTTCCATGCGTCCTGAGCGTTTTGGAACAAGATTAATGACCCTATCATGTAGAAGAGCACGCACCATTATAGGACCCATCATTAGAACATGTATTCTTGTGTTAGAAATGGTTTCATTCACCTTTTCACATTCTGTGTTTCCATCCCTGGAAAATGCTTTTCTCAGAGAGAGAGAAGTGTCTTAGGAACATTTTGAGTTTCCATGCGCCCCGAGGTATTTTGGTCAAAATGAATGTCTTTCCAATATAGAATAGCATGCGCTATTATAGGAGTCCTCAACATGTATTCTAATGGTAGAGATGCTTTCATTCACCTTTTCACATCTTGTGTTTTGATGCCGGGAAAAAGCTTTTCTCAGCGAGCGAAAAGTGTCTTAGGAACATTCTGACTGTACATGCGTCCTGAGCGTTTTGGAACAAGATTAATGACCCTATCATGTAGAGGAGCACGCACTTAATAGGAATCATCATTAGAACATGTATTCATTAGAACATGTATTCTTGTGGTAGAAATGCTTTTATTGACCTTTTCACATCTTGTGTTTCGATGCCGGGAAAACGCTTTTCTCAGCGAGCGAGAAGTGTCTTAGGAACATTCTGACTGTAGATGCGTCCTGAGCGTTTTGGAACAAAACATTTATGACCCTATCATGTAGAAGAGCACACGCCATTATATACATCATCATTAGAACATGTATTCCTTAGAAAATGTATTCTTGTGGTAGACATGCTTTTATTGACCATTTCACATCGAGAGAGAGAAGTGTCTTAGAGAGCATCTTGACTTTCCATGCGTCCTGAGCGTTTTGGAACAAGATTAATGACCCTATCATGTAGAAGAGCACGCACCATTATAGGACCCATCATTAGAACATGTATTCTTGTGTTAGAAATGCTTTTATTCACCTTTTCACATCTTGTGTTTCGATGCCGGGAAAACGCTTTTCTCAGCGAGCGAGAAGTGTCTTAGGAACATTCTGACTGTACATGCGTCCTGGGCGTTTTGGAACAAGATTAAATGACCCTATCATGTAGAAGAGCACGCACCATTATAGGACCCATCATTAGAACATGTATTCTTGTGTTAGAAATGGTTTCATTCACCTTTTCACATTCTGTGTTTCCATCCCTGGAAAATGCTTTTCTCAGAGAGAGAGAAGTGTCTTAGGAACATTTTGAGTTTCCATGCGCCCCGAGTTATATTGGTCAATATAAATGTCTGTCCCATGTAGAAGAGCACGCACCATTATAGGAGTCATCATTAGAACATATATTATTGTGGTAGAAATGCTTTTATTCACCTTTTCACCTCTTGTGTTTCCATGCCTGAAGAACGCTTTTCTCAGTGAGAGAGAGGTGTCTTAGGAACATTTTGACTTTCCATGCGCCCCGAGTTATATTGGTCAATATGAATGTCTCTCCCATGTAGAAGAGCACGCACCATTATAGGAGTCATCATTAGAACATAGATTATTGTGGTAGAAATGCTTTTATTCACCTTTTCACCTCTTGTGTTTCCATGCCTGAAGAACGCTTTTCTCAGTGAGAGAGAGGTGTCTTAGGAACATTTTGAGTTTCCATGCGCCCCGAGTTATATTGGTCAATATGAATATCTCTCCCATGTAGAAGAGCACGCACCATTATAGGAGTCATCATTAGAACATAGATTATTGTGATAGAAATGCTTTTATTCACCTTTTCACCTCTTGTGTTCCATGCCTGAAAAACGCTTTTCTCAGTGAGAGAGAGGTGTCTTAGGAACATTTTGACTTTCCATGCGCTCCGAGTTATATTGGTCAATATGAATGTCTCTCCCATGTAGAAGAGCACGCACCATTATAGGAGTCATCATTAGAACATAGATTATTGTGGTAGAAATGCTTTTATTCACCTTTTCACCTCTTGTGTTTCCATGCCTGAAGAAAGCTTTTCTCAGTGAGAGAGAGGTGTCTTAGGAACATTTTGACTTTCCATGCGCCCCGAGTTATATTGGTCAATATGAATGTCTCTCCCATGTAGAAGAGCACGCACCATTATAGGAGTCATCATTAGAACATAGATTATTGTGGTAGAAATTCTTTCATTCACCTTTTCACATCTTGTGTTTCCATGCCTGAAGAACGCTTTTCTCAGTGAGCGAGAGGTGTCTTAGGAACATTTTGACTTTCCATGCGCCCCGAGTTATATTGGTCAATATGAATGTCTCTCCCATGTAGAAGAGCACGCACCATTATAGGAGTCATCATTAGAACATAGATTATTGTGGTAGAAATGCTTTTATTCACCTTTTCACCTCTTGTGTTTCCATGCCTGAAGAACGCTTTTCTCAGTGAGAGAGAGGTGTCTTAGGAACATTTTGAGTTTCCATGCGCCCCGAGTTATATTGGTCAATATGAATGTCTCTCCCATGTAGAAGAGCACGCACCATTATAGGAGTCATCATTAGAACATAGATTATTGTGGTAGAAATGCTTTTATTCACCTTTTCACCTCTTGTGTTTCCATGCCTGAAGAACGCTTTTCTCAGTGAGAGAGAGGTGTCTTAGGAACATTTTGACTTTCCATGCGCCCCGAGTTATTTTGGTCAATATGAATGTCTCTCCCATGTAGAAGAGCACGCACCATTATAGGAGTCATCATTAGAACATAGATTATTGTGGTAGAAATGCTTTTATTCACCTTTTCACCTCTTGTGTTTCCATGCCTGAAGAACGCTTTTCTCAGTGAGAGAGAGGTGTCTTAGGAACATTTTGACTTTCCATGCGCCCCGAGTTATATTGGTCAATATGAATGTCTCTCCCATGTAGAAGAGCACGCACCATTATAGGAGTCATCATTAGAACATAGATTATTGTGGTAGAAATGCTTTTATTCACCTTTTCACCTCTTGTGTTTCCATGCCTGAAGAACGCTTTTCTCAGTGAGAGAGAGGTGTCTTAGGAACATTTTGACTTTCCATGCGCCCCGAGTTATATTGGTCAATATGAATGTCTCTCCCATGTAGAAGAGCACGCACCATTATAGGAGTCATCATTAGAACATAGATTATTGTGGTAGAAATGCTTTTATTCACCTTTTCACCTCTTGTGTTTCCATGCCTGAAGAACGCTTTTCTCAGTGAGAGAGAGGTGTCTTAGGAACATTTTGACTTTCCATGCGCCCCGAGTTATATTGGTCAATATGAATGTCTCTCCCATGTAGAAGAGCACGCACCATTATAGGAGTCATCATTAGAACATAGATTATTGTGGTAGAAATGCTTTTATTCACCTTTTCACCTCTTGTGTTTCCATGCCTGAAGAACGCTTTTCTCAGTGAGAGAGAGGTGTCTTAGGAACATTTTGACTTTCCATGCGCCCCGAGTTATATTGGTCAATATGAATGTCTCTCCCATGTAGAAGAGCACGCACGATTATAGGAGTCATCATTAGAACATAGATTATTGTGGTAGAAATGCTTTTATTCACCTTTTCACCTCTTGTGTTTCCATGCCTGAAGAACGCTTTTCTCAGTGAGAGAGAGGTGTCTTAGGAACATTTTGACTTTCCATGCGCCCCGAGTTATATTGGTCAATATGAATATCTCTCCCATGTAGAAGAGCACGCACCATTATAGGAGTCATCATTAGAACATAGATTATTGTGATAGAAATGCTTTTATTCACCTTTTCACCTCTTGTGTTCCATGCCTGAAAAACGCTTTTCTCAGTGAGAGAGAGGTCTTTTAGGAACATTTTGACTTTCCATGCGCTCCGAGTTATATTGGTCAATATGAATGTCTCTCCCATGTAGAAGAGCACGCACCATTATAGGAGTCATCATTAGAACATAGATTATTGTGGTAGAAATGCTTTTATTCACCTTTTCACCTCTTGTGTTTCCATGCCTGAAGAACGCTTTTCTCAGTGAGAGAGAGGTGTCTTAGGAACATTTTGACTTTCCATGCGCCCCGAGTTATTTTGGTCAATATGAATATCTCTCCCATGTAGAAGAGCACGCACCATTATAGGAGTCATCATTAGAACATAGATTATTGTGGTAGAAATGCTTTTATTCACCTTTTCACCTCTTGTGTTTCCATGCCTGAAGAACGCTTTTCTCAGTGAGAGAGAGGTGTCTTAGGAACATTTTGACTTTCCATGCGCCCCGAGTTATATTGGTCAATATGAATGTCTCTCCCATGTAGAAGAGCACGCACCATTATAGGAGTCATCATTAGAACATAGATTATTGTGGTAGAAATGCTTTTATTCACCTTTTCACCTCTTGTGTTTCCATGCCTGAAGAACGCTTTTCTCAGTGAGAGAGAGGTGTCTTAGGAACATTTTGACTTTCCATGCGCCCCGAGTTATATTGGTCAATATGAATGTCTCTCCCATGTAGAAGAGCACGCACCATTATAGGAGTCATCATTAGAACATAGATTATTGTGGTAGAAATGCTTTTATTCACCTTTTCACCTCTTGTGTTTCCATGCCTGAAGAACGCTTTTCTCAGTGAGAGAGAGGTGTCTTAGGAACATTTTGACTTTCCATGCGCCCCGAGTTATATTGGTCAATATGAATGTCTCTCCCATGTAGAAGAGCACGCACGATTATAGGAGTCATCATTAGAACATAGATTATTGTGGTAGAAATGCTTTTATTCACCTTTTCACCTCTTGTGTTTCCATGCCTGAAGAACGCTTTTCTCAGTGAGAGAGAGGTGTCTTAGGAACATTTTGACTTTCCATGCGCCCCGAGTTATATTGGTCAATATGAATATCTCTCCCATGTAGAAGAGCACGCACCATTATAGGAGTCATCATTAGAACATAGATTATTGTGATAGAAATGCTTTTATTCACCTTTTCACCTCTTGTGTTCCATGCCTGAAAAACGCTTTTCTCAGTGAGAGAGAGGTGTTTTAGGAACATTTTGACTTTCCATGCGCTCCGAGTTATATTGGTCAATATGAATGTCTCTCCCATGTAGAAGAGCACGCACCATTATAGGAGTCATCATTAGAACATAGATTATTGTGGTAGAAATGCTTTTATTCACCTTTTCACCTCTTGTGTTTCCATGCCTGAAGAACGCTTTTCTCAGTGAGAGAGAGGTGTCTTAGGAACATTTTGACTCTCCATGCGCCCCGAGTTCTATTGGTCAATATGAATGTCTCTCCCATGTAGAAGAGCACGCACCATTATATGAGTCATCATTAGAACATAGATTATTGTGGTAGAAATTCTTTCATTCACCTTTTCACATCTTGTGTTTCGATGCCGGGAAAACGCTTTTCTCAGCGAGCGAGAAGTGTCTTAGGAACATTCTGACTGTACATGCGTCCTAAGCGTTTTGGAACAAGATTAATGACCCTATCATGTAGAAGAGCACGCACTTAATAGGAATCATCATTAGAACATGTATTCATTAGAACATGTATTCTTGTGGTAGAAATGCTTTTATTGACCTTTTCACATCGAGAGAGAGGTGTCTTAGAGAGCATCTTGACTTTCCATGCGTCCTGAGCGTTTTGGAACAAGATTAATGACCCTATCATGTAGAAGAGCACGCACCATTATAGGACCCATCATTAGAACATGTATTCTTGTTAGAAATGGTTTCATTCACCTTTTCACATTCTGTGTTTCCATCCCTGGAAAATGCTTTTCTCAGAGAGAGAGAAGTGTCTTAGGAACATTTTGAGTTTCCATGCGCCCCGAGTTATATTGGTCAATATGAATGTCTCTCCCATGTAGAAGAGCACGCACCATTATAGGAGTCATCATTAGAACATAGATTATTGTGGTAGAAATGCTTTTATTCACCTTTTCACCTCTTGTGTTTCCATGCCTGAAGAACGCTTTTCTCAGTGAGAGAGAGGTGTCTTAGGAACATTTTGACTTTCCATGCGCCCCGAGTTATATTGGTCAATATGAATGTCTCTCCCATGTAGAAGAGCACGCACCATTATAGGAGTCATCATTAGAACATAGATTATTGTGGTAGAAATGCTTTTATTCACCTTTTCACCTCTTGTGTTTCCATGCCTGAAGAACGCTTTTCTCAGTGAGAGAGAGGTGTCTTAGGAACATTTTGACTTTCCATGCGCCCCGAGTTATATTGGTCAATATGAATGTCTCTCCCATGTAGAAGAGCACGCACCATTATAGGAGTCATCATTAGAACATAGATTATTGTGGTAGAAATGCTTTTATTCACCTTTTCACCTCTTGTGTTTCCATGCCTGAAGAACGCTTTTCTCAGTGAGAGAGAGGTGTCTTAGGAACATTTTGACTTTCCATGCGCCCCGAGTTATATTGGTCAATATGAATGTCTCTCTCATGTAGAAGAGCACGCACCATTATAGGACCCATCATTAGAACATGTATTCTTGTGTTAGAAATGGTTTCATTCACCTTTTCACATTCTGTGTTTCCATCCCTGGAAAATGCTTTTCTCAGAGAGAGAGAAGTGTCTTAGGAACATTTTGAGTTTCCATGCGCCCCGAGTTATATTGGTCAATATAAATGTCTGTCCCATGTAGAAGAGCACGCACCATTATAGGAGTCATCATTAGAACATAGATTATTGTGGTAGAAATGCTTTTATTCACCTTTTCACCTCTTGTGTTTCCATGCCTGAAGAACGCTTTTCTCAGTGAGAGAGAGGTGTCTTAGGAACATTTTGACTTTCCATGCGCCCCGAGTTATATTGGTCAATATGAATGTCTCTCCCATGTAGAAGAGCACGCACCATTATAGGAGTCATCATTAGAACATAGATTATTGTGGTAGAAATGCTTTTATTCACCTTTTCACCTCTTGTGTTTCCATGCCTGAAGAACGCTTTTCTCAGTGAGAGAGAGGTGTCTTAGGAACATTTTGACTTTCCATGCGCCCCGAGTTATATTGGTCAATATGAATGTCTCTCCCATGTAGAAGAGCACGCACCATTATAGGAGTCATCATTAGAACATAGATTATTGTGGTAGAAATGCTTTTATTCACCTTTTCACCTCTTGTGTTTCCATGCCTGAAGAACGCTTTTCTCAGTGAGCGAGAGGTGTCTTAGGAACATTTTGACTTTCCATGCGCCCCGAGTTATATTGGTCAATATGAATGTCTCTCCCATGTAGAAGAGCACGCACCATTATAGGAGTCATCATTAGAACATAGATTATTATGGTAGAAATGCTTTTATTCACCTTTTCACCTCTTGTGTTTCCATGCCTGAAGAACGCTTTTCTCAGTGAGAGAGAGGTGTCTTACGAACATTTTGACTTTCCATGCGCCCCGAGTTATATTGGTCAATATGAATGTCTCTCCCATGTAGAAGAGCACGCACCATTATAGGAGTCATCATTAGAACATAGATTATTGTGGTAGAAATGCTTTTATTCACCTTTTCACCTCTTGTGTTTCCATGCCTGAAGAACGCTTTTCTCAGTGAGAGAGAGGTGTCTTAGGAACATTTTGACTTTCCATGCGCCCCGAGTTATTTTGGTCAATATGAATATCTCTCCCATGTAGAAGAGCACGCACCATTATAGGAGTCATCATTAGAACATAGATTATTGTGGTAGAAATGCTTTTATTCACCTTTTCACCTCTTGTGTTTCCATGCCTGAAGAACGCTTTTCTCAGTGAGAGAGAGGTGTCTTAGGAACATTTTGACTTTCCATGCGCCCCGAGTTATATTGGTCAATATGAATGTCTCTCCCATGTAGAAGAGCACGCACCATTATAGGAGTCATCATTAGAACATAGATTATTGTGGTAGAAATGCTTTTATTCACCTTTTCACCTCTTGTGTTTCCATGCCTGAAGAACGCTTTTCTCAGTGAGAGAGAGGTGTCTTAGGAACATTTTGACTTTCCATGCGCCCCGAGTTATATTGGTCAATATGAATGTCTCTCCCATGTAGAAGAGCACGCACCATTATAGGAGTCATCATTAGAACATAGATTATTGTGGTAGAAATGCTTTTATTCACCTTTTCACCTCTTGTGTTTCCATGCCTGAAGAACGCTTTTCTCAGTGAGAGAGAGGTGTCTTAGGAACATTTTGACTTTCCATGCGCCCCGAGTTATATTGGTCAATATGAATGTCTCTCCCATGTAGAAGAGCACGCACCATTATAGGAGTCATCATTAGAACATAGATTATTGTGGTAGAAATGCTTTTATTCACCTTTTCACCTCTTGTGTTTCCATGCCTGAAGAACGCTTTTCTCAGTGAGAGAGAGGTGTCTTAGGAACATTTTGACTTTCCATGCGCCCCGAGTTATATTGGTCAATATGAATGTCTCTCCCATGTAGAAGAGCACGCACGATTATAGGAGTCATCATTAGAACATAGATTATTGTGGTAGAAATGCTTTTATTCACCTTTTCACCTCTTGTGTTTCCATGCCTGAAGAACGCTTTTCTCAGTGAGAGAGAGGTGTCTTAGGAACATTTTGACTTTCCATGCGCCCCGAGTTATATTGGTCAATATGAATGTCTCTCCCATGTAGAAGAGCACGCACCATTATAGGAGTCATCATTAGAACATAGATTATTGTGGTAGAAATGCTTTTATTCACCTTTTCACCTCTTGTGTTTCCATGCCTGAAGAACGCTTTTCTCAGTGAGAGAGAGGTGTCTTAGGAACATTTTGACTTTCCATGCGCCCCGAGTTATATTGGTCAATATGAATATCTCTCCCATGTAGAAGAGCACGCACCATTATAGGAGTCATCATTAGAACATAGATTATTGTGATAGAAATGCTTTTATTCACCTTTTCACCTCTTGTGTTCCATGCCTGAAAAACGCTTTTCTCAGTGAGAGAGAGGTGTTTTAGGAACATTTTGACTTTCCATGCGCTCCGAGTTATATTGGTCAATATGAATGTCTCTCCCATGTAGAAGAGCACGCACCATTATAGGAGTCATCATTAGAACATAGATTATTGTGGTAGAAATGCTTTTATTCACCTTTTCACCTCTTGTGTTTCCATGCCTGAAGAACGCTTTTCTCAGTGAGAGAGAGGTGTCTTAGGAACATTTTGACTTTCCATGCGCCCCGAGTTATATTGGTCAATATGAATGTCTCTCCCATGTAGAAGAGCACGCACCATTATAGGAGTCATCATTAGAACATAGATTATTGTGGTAGAAATTCTTTCATTCACCTTTTCACATCTTGTGTTTCGATGCCGGGAAAACGCTTTTCTCAGCGAGCGAGAAGTGTCTTAGGAACATTCTGACTGTACATGCGTCCTAAGCGTTTTGGAACAAGATTAATGACCCTATCATGTAGAAGAGCACGCACTTAATAGGAATCATCATTAGAACATGTATTCATTAGAACATGTATTCTTGTGGTAGAAATGCTTTTATTGACCTTTTCACATCGAGAGAGAGGTGTCTTAGAGAGCATCTTGACTTTCCATGCGTCCTGAGCGTTTTGGAACAAGATTAATGACCCTATCATGTAGAAGAGCACGCACCATTATAGGACCCATCATTAGAACATGTATTCTTGTTAGAAATGGTTTCATTCACCTTTTCACATTCTGTGTTTCCATCCCTGGAAAATGCTTTTCTCAGAGAGAGAGAAGTGTCTTAGGAACATTTTGAGTTTCCATGCGCCCCGAGTTATATTGGTCAATATGAATGTCTCTCCCATGTAGAAGAGCACGCACCATTATAGGAGTCATCATTAGAACATAGATTATTGTGGTAGAAATGCTTTTATTCACCTTTTCACCTCTTGTGTTTCCATGCCTGAAGAACGCTTTTCTCAGTGAGAGAGAGGTGTCTTAGGAACATTTTGACTTTCCATGCGCCCCGAGTTATATTGGTCAATATGAATGTCTCTCCCATGTAGAAGAGCACGCACCATTATAGGAGTCATCATTAGAACATAGATTATTGTGGTAGAAATGCTTTTATTCACCTTTTCACCTCTTGTGTTTCCATGCCTGAAGAACGCTTTTCTCAGTGAGAGAGAGGTGTCTTAGGAACATTTTGACTTTCCATGCGCCCCGAGTCATTTTGGTCAATATGAATGTCTCTCCCATGTAGAAGAGCACGCACCATTATAGGAGTCATCATTAGAACATAGATTATTGTGGTAGAATTGCTTTTATTCACCTTTTCACCTCTTGTGTTCCATGCCTGAAAAACGCTTTTCTCAGTGAGAGAGAGGTGTTTTAGGAACATTTTGACTTTCCATGCGCCCCGAGTTATATTGGTCAATATGAATGTCTCTCCCATGTAGAAGAGCACGCACCATTATAGGAGTCATCATTAGAACATAGATTATTGTGGTAGAAATGCTTTTATTCACCTTTTCACCTCTTGTGTTTCCATGCCTGAAGAACGCTTTTCTCAGTGAGAGAGAGGTGTCTTAGGAACATTTTGACTTTCCATGCGCCCCGAGTTATTTTGGTCAATATGAATGTCTCTCCCATGTAGAAGAGCACGCACCATTATAGGAGTCATCATTAGAACATAGATTATTGTGGTAGAAATGCTTTTATTCACCTTTTCACCTCTTGTGTTTCCATGCCTGAAGAACGCTTTTCTCAGTGAGAGAGAGGTGTCTTAGGAACATTTTGACTTTCCATGCGCCCCGAGTTATATTGGTCAATATGAATGTCTCTCCCATGTAGAAGAGCACGCACCATTATAGGAGTCATCATTAGAACATAGATTATTGTGGTAGAAATGCTTTTATTCACCTTTTCACCTCTTGTGTTTCCATGCCTGAAGAACGCTTTTCTCAGTGAGAGAGAGGTGTCTTAGGAACATTCTGACTGTACATGCGTCCTGAGCGTTTTGGAACAAAACATTTATGACCCTATCATGTAGAAGAGCACACGCCATTATATACATCATCATTAGAACATGTATTCCTTAGAAGATGTATTCTTGTGGTAGACATGCTTTTATTGACCTTTTCACATCGAGAGAGAGAAGTGTCTTAGAGAGCATCTTGACTTTCCATGCGTCCTGAGCGTTTTGGAACAAGATTAATGACCCTATCATGTAGAAGAGCACGCACCATTATAGGACCCATCATTAGAACATGTATTCTTGTGTTAGAAATGCTTTCATTCACCTTTTCACATTCTGTGTTTCGATGCCGGGAGAACGCTTTTCTCAGCGAGCGAGAAGTGTCTTAGGAACATTTTGACTTTCCATGCGCCCCGAGGTATTTTGGTCAAAATGAATGTCTTTCCAATGTAGAATAGCATGTGCTATTATATGAGTCCTCAACATGTATTCTCGTGGTAGAGATGCTTTCATTCACCTTTTCACATCTTGTGTTTCCATGCCTGGAAAACGCTTTTCTAAGCGAGAGAGGTGTCTTAGGAACATTCTGACTGTACATGTATCCTGAGCATTTTGGAACAAAACATTAATGACCCTATCATGTAGAAGAGCACGCACCATTATATACATCATCATTAGAACATGTATTCATTAGAACATGTATTCTCGTGGCGTCCTAAGCGTTTTGGAACAAAATTAATGACCCTATCATGTAGAAGAACACGCACCATTATAGGACCCATCATTAGAACATGTATTCTTGTGTTAGAAATGCTTTTTTCGCCTTTTCACAACTTGTGTTTCGATGCCGGGAAAACGCTTTTCTCAGCGAGCGAGAAGTGAACATTCTGACTGTACATGCGTCCTGAGCGTTTTGGAACAAGATTAAATGACCCTATCATGTAGAAGATCACGCACCGTTATAGGACCCATCATTAGAACATGTATTCTTGTGTTAGAAATGCTTTCATTCACCTTTTCACATTCTGTGTTTCGATGCCGGGAGAACGCTTTTCTCAGCGAGCGAGAAGTGTCTTAGGAACATTTTGACTTTTCCTGCGCCCCGAGGTATTTTGGTCAAAATGAATGTCTTTCCAATGTAGAATAGCACGCGCTATTATAGGGGTCCTCATTAGAACATGTATTCTCGTGGTAGAGATGCTTTCATTCACCTTTTCACATCTTGTGTTTCCATGCCTGGAAAACGCTTTTCTCAGCGAGAGAAAAGTGTCTTAGGAACATTCTGACTGTACATGCGTCCTGAGCGTTTTGGAACAAGATTAAATGACCCTATCATGTAGAAGATCACGCACCGTTATAGGACCCATCATTAGAACATGTATTCTTGTGTTAGAAATGCTTTCATTCACCTTTTCACATTCTGTGTTTCCATGCCTGGAAAATGCTTTTCTCAGAGAGAGAGAAGTGTCTTAGGAACATTTTGACTTTCCATGCGCCCCGAGGTATTTCGGTCAAAATGAATGTCTTTCCAATGTAGAATAGCATGCGCTATTATAGGAGTCCTCAACATGTATTCTCGTGGTAGAGATGCTTTCATTCCCCTTTTCACATCTTGTGTTTCCATGCCTGGAAAACGCTTTTCTCAGCGAGAGAGAAGTGTCTTAGGAACATTCTGACTGTACATGCATCCTGAGCGTTTTGGAACAAGATTAAATGACCCTATCATGTAGAAGATCACGCACCGTTATAGGACCCATCATTAGAACATGTATTCTTGTGTTAGAAATGCTTTCATTCACCTTTTCACATTCTGTGTTTCGATGCCGGGAGAACGCTTTTCTCAGCGAGCGAGAAGTGTCTTAGGAACATTTTGACTTTCCATGCGCCCCGAGGTATTTTGGTCAAAATGAATGTCTTTCCAATGTAGAATAGCATGCGCTATTATATGAGTCCTCAACATGTATTCTCGTGGTAGAGATGCTTTCATTCCCCTTTTCACATCTTGTGTTTCCATGCCTGGAAAACGCTTTTCTCAGCGAGAGAGAAGTGTCTTAGGAACATTCTGACTGTACATGCATCCTGAGCGTTTTGGAACAAGATTAAATGACCCTATCATGTAGAAGATCACGCACCGTTATAGGACCCATCATTAGAACATGTATTCTTGTGTTAGAAATGCTTTCATTCACCTTTTCACATTCTGTGTTTCCATGCCTGGAAAATGCTTTTCTCAGAGAGAGAGAAGTGTCTTAGGAACATTTTGACTTTCCATGCGCCCCGAGGTATTTTGGTCAAAATGAATGTCTTTCCAATGTAGAATAGCATGCGCTATTATAGGAGTCCTCATTATAACATGTATTCTCGTGGTAGAGATGCTTTCATTCAACTTTTCACATCTTGTGTTTCCATGCCTGGAAAACGCTTTTCTCAGCGAGAGAGAAGTGTCTTAGGAACATTCTGACTGTACATGCGTCCTGAGCGTTTTGGAACAAAACATTAATGACCCTATCATATAGCTTTTATTCACCTTTTCACATCTTGTGTTTCCATACCTGGAAAATGCTTTTCTCAGCGAGAGAGAAGTGTCTTAGAGAACATCTTGACTTTCTATGCGTCCTGAGCGTTTTGGAACAAGATTAATGACCCTATCATGTAGAAGAGCACGCACCATTATAGGAATCATCATTAGAACATGTATTCATTAGAACATGTATTCTCGTGGCGTCCTAAGTGTTTTGGAACAAAATTAATGACCCTATCATGTAGAAGAACACGCACCATTATAGGACCCATCATTAGAACATGTATTCTTGTGTTAGAAATGCTTTCATTCACCTTTTCATATTCTGTTTCCATGCCTGGAAAATGCTTTTCTCAGAGAAAGAGAAGTGTCTTAGGAACATTTTGACTGTACATGCGTCCTGAGCGTTTTGGAACAAGATTAAATGACCCTATCATGTAGAAGAACACGCACCATTATAGGACCCATCATTAGAACATGTATTCATTAGAACATGTATTCTTGAGGCGTCCTTAGCGTTTTGGAACAAAATTAATGACCCTATCATGTAGAAGAGCACGCACCATTATAGGAATCATCATTAGAACATGTATTCTTGTGGTAGAAATGCTTTTATTCACTTTTTGACATTTTGCGTTTCCATGTCTGGAAAAAACTTTTGGCAGCGAGAGAAGAGTGTCTTATGAACATTCTGACTACATGCGTCCTGAGCTGTTTGGAACAAAATTACTGAACAATTAAAGATTTATTGATGTGTCATATATAATAAAAATGTGAACATGATAAAAAAAAACAAATAATTAAAGGATTGAACGATATACAAGAAAATAAACCACTAATCACACTTCCTCCGCCTCCTCTAAAAGGTAACAAATAATTGAACAATTGAACTATTTTCATGAACAAAAAAAGCACAAAACACACTTCCTCCTGCGCCTCTGATGATCTATGTGCGATCAATAAGAGAGGCTGACTTCCTACTCTACATAGAGGCCCTGACCAAGATTGTGCCCTGGTTCTTTCCCTTGGGACACACCCACTATGCCAGATGGATACCAGTCCACTTGCGTGACATGATTACGCTGAAAGATACTGATGTCTATGGGCACAACAAAGAAAATTTGTTGTGAAGACAACACGCAGCTTCTCTGCTATTTCCATTGACCAGGCCCACGAGCAGAACAATGCCTCTGTGAAAATCGACGGTGGTGCTGTGGGCCTGACAGAGAACCCTGCAGCCCTGCGTGTGGTGCGTGGTGCGTGGTGTCTGGTCCTGAGATGGCACGTGTGGTTGGAGAGTTTGAGGCTCCACTCAGAAGAGAAAGGAGACTGACAACCGGCACCATGAGCAGACCAAACATGCACAGATGGCATTTGCACAAGATGTGAAAGCATTAACTGGTGCTATGAAGACATGGGCAATCCATTTTGTGAGCAGAGCAGTGTAGATCTTCTCGTACTGGATACCAGAGACCTTGCAGATGCAGCAGTCATCGACACCCTGAACAAGATTGAAGAACTTGGACAGGACCAGTATGACACTATATCAGCGAGCGCCTGGTCAACCAGACGAAGCCCCTCAAAGATCCCATCAAGAAGAACAACGCCCCTCTATTCAGCAGGCCTCCAGTCCGAGAGAAGTCCAGGTCCCAACAACAGCTCTCATCCCTGAAAAATGACTGTTCCCTGTTCTCTAGGCTGTACATTGCATCGCAGATACGTGATGGAAATCTGGAGTTCTTTGAGCATGAAAACCAGGCGTGTCCACCAGCATTGTCGCAAATGGGCAAGCTGAGAACTGGTACCAATTCAGACTTTGTGGATCTTGTTCCTTCACGAGAGAATGCATCAACCCCACAACCCCTGTAGGTCATAATCCTTGATGGGGCTGCTCTCGTGAACATGCTACAACCTGGTGCTGCCAAGACATTTTCCGATTACGCAGAGCATGAGTTCTTACCATACATCCCATCTCAGCTTGAGAATGTCAGCAGAGTGGATGTCGTGTTGGATGAATATCGTAGACGTGTTGAGCCATCCAGTGCCATTCCTGGAAACTGGTCTTTGGAGTTTGGAGTTTCTGCGGATAGATAATAACAAGGCTGAGCTGTACTCCTTCCTGGCAACTAGTGTGACACATAAATACATAATCAGTACCCATCATGCTGAAGTCTTCTGTAACCAGCCCCAAGATCAGCTCTGGCACCATGCACATATGAGGAGGCTGATACTCGCATCCTACTGCACCTAGGAGATGCCGTAAAGGAAGGGTACACCAAGGTGTCAGTACGCACAGTTGACACGGATGTGCCATTACTGGCAGTGACAGCAGCCCAATGCCTCAACATCACTGAGCTGTGGGTTGCCTTTGGAGATGGGAAGAGTTTTCGGCATTTAGCCGCTCGTGAGATGGCGAGGGTACTAAGGTCCAGATAAATGCATAGCCTTACCAATGTTCCATGCCTTTACTGGATGTGACACGGTGTCATCTTTTGGTGGAAGGGGCAAGACGACTGCATGGGATACATGGATGACCTTTGATGACGTTACTATAGCCTTCTGTGCCTTGGCTGCCACCCCAGACAACATAGCCATGTGGATGGAGCCTCTGGAGCGATTTGTAATATTACTGTATGACCGCACAGGGATCAGTCAATCAGGCACGCAAGGAGCTCTTCACCCAGAAAGGTAGACCAATTGAAGGACTCCCTCCAACACAAGCAGCACTGATTCAGCACACAAAGAGGGCTGCCTACCAAGCTGGTAACTGGGGACAGATGATGGTTGCAGCCCCTGAACTCCCATCCCCCAGTGACTGGGGGGTGGAAGAGGAAAGACACAGGTGATTTAATAAAGTTATAGGATTTAATAAAGTTTTATGATTGTGTCCTGTTTATGTAAAGCGACTTTGAGTAAAGTGCATTTGATGCATGATGATGATGATTATTAGATTATTATTGTTATTACAGGTGGATGGGAAGTTCACTGGACCAAACTTCCAGAAGCAACCCAGGCCTGTCGCGGACTCCTCCGCTGTGGATGCACAAAGGGGTGCAGTGGACAGTGCAATGTCTCAAGGCCGCACTTCAGGGCACTGCCCTTTGCCACTGCGGTGGACAATGTCAGAACTAAGGAGTGACCTATTCCTTATTTCATTTCCACCTGGAATTCATGTGTGTTTAGGTGTACATATTTTTTAAAGCAAACAATTTACAGATTAAATCTTTAGTGCATTGTGTGAAACAACTATCTGTGAACGTACAGTCCAAATTTTGTGACATTGTGATTCCAGAGATACATGTGATAAGGCAGACGCTGTCCCTTCCAGAGAGGCCTCAATTATAGCCGGTGGCGGCCATTTTGGAAAATGGCTGCCATTGTAGCCATGGGACAAATGTGAGATGGCCCTACTTCTAAAAATCTTCCTTAGGGGATGCTCTAACAGTGTGCCAAAGCTCATGCTTTTACCATCAAATGCACAATCCATTCACATATCTACCGCACTACTTTGACTGTGTGTGCAAAACATTATTCTGTTAACATTTTGGACATTTAACATTACTATATGACTGAATACATGACACGTCAGCCATTGAAATACACTTGCCGTCAACTGCTTCTGCAGGGACTGCCCCTCCTTCTTCTCCCTCGGCTGCTCCACCTCCTCCTCATCTCCTCACTACTGCTGGTGCCTGATTCCTGGTAGGGCACCTAATAGAAGATTGTGGGATGGAAAAGCAATGTGTGCTTTATGATGCCTGACTTGCTCAGTCAAATATGATAACGACAGTGTAATAAACTAAACTAGATATTGTATCTGATCCTTGAACGTTTGGTATATTGTTTGCATTCATATACGTGTCACTCTCTGAAAGATAAAAGACACTTTTAAATAACCTTTCCCTCCTCCATCCTCGCTGGAGGAAGAAACCTCTTCCTCCCTCCGCTTCCTCTTAGCCGCCGCCTTCTTCCCCTGCTTGGGCTGCTCCTCTGGGCCCTCCAGCACGGAGGCGATGATGGCCCGGACCTTTGTTGCCTCCTCCTCATCAGGCTTTATGGCGTAGTACAGGTCACTGACTTGCGTGCTATGGCACATGAAGTCAGTGACCTTTTTCCTGTCCTCTGTGCTTTGACTGTCCCTTGTCTGAAAAACATAAAGAAACATAATAGAGAGACAGAGACATGAAAACAACAAACATCAATGCTCAAAATACAATACAATAACTTTTTCGAAAACACAGTACTCTATTTTCCCATTTGGTGTCTTTGTAATATATTAAAGCATGTATGTAAGCACACTTACATATTTGGAGACAGCGGTCCGTATGAGGGTGAAGTCCCCTGGAGCCCGGCATCCCGCCATGCCCTCCCGAACAGCTGGCTCAGGTTCTTACAGATGTTCTTTCCCTTTGTATAAATAACATATTTGTTCTTCTCTCTAGGGATGGATGCCTTTAAAGATTAAGTAGCCTGTATTTATTCACAGCTGGGATAAATTGTGATTTTACATACTGAGGAATTAAACAGAGTACACACAGTAAACTAATAGAAAACTTACTTTGATTTTTAGCCATGCCTTCAACAATGCGAACTCCTCCTCCGTCAGTACCAGGATGGCCTCTGCATACTGTTTGGAGGTTTTGTGTTCTTTGACCTATTGAGAGCAATAGACAAAAAGAGAGAGTGACACAGTACACTACACTATAAACCGCATGTCTATAAAGAGATTCTGTTGGTGTGTTTCCATTTTGATTATTTATGCACTCACATGAACGAGGAACCCGCTGGGGCTGGCGGTGGGGCTGCCTGGCTGCTGGCGGCCCTCTTGGCCAGGCGGTCATGCCAGGTCTGGTCCTCTTCCACCTCCTTGTCCGTCATGTTGGTGTACACCCCGGTCCGGTGACCGTAGGTGCATGCCCAATACCCCGCCATGTAGCCGTACAAGAGGAACTTGGTGGAGTCCTCCACCTTGTCCTTGAGCTCGTCTGAGGAGAGAGAATGGAGACAAGAGAAGACTGAAGAGTGAACAGGAAACATCATGATCGACCTTAACTCATTGCATGCGACAGTGTAATAACAGACTACATACCCAGAAGCTCGGGGATCCTCATGGCCGTGTCTTTGAAGGCACGGAGGTCCGCCTTTGTTGGGAGGACCTCGTGCTTCTTTCGTTTGACGGGAGGTTCACCTGTCTCCTGTTGCTCTTTCCGATGAGTTACACCTCCCGGATGATGCGGGAGAGCTCAATTTTAGAGAGGCGACAGTGTTTTGAACGGACCTCTTCCAAAAACTTTAAGAAGTTGGTGACGTTGGCCAGATAGAACTGGGCAGTCGTCACTGCCCCCTTGTGCTCATGAGCGAGGTGAAGAAGCTGTAGAAGACAAAGAAAATGTTTAGATTATTTTAGTATTGTGATACGACAATGAATGGATAAATCTAATTTGAGACAATTGCCCTTTGCGGATTATCACTACTCACGCTCGGATCCAGGAGGTGTCGTGCAGAAAATACCAGTCAGAAAGCCGGGTGTAGCCGTGGCCCATGAAGAGGAGGAGGTTTTCACCCGGCTGACCTAGTTGAAGAGCAGATAACATGGATGGACATTCCTGTCACATTATGTGTGTGTCCTTCATCACTGTGTGCTGTGAACAATCCACTTTATGACAAATATAAAAGCAGTTTGTTACCTTCGACTTGGCATTTTCTAGTTGTTTGACAGAGGGGTTGAGTCCCGCGTGACTCATTCTAAAGTCCTCCAGGGTTTTCTCTGCAAAGACACATGCAGTAGACAAATAATTGGATAATATGTTGGAGGTTCAGAGTGTGTGTGTGGTGGGGGGGGGGGGGTGGGTGTCTGTATAGGGTGTGTGTGTGTGTGAGAGAGAGAGAGAAAGTGATATCCAAAACACAGTCAGGACCTAGCGATGCCTCCAGGAAGCTCTATGAGCCTCATCCTGTTGCCCCTCCCGCATCCCGAGCTCCAGGGGGTCAGGGTCTTCTTCGACGATCTGGCTAGGGTGATGGATTTCACCGCGGCATTCTTGCCCCGCGGATTGAGGAACTTCAGCCGCAGAGCATCTTGGTCATCCTGTCACATGAGGTGAGTATTAGACAGAGACAGACAGACAGAGAGACAGACAGACAAAAAGAAAGATTTCTAACCTGTGGCTGGGCAGCACTTTGCTCACGCTGGCTGCCGGTGGGAAGCAGGCCTGTGTGAGACTGGCTTTCCTCCTTCTCCGCCTCCTCCTCTGCCTCCTCCTCCGAGTGATCACCCTGCCAGATGAGGTGAGTATTAGAAAGACAGACAGACAGGCAAAAAGAAAGATTTCTAACCTGTTGCTGGGCGGCACTTTGCCCAGGCTGGCTGCTGGTGGGGAGCAGGCCTGCGTCAAAGATGTTTTCGTCCTCCTCTGCCTCCTCCTCTGAGTGATCCCTCTGTCAGATGAGGTGAGTATTAGATTGACAGACAGACAGACAGACAGACAGACAGACAGACAGACAGACAGACAGACAGACAGACAGAGAGACAGACAGAGAGAAAGAAATATATTCCTTACCTGTGGCTGGGCCAAAGGCGGTGTTGCTGGTCTCTTCAGAGCCAGGCGTTCATGGGTCCTCAGCAGGTTCCTCAGCTGCCTGATCTTAAGGTCCTTCTGGAGGATGAGGGCATCCTTCTTGTCAATCAATTACTGTGCCTACTCTCTATATTTCGTGGCCGATTTCAAGCAGGGGCCCTCATTCCTCAGAAGTGCCTGTGGCGCTTGAGGCTGCTGAACAAGCTGCTGTTCCTCTCCATCCTCTATGTCCTCCACATCCCAGTTGGTAAGGAGGGGGATCTTTGAGTTGGAGGCCCTCAGTGCCGCCAGCTGCCTCGGGGCCTCCATCTCCTTGGCCCGCTGGGTCCAAGTCCCGTCTATATATTTGTGCATTAATAAAGGGATGATCCTGTGAGGTTCTAGGATTTGTGGGTGACTGTGTGAGTTTCCGGGATCAATTTCTACCATCTGGACTTTTGGATTGAACGATTTCAGGCCACCTCTCATGGGTAGGAACCCTCGGGTGGAACCTTAGTCCGCCCATGTGTTGCCCGGCGGAGCGCTATTGGAGTGCTACAAGGATATGTGTTCTAATGTTTACAACTACTTCTGCACCAATTTCGGAGCTGTTTTGGGTTGGTTTCTAAGTAATTTCACGAGGGGATTGTGTTGGGACATTCATGGTGCCTGAGAGTAACTTTGTCTGCAGTTTTCTGGGGCCCTCTTTCATCATGGATTCGGCGATGTCATGGGGCTGGTGCCACTTCCGGTTTCTCACACGAGATGACTAGCTGTGATGCGGATGCTGTTTTGTGGACCTCGATGGCCCGTGGAGGTTTGCATATCTATTCACAGCCTCGGGAATCCATACTTGAAGGAAGGACCTTGGTGTGGCTTCTCCACACGTTCCTATCATTTACCAGCTATTTCACGGCCTATGGTCGACGTCGTGGACATGAGAGCTAATCTAGCTAGCGGTAGCGCCTTTGGCTAGAGTCACCGCTATGGACAGACTATGTCACATACCATCTTGGACGTGTATTTGGAAGCTAGCTAACTTGGCTAGCGTGAGTGCTATTGGCTAACCTCACTGCTATGGATGGACTCACTTTGGATTGGGATGTTGAGTTTATTCATTCTGAGGGACGTTATTCAACTATAGCACTGTGGTCGGTGTTCCTGCTCAGTGTAGCTCTGTACCTGGAGGCCCTCGCAAGTTAGAGGGTCTGAATTTGGCCCTGCCTTCTCTCTCTCTCTCTCTCTCTCTCTCTCTCTCTCTCTCTCCTGACCTCTTCTGCTACTATCTTTATTTGCTTTGTGGCTTAAATCTCTTTTTAAGTCCAAAGCTGACTGCCCGGTCACCTGATGAGTCCACGAAGGACGAAACGCGTCGTGACTATGATGCCCTCGCTCAACTCCCTGTTATATCTCTGGATATATATTTGTGGTTGCTCTGGGCAGGGAGGTTCCCACCAGGAGGGAGGGTTATCATGTCTTCTTTTCCTTTTCTATGTACATTACTCACATATGCAGTGACGTGACTGGTATATGGGTATGTATATATTTCATTTTCCTTCCTGTCTCCCCCAAGCAGGCTTAGCCTCTCCAGATTGGACTTGGTTGCTCCTTTGAAACATTGTGGCAGGATTTGAGTCGACGTCTCCTTAGATAACGTGTGGACCTGAATCATTTGGTGAGTATCTGCTCCACCCTGTGCATGTGTGTCACCATGGCTACTGTTGGGACTCCACTCGGTTCTGACTGGGTGACCGGGGGATGTCCGACGGATGGCTCTGGTTTGTCCTCCCTCCTCTCTTGCCATTGAGTACACTGGACCTGGGTGTTTGATGCTGTCACCATGCTTTTACTAATATCTTACACCCTGTATTCTATCCATATGCCATGGACCTGATCAATAGGATCAAAATTGACCCTGCTCCGACACAGCTCCTATTACGGTGTAGGCGTTGCTTTCTGTCTTGTCCTCTCCTTTACAATCTCCCGTTTCACTCATGGATGACCGCTGACAGAATGTCCGGCGTGCCCCAGCTGCTGCCACTCAGCACGGTCTGTATGACCGGTGGACGCCCGGCAGATGGCTCTGGTTTGTCCTCTGTCCTCCCTCCTCTTACACCATTAAGCACACTGGACATGGATATTCTATGATTTTACACCCTGCCTTCTGTTCATATGTGACAGCGGCTGGTGATTTGGTCCGCAACTTGGCAAACCCCGAAATGCGCTAGAGGGCAAAATAGCTAAAAAAAACTTTTTTTTTCGTTTTTTTGCGTATTACCAAAGTTGAAGTTGTGAAGAACCTACTTACTATAACAGACAACAGTTTTAGGTTCACGAAATACGTTTAATTAGTCTGCAAACTAAGCTCGTTTTTAGCTGATTTCGAGCCGGGTTTGGGGGCGGGCAGATCGATTAGCATGATTTGTTTTCATTGGCTATTGCTTCCGGGTTCTCCGCCCCCACCCTGCCCATAAGAACAGCACGCTTTGTTTGTTTACATTCAGTTCCACGTTTAACCATGGATGCTACAGCTTTTGCGAAAGCTCTGAACAAAGATCTGCTCAACGCCGCTCGACGATTCGACAATGGAGAACTTATGGATTCGTACCTAAAGGACTACATGGATGTTGACGATGGTACAAACTCGGAATGTGGTAGTGAAGAAGAGGACAATGCTTCGAGTAAGCTATCTTTATACTATCTGTGCTGTTTACATTTACGTTAGTCGTTTAGCAGTAGCTCATTTCTAAACAAGTGACTGAGTCTAGCTAGCATAACAAATCTAGCACTAACTAACAAAGGCTAGCTAGCTAACGTTAGCTAACATGCTAGTTAGCTGAGCTAGCCCTTTGTTCCTAAACTACCCAGCGAGGCAGCTAATATCTAGCTAGCTAACGTTAGCTAACATGCTAGTTAGCTGAGCTAGCCCTTTGTTCCTAAACTACCCAGCGAGGCAGCTAATATCTAGCTAGCTAACGTTAGCTAACATGCTAGTTAGCTGAGCTAGCCCTGTGTTCCTAAACTAGCCAGCGAGGCAGCTAATATCTAGCTAGCTAGCTAGCTAGGTAGCTATTACAGAGAGAAACAGAATGAGAGAGCATGAGAGGTATGTTAGTCTGACACCTTGTTTTTTGTTTTGGTTACAGCATGAGCAAGAACAAGCTCCAGGCCATAGCCCAAGACTACCAGGAGAATGGTGGACAAGTGCAGACCCCCATGCGCTTGGACATGCAAATGCTACAACTGGCAAGAGCATCTGAAACCCTACTTCCGGGCACTCCCACAGATTTCGAGTTACCAGCACTTCAGGTAATTATCATGCATTAGCTAGTTTATTTAATCAACACTTTCTGGTACTATTTTATGTATATGGAGTGCCAGTACTGTGGGCAATAGTTTAATGTACTTTCTTCCTTCTATTCTATTGCAGTTTTGATGCAGAGAGACCTGGCATGGTTGTGGCCAGAGAACACCGCCTGATGTCCTGCCCCCAAGAGAAGGTCTTCCTGTGCAAGCCCCACCCGGACTGGACATGGCCAGACAGACATATCTCTTTAACAAGATCAGAGAGTTCTGTTCTGATGAGGGACGAGACGTCACATGTCCCCCGCCAAACTCCAACGCAGCTCAGAACAAGACTGTCCGCTTGTAGATTCACTGCAGATCATCAGGATGGACAGCACTGCAGGAGAAAGGCCACAGCCTTTTCCTGTTTGTATACTGAAGCATTGCGTGTTCTCTTGCACAGACTTGCGCACACTTGCACAGACTGCATTGTTCGAATATTGAATACTGAGCCGAGTACTGTTATTACCTTGAGTATTGAGCTGGGGACTGTTATTACTTTGTTGTACACTTGATCACAATGAACACTATGCACCTTGTTATTACTTTGCTGTGCACTTGATCACAATGAACACTATGCACCTTGTTATTACTTTGTTGTGCACTTGATCACATTGAACACTATGCACCTTATTACTTTGTTGTGCACTTGATCACAATGAACACTATGCACCTTGTCTATACAACTGACTGTACACTTTAACACTTAGACTGTTGCCTTTTTTTGTACACTTTACTACTTATGCTTGTAATGTATATCATGTATTTGACAATAAAGAACGTTAAATTTGAACTTCATCTTATATTGTTCTTAACTGCATTCACAACACAAGATTAATACTGACTCAAAGAGTGTGGGGTAATCAGTGAGAGAGCACCCCACTCTCAGGTAATACCCCAAGTTGACAGCCACTCTGACAGATAATGACAGATCGTCCAGTGGGGGAGTGGCTGGGGGAGGGGTTACCAGGCTATTGTTCACGCCCATTACCTGGCAGTCAGAGGTGTGAAATTGTTGGAGAACTTTGGAGGGCGATTTCTCAGCTAAGTTGATTTGGCAGTACTAGCATTCAAATAAGCATATCTTCTTCAAATATGTTCAGATTTCAATGTATGAGACCTCATTTGAAAGCTTACAATCTGCACTTTCATAATCTGTAAAAAACTGAAAACTGAAAATGCCTAGTTGAGGACCAAATCACCAGCGGCGGTCACATATGTTATGGACCTGATCAACAGGAGGAAAAACGGCCCTGATCCAATGTGGCTCTCCCTCCGGTGTAGACACTACTTTCCTGTCTTCTCCTCTCACAGTTTTCTGTTTTAAGTTAAGGCTAGGTCTTAGGGGGCTAGGGGCCTAGGGTGCTGACCCGGGCTAGGGTCTGAGCCGACCTAGGTGGGTTTAGGGTGTAGGGTAGGACAGGAAGGGAAGGAAAGGGTCTAGATGGGGAAAGAAAAAGTTGTTAGTGGAAGAGGTGTGTGTGTGTCAGTTTGTGTACTCCTAGGTGGGCGTGCTTGTGTGTGTGTGGATGTGTGTGGTAGTGCAGAGAGTGCTTGTGTGTGTGTGGATGTATGTGGTAGTGCAGAGAGTGGGGTTTGTAGAGTGTACTACATTCCGGTGCATGTACTTGTGTCTGTGTGCGTCTAAGTGTGTGTGTATGGGGTGTGTGTATGGGGTGTGTGTATGGGGTGTGTGTATGGGGTGTGTGTATGGGGTCTGCCATGGCTCTGAGGAGAGTCCAGACTGGACAGTTCCCTTGTTGTTGATGGGGAGGGTTCAGATTGGACCTGTATGGGAGTTCTTCCTTCACATGGTCGTGTCATCATAGATTTTTTCACCCTATTGGACTGTCCAGTCTCTGGTTGGACTCTCCCAGTGGCATCACCTGTGGATATAGGAGAGTGTGGTGAGTAGGCTGGTTTTGTTTTCCGGAAACTATATGTAGGGGGTGTGCGTGTGTGTGTGTGTGTGTCCCCAGGTGAGGTGTGTATGCTCTCTAGGACCCTCTCCATGTTGTTCACCCGTGCTCTGGTCGTGTCTGTCAGTTTGTGTTTGTATCTTTTCTCTGCCCATATCCCTGCTATGTGTAGTTCAACATTGTTGTCTGGGTGAGAGGGCTGTGTGTGTGTGTGTGTAAACAGAATTAATAATGTCCTTATAGTGTGTATGCATTATATTGAAGATGTTAGTCAGCCACTGTGTGGTGCATTCTGTTATCAGTGTCCTAATGTGTTCTGTGGGTGAGGAGGGCTTAATGAAGTCTGCCATCCCCTTGGCCTGTCTCCTTATGCCTACAGGGAAGGTGTGTTTCTCCAAGGCTTCCTCCACTCTCTCCTGATGGTGCATGGCCTGGATGCCTGAAGTAGCCTTTGGCTTCCTCCCTAATGGCTGGATCAATAGGTGAGTATTTGTGTGTAATGTTGCATGTGTGGCGTGGTCTAGTGTGGTGTGCGTGATAGGTGGGGTACATCCTGTTCTGCTCACTAGGTGGAGGCATAGTGTTACTGCTGGGAGGAAAAGTGAAGAGTCAGTCAGGGGCTGAGGTTCTTACCACCTTCAGTGGAGGTCCAGTCGTACCGTCCTTGGTTTCCTGGTTCAGGTTCTGTGGACTCAGGCGAAGAGGTAAGTATCCTTCAATTGCAGGTTTTCAACAGTCAATCTTCTTAGTAGGGTTAGTAATCCTTTAGATGTGACAGTTTATAAAAGGGTTAAAAGTCCAGGCTGCATGGTTCTCTTGGAGGTTATCCCAGCAAAGGCCTAGCTTTTTCTTCAAACCCTCCCCAGATTAAAACTTCACTTTTATTTAGGTTCAATTAAAAAGCCAGTATAGGCTCAATTGTAAAACTCCCAGCAGCTGCAAAGCTAAAATGGGTTCTGTAAACTACCCGACGTTTCACAGCATCTCCTGTTTCTTCAGGGGTAAAACAATCTAATGTGTGTGCAGGTACAATAGCTGAATCCCAATCTGAGTGCGCAAACCACCCTTGCGGCCCCTCGCACTTGTGGCCTGAGGCCTGAGCACTTAATTGACGTCAGCTGGAAGGGCCAGAGGGTGCAGGGCCGTGAATTAAATGGGACAGCACTCCCAGTTTCGCTCAATGCCCCTCCCACTTCGTTTTCATTGGCTGTCGCGTTCCTCCGACGCAGAGGCTGCTCTGACGCTCCCTTCAGCTCTGCAAATTGACCGATTGACGTCTGTTTTAATTTAATAATAATTAAAACATTAGGTTGGGTTGGATATGTTTGCAGCATGTGGATTTCAAGATAAATGTTGTGTTATCTGCAAATGTCATCATTTATGTGTGATGCACTCGGATCATGACTCGGATGCACTCAAGCACTGTGTCACATGAGACGCGGTGGGCTGTGGGTATTTTCTGCTCCTAAGTCCGTGAAATTGCGGACTTTCGGTAAGTGCGGTTACAGTGCGCAAAATGGCGGCGTGGCGCACTTGTGGACCTAGCAATTCCGTTTTGGGACTACCCTGAGCCCTTGTGGACTTAGCGGGAACGCGCATGTAAGGCCACAAGGCCGCGAGTGCTCTGCACTTTCGCCTAAGTGCGCGATTTGGGATTCAGCCTATATGTAGGCCCTAACAGGAACGGGAAGTCTCTGTCTAGGGGGATGGGACTGGAAGCTGCCCTTCTAATAGGTGGAGGCCATAATCAATCAGTCTCTTCTAGTTTCGGCGGGAAACGTGCTGATAGGTCAGTTCCAGATGATAGTGCTGCCCTCCATCTTTGTAGTTTCTTAGAGGTTTTTCCTTTTCAGGTTGTTGTGTAACCACTAAAATGTATTTTCTACAATGTAGGTACACAGGTAAGTAAAAATAATAAAATGCAGGAGAAGAGACAACACCATGGCACTGGCTGGGTTAGGTTGAGGTAAATGATACTTTATCTGCTTTTTTAGACTTTAGTTGCACGGGCCTATAGTGTGCTCTATCCCCTCAACAATACTACAACATAGTCAAACATAAAAGAAGGAGTGTCAGACATTATTGGCATCTCATGTCTTTTAATGTCTAATGTGATTTTTTCTTTTTCAGGTTCTCCTTCAGATGGATCCAGGCCCCTTTGGACTTTGGCAGCGCCTAGAGGAGTTCAGGTAAGTGTATTTGTGTGTGTGTGTGTGTGTGTGTGTGCACTGTAAAAAAAAAGTCCGGAAAAATACGGTACAATATACTGTGTTAATATGAAGGAAATTTTTGTATCATTTTTTCACATTTTGGATTTCGGAGTTGAGGTAACCTTTTTAGCACCTATGTGGTAAAAATAATCAATAATTACTTTTTTCTTTTTATCTAAAACTATTTATGTTAAGCTTAGCTGAGTAGCTATCATTTTTAGTTGGGAAGAGTTCATCTTTTAGGTAACGTTAACTGGGTCTAGCTAGCTAGCATTAGCGAGCTGGAACCATGGATGTATTATATAAACTGGATACAGCCACTCCATTCACTGGCCGCTATCAACAATGAAGCCCTATTGAACCGCGCCATCTTGGCAAAATTTGTAGTCATTTGACTATTTCCGGTTACTTTTGACTTGCGCAGTTGTGCTTTTCTGGCCTTCCGGTTACTTTTGACTTGCGCAGTTGAGCTTCTCTGGCCGACGCGCGTCCACGAAAAAGTTCACATTTCTCTGAAATGTAGACGCGCGTTCCCGGCTCTCCCCGCTTTGATTTAGCAATGAAAACCGGCTTGCATATTAACCTGTTTTTGTCAAATATATCAATTGGAGAAATTATTTTTTGATCCTGGCATCTTAGTTTTAACAGGTTAAATATAATTTAACATGTTTTGTTTGCTAGTAGATGGTATTCATTCCGTTCGCGATAACGTTATTGCAGCCAGGCTAAATTCCTCCAGGGAGTCAGTGACAGGCGAGTTGAAGAGCTTCACTCCCCGCCAGCAGGAGCTCTGGCCGCGGCTACCGCATCTTGGATAACCCGCTGAGTTCCTGGCTGCTATTTCACATTCGCCCTTGATCAATCCCAATACCGAGCCATGGTAACAATGAATCAATCGTTCAGATCAGATCGGAAGTGCTGCATGCATGTTACAACATCATTGTTAGCTTTATTAACATAACCATAGCCTACATTTATCTCTCTAACGTTAGGCTATCCATCTTACACCAGTCGGCCATTCGATAAATGGAAGCGGTGAACGCCAACGTTGACTGAAAACACCCAAACTCAGTGTATCGTTTCATCTTCATGCTACACATCAACTCCTTTACATTGTATGTGAATAAATTCCTGTTATTCTAAAAATATCCCATTTCTGTCCATTCCTGGAAAAGGCTAATAATTGCTGTCAAATGATCACTCCAGTTTATCACCGTATCCCACTACCATTTCAACTATGCACAGGAGATTGTCTTATATATATATGTGTGTGTATGGAGCAATTGTTTTTAATGTCCGACTTTTGTCTGTGCTGTTCAGTAAATGTGCATCTGTCCTAATTTATTGTAGCCTATCTACTACACAACCTAGTTCAAATTTATGAATCTTCCGCGGCGTGATCATTTCCAAACCAAATTGCGGGGGGGGGGGGGGGGCATTAAAAGCATTACAAATTAGACATTAAAAGCATTAAAACGAAATGTGAAACAGCATGACAACATACATATTCCTTGATTATTTGTATGCTGTGTTGTCCCGTCTGAGTTTGTCCTGTTCGTGATTGGTCTCGTGTTCCCACTCGATAGGCTTGCACCTTGACGTTGGTGAGTGGGCTTTAAACCAAGACGGGCTGTATGTGTATGTGTGTATGTATGTGGTTTGTGTGTCATATTCTATTATTGAAATGTAATAACAGAAACAGTGTGCCTCCTCTTATCCTCACAGCTCAAGCCATTTTTAGGAGACCAGTTCACACCTCAACCAGACCTGCTGCTGTTTAGGACCTGCTTTAAGCCCTTTTTTGTGGTGTCCGTTTTCTGTGTTCTGTGTCAAGTAAGCCAACCCACCTTCAATGCAGTGTAGCCTCCACATTTGAATGGTTACAGCAGTCTTGTCGTCTACAAGCAACAGTCTCTGGCTTTGCATGGCAATTTATGTAGTATCATCCGAGTTCTACAAATGCTGTACTTTTTTGTACTGTAAGTAACCCCTCAATTATTCAATTTTACTGGGGAGCAGTGACCATAGCCTACTTGCCAACCCTCCTGACTTCCGCGGGAGATTCATAAATTTGAACTAGGTTGTGTAGTAGATAGGCTACAATAAATTAGGACAGATGCACATTTACTGAACAGCACAGACAAAAGTCGGACATTAAAAACAATTGCTCCATACACACATATATATATATATATAATGTTTCACATTTCGTTTTAATGCTTTTAATGTCTAATTTGTAATGCTTTTAATGCCCCCCCCCCCCCCCCCCCCCCCCGCAATTTGGTTTGGAAATGCTCCCTATTTCTGAGGTCCCAAGGTTGGTGAGTATGGCAAGCTATAAGCTATTAATACAAGCATACCGCTCAAAAAGGGCTTAATACATACAACAAACTGATCAGGCTAATCATTTTTTAATGAAAATGACCACAAGACAACCTCCTGTGCATAGTTGAAATGGTAGTGGGATACGGTGATAAACTGGAGTGATCATTTGACAGCAATTATTAGCCTTTTCCAGGAATGGACAGAAATGGGATATTTTTAGAATAACAGGAATTTATTCACATACAATGTAAAGGAGTTGATGTGTAGCATGAAGATGAAACGATACACTGAGTTTGGGTGTTTTCAGTCAACGTTGGCGTTGACCGCTTCCAGCTATCGAATGGCCGACTGGTGTAAGATGGATAGCCTAACGTTAGAGAGATAAATGTAGGCTATGGTTATGTTAATAAAGCTAACAATGATGTTGTAACATGCATGCAGCACTGCCGATCTGATCTGAACGATTGATTCATTATTACCATGGATCGGTATTGGGATTGATCAAGGGCGAGTGTGAAATAGCAGCCACGAACTCAGCGGGTTTTCCGAGATGCGGTAGCCGCGGCCAGAGCTCCTGCTGGCGGGGAGTGAAGCTCTTCAACTCGCCTGTCACTGGCTCCCTGGAGGAATTTAGCCTGGCTGCAATAACGTTATCGCGAACGGAATGAATACCATCTACTAGCAAACAAAACATGTTCAATTATATTTAACTTGTTAAAACTAAGATGCCAGGATCAAAAAATAATTTCTCCAATTGATATATTTGACAAAAACAGGTTAATATGCAAGCCGGTTTTCATTGCTAAATCAAAGCGGGGAGAGCCGGGAACGCGCGTCTACATTTCAGAGAAATGTGAACTTTTTCGTGGACGCGCGTCGGCCAGAGAAGCTCAACTGCGCAAGTCAAAAGTAACCGGAAATAGCCAAGTGACTACAAATCTAGCCAAGATGGCGCGGTTCAATAGGCCTTCACTTTAGATTTCGATTCCTGGGGGCTTGGCTGGAACGTTACCAGATAATATTCAGTTTTGCCGACTCATTCTGGGACTCATGTTTGATGGTATTGTGTTAACTTAACTTATTATTATAAATTGGATATCAGGTAGAGTTAGGCTAATGCCCCAGTTTTAGCCTCAGGCAGTCCGGAGGACCGCGTTAGTGGTCGGTTGGTACAGTAAGGTAACGTTATGTGAATTCCCATTTCTACCAAATTAACTAACGTTAGCCACCATAGTTTGGTACTGTTTGACTGACTGCAAATGTTAACTTAAAGGAAAGCTGTAGGGCTTGACTTTGTAGCCTTTAATCACATGTAATATGTCTTCTGTTTACAGTAAACATGCACAGATTCAGAAAATTGTGTTATTTGAGCAATAAAGTGCAGAAAACGAAGTTCCTGGTTACGATTGCGCAATATATGAAAAGACTGCGATTCCCAACATGCCTTGCGTGACACTGAGCCATTTCACCTCCACCCAACTCCCGCCCCCGCTCAAGTCCAACCCCCACCCCCCACCCTACATCCATGCCCCCATCAGAACGCGAACAACTGTAAATCAGTTCTAGCGTCAAGAAAAAACACCAACAATGACCAAATCGTGTATAGTGTGTGGATGCAAAGATAACGCCAGACCTGCGGGAGTAAGTTTTCATGGCTTACCTGTACGAGACCCTCAACTCTGCAAGCAGTGGCTATCGGCTATCAACAGCCCTCTTTACCCCCCCAACACACCGACAACAGGTTACAAAAACATTCTGACATGCAGCCAGCACTTTCGCCTGGATGACTTCGAGGGTCATTTGGCGGATACGTTGATGGGAACTGCGCTAACAAGTCGTCGAAAACTGAAGGCGGGCGCAGTTCCGTCCATTTTCCCGGCCCCAGCACCACCGGCATCTACCGTAGCCCCAGCACCAGCTACCGTTAGCGTAGCCCCAGCACCAGCTACCGTTAGCGTAGCCCCAGCACCAGCTACCGTTAGCGTAGCCCCAGCACCACCGGCATCTACCGTGAGCGTAGCCGTTACCTTCCACGGTCCTAGCAGTGATGTTGCTCACCAACGCAAGAGACAAGTTGTTGAACAACCACTGACGTCTACACCTAGCAAAGTCCCACGAACTCAGGTAAATGTAAATAAATACAACAACATTTTTTTTTATAGCTAATGTGGTGACTAGTGTAGGCTAGCTACACTGCTGTTCTGAGTAGGCTAACTTAGCTAGCTGGAAGGCAACACTTCATGGAAATCTGTTCCATTTCACTGGACATAATTAGCTGGGAATAACTAGTGTGAGACGGCAGAATATTATTATTAATAGAATATTATTACAATTCAAGGTGGTAAACCATATATTTTACCTGTTGTATTCATGGCAAAACGGTATACAGTTTATGAAGGCTGAATCTAGTCATGGGTGCCTGAGCATATAAATAGATATATAGCTTTTTATTTATAGCCTACTGTTTTTTTTACTGTACTAATTACATTCATATATACTACAGGGAGCATCTGGATGTGGAAGAAACCCTGCTGTGTTGCCAGAGGAGGAAATGGATTCTAGCTTCACCAGTATGGAGTCTTTGGATGTCCGCCAGGATACCACACAGGAGTCTAGCTTTAGACCAGGCAGTAGCCCTCCCTCAACCAGTGATTCTGGTGGTGATTCTGGTGAGGAAACAAGAGAAATGCACTGGCAAGAGCCAAAAGTTATAGTCTCAGAGTCGAAAGTGCTTGAATTGATGAAGTTTTGCCAAACATGCCTCAAAGTCATTGAGAAAAAAGAAGTCTCCTACATGGGTTCTCAAATGAGGGTGAAATGGGAGTGTGAGACAGGCCACACTGGAACATGGACTTCCTGCATCTCAGAACGTGGAATGCCGCAGTCCAACCTCCTCATTGCAGCTGCTCTGTTGTTCACTGGTAACACATACACCAAGTTGGAGGAATGGGCAAAGCTGATCAATCTTCATATATTTGGCAGTAGCACCTTCTATGCCATGCAGAACAGCTACCTGCATCCTGTCATTCAAGCTGAATATGACCGGCAGCGAGAAGCCCTCTTGGCCAAGATGTTTCTGGAACAGGAAGACGGCCTGCAGCCACAGCTGTGTTCCGATGGTCGCTCGGACAGCCCAGGGTTTAATGCCAAATACACAACCTATACTTTCATGGCTGACCCTAGCAAGGAAATTGTCCATTCTGAGTTAGTCCAGGCAAATAAAAGAGAAATTCATCCATCTATCCATCCATCTTTCTTTATATTGATTATTTTGTAATTGTACAAATTGTATGTTATTTGTTGTGTCCTTAGGTGACAGAGACAACCAGCTCAGTGGCCATGGAAAGTCTTGGCTTCAGACGTGGAATTAACACCCTACTTGACACTGGCTTAAATGTGGAGGTGTTGGCAACTGATCGTTCCACAAGCATAAAAAAAATCATGCGTGAGGAATATCCATCAATCCAGCATGAGTTTGATATTTGGCATACCTCCAAAAGTGAGTATTGTACAACATCAAAGATTAGTTGACATAATTTTGGGAGTAGAGGGCCTATGAGGTGGTTAATTGACATAAAATGCTGGTGACTGGTCTCTGACATTTGAAATGAGGGATGGGGGTTCTGGAGTGGTGGATATGGAGTCAGGACTGTATCATTGTCTTTCAAATTGACAGTACAACGCAGGTCATGGGTCTGGCACAAGTCTAGTGGGGAAAGGGGCTTTCTGTTTGTAATGTGCAGTGTATTGTAGGTGGAAGTCTACATGCTCTTATATCCTTTGCATTGTCTTGTATTTACACAGGTATCCAAAAGAAGTTGATCACCAAGGCCAAAAAGAGAGGACGTGCAGCTTTAAAGCCATGGATTCGGTCTGTAAGGAACCATCTCTGGTTCTCTTGCGCCAAGGCAGGAGGAGATGTTGGGGTATGTTATGGCGTTGTATGTCTTATGGCCTTGTATGTCTCTGTCTCTGTACTGGTCTGTCGGTTTTGTTCTTGTCTGTTTCCCCCAGGTCTTCCGATGTGTGTGTGTGTGTGGTTCACAATAGCTTCCCCAACACTGTCTATTTCATAATGTCTTGGAATGCATGTGCCATATTTTAAATTATTATTCTTTTTAGAAACTGAAGTCGACCTGGAACTCGATTCTACACCACACAGTGGATGAGCATACATGGACTGAAGGAGGGACAGAGCACCACTGTCTTCACCCACCTATCACCACTGAAGACCGGGAGAAGAAAAAGTGGCTTTGCAAAGAATCTGAGGAATACCACGAACTGGCTGCTGTGGTCAACGATAAAAACCTCCAGAAGGATCTTGATCACATGGGGCGTTTCAAACATACAGGTCAGTGGTATTGTCTTGCCTTGGCTAAAAGAAGTGCCAGTCGCTGCTGCTTACCACATCTTGGTGAAGTAGGCTCGGCTTTCAGTTCTATAAAGATTACACATCTATGATGAATTGAACAATGCAAATTTCCACTTGTTCACAATAAAGCTAATATAATTCATCTCTCCAAAACAATTAGGTCCCCTGGAGGTTTTCCATGGTGCTCTCCTCAAATATGCACCAAAAAGACAACATTTCTCCAACATGAGCATGAAACAGAGGACGCACTTAGCCATCATGGAGCACAATGAGAACTTGACTCGTAAACAGAAGGTGGACTGTAATGGTGAGCAGTACGCCTATACATTGATATTGTGTGTGCAAACATGTTAGAGAGAAATGCCTGTATTAGTGAACAGCACACCCAATGATGGTTCATATAATCCTCTGTCTTAGGCAAACCTGTCATCGATCAAGTGTGGAGCAAGCGTTCTAAGGAATGGGTCACAAAGAAGAGGTATGAGCCACACACCACCAACTTCCGGACGACATTGATGGAGCTGGTGTGGAAGCGAAGGCAAGATGAAAGTGTCATCTTCAAGGATGAATCTTCCCATCTCCCAAGACCAGACCTGCCAGCCAACATTGCCGCAGCCCCAAAGCCAACCAAAGAAGATGCAGCACAAACATATAAGACTAGATTTTAAAAATGATACCCAATACCACTACCTTGCAAATACACTTTGTTTCTCCTTTCCAAAATCCACAAGAGTATGAAACCATCTGTAAAACTAAAAGCCTGGTTTTGTTGTAATCATATGCCTTTGAAAGTAAATAAGATTTTTGAATATTGCACTCCTGCATTGTGTACATATGTGAAATAGTATTTTTTGTGATATAGCCTATAATGAATACATCTGTGTGATATAGCCTATATAGATGGTGTAACAGCGATCACTTCACAGTGTTAGGTCGGGGCACTATTTGGTGGTCTTCAGGTGAGTAAGTGTAGAAGAAGAGTCCAGGTGCCAATGTTTAGGATGTTTATTGCAAAAAAGGGAGTACGTATGGTTAGGTAACAATAGAACACAACAGTAATGTTACATACTGAGTCGCAATAAATAACAGAAAATGCAAACGGACATAACCAGCTATTCAGATAACATGCAAACCTCAGATCTGAATGCTAGCTGTTATGCTCACTGCTGCAGGGAGTACAGCGCGCACAGGGGGACTTTTCTAACTGTAGCCTAACATTACACATCAGGTAGGCCTACTGATACATTCCTTCCAAAGCCTCATTGACCTCGATAAAGCCACGGTATTGTCCATCCGCAGAAGGATATAGCTGGCGAATACTGTCCACCACACAAGCAGGAAGAACAGCACGTCGGTGTCTTCCGAGCCGTTCTCCCCGTAAAACCCATTCCAGGACAATTCTGTAGCCAGCCAAGCGGTACTGTCTAGATACAAAGAAAATACATTAAAATTGCTGTCTAGCTTACGAACATTAGCCAAAGCACCATTGCATGCCAAACAAAGCTAACATTACAGCCTACATTATAAAATGACTTCATTATTGACGAGATTGCAGTTAGACAACTATTTGCCTCAGCTTGGGCTCCTGGAACTCAGATTAGCCAAATAGGCAGATATGAAATGCAGATAGCTAACGTTAGCCAGGTTAGACCATTCAAAGCAGAGATCTACGTATAACGTTAGGTTGACTTACTTATTTGTTATTTGCCCTCCGGGACCCTCCGGTCTGTGTCTCCTCTTCCAATTTATCCTATCTAAGCGGAAAAAAGTTTCCAAAACTCCTCGATCCAAATGGGCTGCGTGACTACCATGCTCTGTCAGACAAAGCGCCCCGTCTTCCTCTTCCATCTCCTCTGCCATCTCTGAAAGCAGTAACTGTCCACGGTCCCATTCTTGGCAACAGAGAGATTCTGTCTCTGTCGGCATAGCTGGGCAGTTTTCGCACAGACACCACCAGTTACTGCCAGACCGAGGAATCGCGGCCGCTAATCCAGCCTCATCGCCTGGGTTGACTAGCCTGGCGGCAGCCTCGTGTTCTTCTCTCCGTTGTCGGATTTCGTCTGCTGTAAATTCAGGCTCAAACAAATAGCCCTGAATTTCCTCCGAATCATCAACATCTTCCTCATCTTCTATAAAATCTTCCAAGTTATCGCGTTCCATTCTTATTTTGTTGTTTCACAGATGTTCAGTCAGCTCTGAAATGTGAAACTAGGGGGCGTATGTTCGCTCGCTAGCCCCCTCCGCCGTGCTTGTCATAGCTGTCAATCATAGCTGTCAATCATACCAAGCACCCACCCCCCTGTAGTCTTGCTCGATTTTCTGGCAGTATATGTCGACGCGTTTCGACGCGGTATATCCCGGAAGTGCTGACTCTGAAACGTGATTTTCTTTAGATGCCGCTAGTCCAGTCTATAGGACTCGCCATCACCTATATTTTTGTATGGGGCTCTAGTTTTTCAGCCTGATGTTGTTCTAGGGTGCATTTTGCCTTTAACTCTCAAACTGTTAAAGTCATTTTAACTTAGTTGCTCTCTGGTTGTTTGATACATTGATGTTGGATCCGGCACATTTATCGTCGCATTGTAACACGTTGAAAGGTTTGATATTCGCGGAGGTACCCAGCGTGTGTATTGTGTCCTCACCCTCTGATTAACTTAGCTAACTTATGTGGAGATGCGGTTGATTGTTGGAGATGCGGTTTATGTAGGCATAATATATAATAATAATAATAATAATAATAATAATATAATAATAGGTTTATGTAGGCATAATGCTGAGCGGAGCATTTTAAGCGCGCACATATTGCAGTGACATTGTTGAGCAGTAGTGATAAATGTATGTGTGCACGTAGGTCAGTGTCAGGTCAGGGTCAGGTCAACACCCTACCGGAGTGCCTAAGAAGGGCCGAAACAACGGAGGTCTTCAAGCGAGACCTCAAGACATACCTTTTCGACCTAGCCTACAATCACTAGCTAGGAACTTGAGACACAGAAAGGAAGCCTCAAACCTACCTGTGAATCCTCTGTATACATTGGTCCAGTAGATGCCCCACTGTCGCCCGCAGACAATAGATACCCCCGTGTCAGTTGTGGATGTTGTAGTACTTAGTTAACACACACGTACACACAGACACACACCAGTCCACATCCAGCTTAGGCCTGGACCTGGGCCCAGTTCCCTTTCCCCTCACCCTACCCCGGGTCCGTATCCTTTTCCCACCCCCAACCCTACCCCCGACCCCTGCCTCTAACTGGACCCAGGCACACCTACACTCACGCTCACACACATACAGACATACACCAGTCCTGGGCTCAGATCCCCTCCCCCTCACCCTAACCCGGGTCCGTATCCTTTTCCTACCCCCCACCCTACCCCAACCCCTGCCTCTATCTGGGCCCAGGCACGCACGCACACAGACACACATCAGGGTTTGCCACACCTCTCCCATGATGCTCTTATCCTTTCTTGCTCTAAAAATGTAGTTTGACGTAATGTATGGCTCTATATATGGCTCTGTGTGCTACTAACCCTGTTCTGCCTCCCCTCTCCCTAGTGCCTCTCTCTCTCCCTCCTATCTTCTAACCAGGTCCAGTGGATGCCCCACTGTCACCAGCAGACCACCCTGAGACCGATAGATACCCCTGTGTCTGCTGCAGATGTCGTAACAAATTAGTTAACACACACACACGTACACACAGACATACAACAGTCCACTTCCGGCTTTAGGCCTGGGCCCAGTACCCCCTACCCCTCACCCTAACCCGGGTCCGTATCCTCTTCCTACCCCAACCCTACCCCAGACCCCTGCCTCTACCTGGACCCAGGCACACTCACACACACACTGACAGACACCAGTCCTGGGCTCAGATCCCCTTCCCCTCACCCTAACCCGGGTCCGTATCCTTTTCCTACCCCCCACCCTACCCCAACCCCTGCCTCTATCGGGGCCCAGGCACGCACACACACACACACACATTAGTGTTTGCCACACCTCTCCCATGATGCTCTTAGCCTTTCTTGCTCTGAAAATGTAGTTTGACGTAATGAATTGCTCTATATATGGCTCCGTGTGCTACTAACCCTGTTCTGCCTCCCCTCTCCCTAGTGTCTCTCTCTCTCCCTCCTATCTTCTAACCAGGTCCAGTGGATGCCCCACTGTCACCAGTAGACCACCCTGAGTCCGATAGATACCCCTGTGTCTGCTGCAGATGTCGTAGCAAATTAGTTAACACACACACACGCACACACAGACATACAACAGTCCACTTCCGGCCTTAGGCTTGGGTCCAGTACCCCCTTCCCCTCACCCTAACCTGGGTCCGTATCCTCTTCCTACCCCCACCCTACCCCTGACCCCTGCCTCTACCTGGACCCAGGCACACTCACACACACACTGACAGACACCAGTCCTGGGCTCAGATCCCCTTCCCCTCACCCTAACCCGGGTCCGTATCCTTTTCCTACCCCCCACCCTACCCCAACCCCTGCCTCTATCTGGGCCCAGGCACATTTATGCACACACAGACATACACCAATGTTTGCCATGTCTCTCCTATGATGTTATTAGCCTCTCTTACTCTGAAAATGTAATTTAATGTTATTTATTGCTCTATAAATGTTCTTAGCCAGTAGACTAACATACTCCAGGAGCTTGCTCGATTGCCTCGTTGAGAGGGGTCAGGGAAGAATTTTTACAGCTCACTTATCTGGCCCCCGGGTGATTACTGTTTTTTTGCTTCCCTCTGGAATATGTAGAGAGTGGGTCGTATGCCCACCTCCCTTGTTCTCTGTAAAGCGCATTGTGTTGCCTCTGGGTATGAAATGCGCTATATAAATAAAGCTTTGATTGATTGATTGATTGAGTGTAATGCCTTCAACAGTCAACAGGTGGTGCTGACGCTTTACATTCCTCCTTCCTGAGTCCCCTCACAACCTGATCTTTGACATCTGAGTCAACTGAGGCCCTGATTGATCTGTCAACCTCTTAGCCTCTCTAAGCCAAGTCAAACAATATAGCCTACCATTTTTTTCTTTGAACTTTTTGAATTTGCCTGGTGCAAGATTAGATGAGGCATATACCATTATGTTGGCTTGTAATGTTTGTGAATTTAAATGCGTCTTATTGACTGAATACCTGAAGCACAGCAGATCACACAGACATGTTAACAATGTATCTTTTGTATGTGGACATAGTGATTGTGGAAGAAGGTTTTCCTCATATAAATGCTTTGCTGTTCATATGTCACGAACACACCCAGACACAAGGACGAGACAAACTTGGAACCGGAGTGTGTCTGTACAGTTGAAATGTTCATTGAATTTTTGCAGCAGACAATATGCAGATGTTAAAGGGCTTGTGTCTCACGTGAGTGGCCACATACAAGAGGGTCTGGAGGTAACTTGTCCCTTTGATGGATGTTCTAAGAGTTTTAATGTAAAGACATCCTTTGCATCTCATATTTCCAGATATCATAGAGGATGGAATGTCACCCAGATTGCACCTGTTCATCTATGTGAAGTTGCAGAACAGTCTTGTCCAGGTGAGTGAGCACAGGTTGCACAGAATGTAGACCTACCTGAAGCAATTGATGTGATTGATGATGCAGAGCAAAGTAATGATGATGTGAGTGAAGTGCAAGATGCCTACAAAGAGAATCTAGCTCTGTTTTACTTGAGTTTGCAGGCAAAGTATTTAGTCCCAGCCTCCACAATTACAGAGATAGCAAATTAAATGAAAACTCTTCAGGATATTCAACAGGAGTATACAATGGGTGTGCTGTCCCGTGAACTTGAACAGTGTGGTGTTTCAACAGAGACATTAACACGTCTTGGGAAGAGTACATACGAGCAGAGCCCTATGCATGAGGCCTTGCATGCAAATGGTCCTTTAACTACGCACCATCGAAGGATGCAATATGACAAGACGCACTATAATTATGTTCAGCCAGTTGAAGTCTCACTTCGGTACATTGAGGGGCAGAAGAGGCACTATCATTACATTCCAATACTGGAAAGCCTCAGAGCAATGCTAAAACAGGGAAGTGCAGCTCAGCAGAGTTTGAACCCTCTTGTTGAAGATGGTACACTCCGTGATTTCACTGATGGGCATGTCATTAGATGTAATGCTATGTTTGCCTCAGACCCAGATTCTTTAAAGGTGATGCTTTTCCAAGACGCTTTTGAGGTGGCTAATCCTCTTGCATCTGCCAAGCAAAAGCACAAAGTTTTAGCGGTCTACTTCACTCTGGGAAATGTCTATCCACACCATCGATCAACTGTTGATCAATTACAGTTGGTACTGCTCTGTAAAGAGAAAGACTGTAAATATTTTGGAGTGGATTCAGACCTGTGTGAGCTGGAGACCAAGGGCATCTTTTTTGAGGATAAGACCTATACAGGGACTGTCGCATGCATAATGGGAGATAACCTGCACTGTAAAAAATACACTGTGAATTTCACAGTAACTAACTGGCAGCCAGTGGCCAGCGACTTACTGTAAAAAAAAATCACAGTAAGTCGCTGGCCACTGGCTGCCAGTTAATTACTGCAACAAGGGGTAGAGAAGTGAACCACGTCAAAGCAGCTTTGCATTTTTTGCATGGGAACAATGCTGTAAAGCACGGTGAGCTTGTTTCTATTCTTACCATTCCCGCGCTAACTCCACACAAAAAAATAATATTGCCAACCACATGAATACAAAATGCCTGAGAAAAAATGTTCAAGCAACTCCCAGACCTAATGACCTAATTTTGATGACAAACAAACTTTTAAACTATTTGACGAAGCCAAATACTACTTTTTACCTTAACATGACTCTAACATGACTCTAGCATGACTCTAGCATGACTCTAACATGACTCTAACATGGCTCTAACATGACTAACATTCATCATTACTCACATGACGTGCATAACATGACTCTTAATGTGTCTCTTTCAGATCACTCTTGCTTGCGTCTCTTTCAGATCACTCTTGCTTGTAGGGTGCACCTCCTGTGAATCAAATACAAAATGGAAAACAGCTTTTTAAATCTCCAGGATCTTAAGAGATTAATTAGAGACTAATACTGTAAAAACTTAAGATGAAAACAAAACGCATCTTCATGGATAAATCCACAAGACCTCTTCATTATCAGAACCTCACCTCCACCTAGTTATTTTGCCAGTCAAAGGCATTGAAGTCCCTCATGAACGAAAGGACGTGTGGGTTTATGTACGATGTCTTCCGCTTCACAACTCTTCCAGTTTTCCGGCTTGTCTGGACCTTAGCAGTGCACTTGCTGGAGTCAGGATTAATCCTTACAAGGAACCTAATAGAAATTAAAATGGAAGGTAATCAAATAACCTGACTCTAGAATCAGTTACGCCAGTTAGGAGGTCAGAGGTCAGTCAGATGTGTGTGTGTGTGTGTGTGTGTAGTTTCCCACACTAGAAGGTAAATAGTGCACTGAAAGCCAAACCCTAACCCTAACCCTTCTATTTAAGTAAATGTAAAAGAAATGTAAAATAATGTTTTGTTAGCCTTACCTCTGAACAAACTCCAGAGTTGTGGCAGCTTCTACCTGATATTCAATATTGAATATGTAGAAACTGGCGAACAAGACGGCCAAGGCAGTTACGAAGTCTGGGATGGGAGGTGAATGTGGGATCACAACTCGGCCCTCTATGGACAGCATCCACTTGTTCGCAGACCACACAGTGTCTCCTGCAATAATCAAACATAAAAAACAATTCAATTAACATGTCCGCAGACCCTCTTCATTTTTGTCCTATGCAGAACAGAAAAGGGAGTGGGACCCTATGACATCTTTGAAATGGTACTGTATTTAGAAAACAGAGCCGCCACACATTACCCCACTGTATTTTGTATAGATGTATCAATGTCCACATAATTGTATTAATCTTCAAAAGACTACTTTTATTGAATGAGTTTTACCTAGCACAATGAGCCTCGGGGTGATGGGAAGGGAGAGTTCGGCCTCGGCAGGAGTTGTAGTCGTCTGTCAGTATTAGAGTTAGATGTTAATAGAAACACTCCCAAGCAATTACTATAGTCTGTAACTTAATAGTTTCTGCTTCAAGGGTAAGTGTGTCTTCAGCCTGGTCTCAATATGATAATTTGTCAATAATTTGCAGGCCAACAAGCAATAGTTTAAAAACATAAATGCATATTTAAGGGCCCCTGGTTAGAGTGTATACAAACCTATTATTTGATTGCAGGGTAGAGAACATTAATTACAGAAAGAATAGTGACAAAAAAACGTACATCAGCAAGGACAAAAAGGGCGCCCTCTGCCTCTTTGAAATGTGTCATCATGACCAAAATCGCTGCAAGACCATTGGTGCCCTCTCGGTCCTCCTTCAACGCTTCTCTCAGGACAGCTTTGACTTCCTTACTCCACTTCATCAGCTGACTTCTGAAGAACTCCAGGAGCCTCTTCCCTTTCAGTGATAATTTAAAAAAAACTTCCATTACTATATAGCACCTTTCATACAGTACACAAATTGCAGTATGAAGACATAAAATAAGCATAAAATGACAAGAGTAAGAGAAATGCAGAACATAATAATAAAATAGCAATGGATTAAAAGGCTACAGTAGAATAGCATCTCATAAGTATGTCAACTAGTTGCCAGGCTGATAGCCTACCTTTTTGGTCGAGATCTTCGTTTAGTCTGGTGCACAGGTCAAATACCAGTGAGGTTGGTGAAGTGGGAAAGTAAAAGTGGCCAAGACAGGAGAAATGGCCACTGCTTACTTATGTCCAGAATGCTGGGGGGTGGGTCTGCATTTATCCTCTCGCTGTTTTGTGTAAGTAATTGCCATTAGCTCCTTTACCCTCCCTCTGCCAGTTGCCCCTAGCCCCTCTTGACTGAAAATATCCACCATCTCCTTCCTTTTTTCTTCAATTGTTGCGGACGTTTCCCCCTCTGGATACTCCTGTGGCTGCCAATTGACATAACTATCAACCTTAGCACACTTGGCAGGTGAGAGCTGGTTGTCATCACTTATCAGAGAGCGTCTGGGTTTCCTCAGACGGGCAAGTGTGTTGCCTCTGTTGAGATATTCAACTCGGGTCTTCAGCTGAGTCTGTAGACTATAGTAGCCACATCCAATTATTTCTCCCTCCTCCGTTTTATCTAAAAAACTGCTTGGATGCTTCTGGATTATAGCCTTTGCTACTGCTGCGCAGTCTTGGCGTGTCGGGTTCAAGGACTTCTCTCTCATGGAATTGATGGTGACTTTCACCATGTGTCTGCGATCTTCTGCCTCTGGCCTCTTACCAGCCTCAATGGCTCTTTTGAGAGTGGGCCTAATTTTGTCCCATGGCACCTGGAAGTTGTCCAAACTACTGTTCTCACTGGCTATTTGCCTGGGGGAAGACACAGGGGTGGAGGAAGAGCTGGAGGAAAAAAACGCTTCTGTCTCAGATGAAGAGGCGGCCGATTGGGGACTTCTTAGATCTGCATACAAATATTAGCACATAAGAAAAAGTACAGCTTAGTACCTTAATAGTGACAAAATAGTTTGCCTACATTTTGCAGTGTTAATTGGAATCACTATCATGAAGATATAATCAGCATATTAAAACATATAGGCTAAATGAGATAGCTGTAAAATGCACCTACTGTAATGAAATTCTTACCACACTAAAATTGAGCTACACTGACATTCTTACCACTTTTGAAGGCACGGAGAATCTTTCTGCACTGAATAGGTGTGACCAGATGTCTAATGTCTTCCTCCTTAATTAGTTGTAGATCATCTGGCCCTTCCACCCCTAACGACACCAACTCCTCAACTAGTTTATCTGTGTCTAATTGTGGTAGCACAGTCTGTATGACTCTCTTAATGGAGTCCATTATTTGGTCTTTTACCTGTAACACAGAAAATGGTGCATGGCAATCAGGTGGAGAGAACAAAGTGATTACATACTGGGTACTGGCAATGGATAGTAATCTGCAAGACTGTCCACTGTCACACACTCATAATGCACATTTGCTGCCAGCATGCATGCTGTCCTTCATTGAGTCCTGTTATTTATTTATTGCATTTATTTATTGAATGAGTCATTGTATGTATGTCCTTGTATGCATGCCCATGTTAACACCCAGCCATGCATGTTAAAGTCCCAGTTAACCAAAATCAGAGATTTGCTTGAAAACACATTCTATGTGTTAGTGATGCATTGCTGATAACATGTAAAAATGCGATGAACCATGTGTAGTACTGAATTGTGAAGTTAGACCAGTTTTGTGTTTTTGACCAGTTTTGATTTCTGGATTTTCTGGGCGGGCTTAAAACGGTACCGGAGGACGTAGAGCGGTGTTCTTAGCATATCCCCGCCCTAACACTATATAAAGCTAGAATGGATTTGAATCTTCGGTTCTCCTGCTCAATCTTGAGTCTAGAATTAGCTAGTTTTAACCAACAGTCTAGAATTAGCTAGTTTTTCTTAGTTAGCAATGCCTATGCATAAAACTAAACGAATATGCATCCTTCCTGGATGCCAGCAGGAATGGGATGATAAGGTCTCCTTCTTTCACTCCCGAGTAAAGCTGAAATGAGAAGCAAATGGTTAGCATTTTTGAAGAGCCATGGTGTTACAGAGGAGTCTGTCACCGCTAGCGCCCGCCTCTGCAGCAAACATTTCACTCCCGAAAGCTTCTGCAATTATAATATGAGGCTTTTGGGTTTCACGGACTCACGACTGGTCCTGGTGAATTCGGCGGAGCCAACCATCTCTCTCCCCGGCCTCCATTCTCCTCCTGTCGCATCAACCTTTGGTGCCGACACCGCTGCCTTGTGTGCTTATAGCTAATTAACGTTATAACGTTAGCTAGGTAACGTAAGCAATAGGGAAATACACTGCTACGTTAATCTACAAAATGTGTCTTGACATTTATGTGGTAATGTCAGCTATGATGAATTATATTATATCTTAGGAGGAATTATAGCTAACATTAGCTATGTAGCTTGCAGATGGGAGTGTGTATATAACCTTAGTCTAGCTAACATAGCTAGCAGCACCGACCAGGCGACCACCCACCAAATAACGTTACGGATGATATATTATGACTATAAGCGTTAACTATACAGAAACTGCCTGCCATATTTGTGGCACCTGATGTGCGTATGGGTTCACCGGTAATGGTTACAGTATATTTGTCCAGCGGGAGACCGGGAGGCGGGAGCGAGGGGGATGGTTAGGTAGACCAGCTGCAGCTGGAGAAAGACGCACCCTCTCCCAGTGAAGCGGTGCTCGCCGGCTACTGGCTGAACATTCCAGTTCTGTTGGATATGTTGCGGGAAAGTTGAAGCCGAGTGCTCGTTATTCTCACACATAACATTGCCAACGAGAGTGGATGAGTCTGTCCCGATTATCAACTCCGGTAGTGTACGCTTCTTCGCGCTATCAGCGCTGTTCAAGCCAGTGACTAAAAGGTAAATTTTAAACAACTTTTTCCATTGATCCCAAGGGACGACAGGATCGCCTGGGAGGGATAGGAATGGGTCCGGAGGTGGCAGGGAGAAAATAGGGACAGACTCATACATTCCTCGTTGCCTGTTTTTGTATTTTGCATCTAAGGGCAGTAACACTGGCGCGTTGGTATAGAGTAGCTACAGTTTTACCTGTGTTGTTTGTCAGGAGGTAGGTTAGGAGGAAGCATCTGTGCGTTTGACTCATTAGACAAGTGTAATTTCAACTCCTCTCTGTTTTCACAAAGCTGTGCCTTCCTACCACAAAAGAGACGGCGTGCCAGTGTGACAATATGCAGACCAGAGAACGGTACTATTTGACAGGTTCTTCCCTCCACACCCCCTCCCCACGCAATTGGGTGTGGCTTCGGTGCCTTCAGCAGACACGCCCCCACGGTCTCAGACCAGAGAATGCTGCTGATTTTTAACCGATTTTGAAGCCTTATTTTATATACTTAGCGACATTTTTAATCACTCAGATTTGGCTGGGTGGTTAATGACATGTTTTCCTGTGGTGTGTGAAGCTCATAACAAAAATTTGAACTGGGTTAACCTGGACTTTAACCTGTTTATTTATTGTATTTATTGATTGATTGATTGATTGATTGTACTGATTGATTGTATTTATTTATTGAATGAGTCCTTGACTTTATTGAATGAGTCCTAACACCCAGCCATGCATGTTAACCCTTTGAATCATGCAGACATGCACTACTATGCAATGGTCCTTTACCTGTAACACACAGAATGGTGCATGGCAATCAGGTGGAGATCAAACTGATTATATACTGGCAATGGATAGTAATCTGCAAGACTGTCCACTGTCACACACTCATAATGAGCATCATAAGTGCTTTGTAGACAGTGCACACCAAGATCCACAACAGGCACTGACTGATGCTGTTCAACAACAAAGTGCACACATGACTGATTAATCAATATGAGCACTATTTTTCCAAACTTGTAGCCCATTTCACTTTGGTGAACTACAACAGCCATGCCTCTTTTGTACAGTGTCCCCTTGAATGTGACAGAGGGTGTTTCAATAGTCTCCTCTGGACGAAGGCCTTTGAGACTGACAGCCCTCTGAATGTCATGCTGATACAGTTGGTCATTAAACCTTGTTGCTTCCCCTATTTGGAGCATTGGAGGAAATAAGCTGCCAGCATATAAATACGCTTGTAGCAACTGGTGTCGTTCGGCTAAAGTACTGCAGAGGTTTTTAAAGTTGTGCAGTTTCCGAGCACACTGCTTAAAATAGCTGTGCTTGCTCTCAAAGCGCAATGTCCACAATCGAATAAGTGGACCAAAATGGAGGATGAGGTCAGGGTAGTGGACAAGGTAATGGTGCTTGGGTTTCAGCGGTTTTCTGGGAAATAAAGGGATTCTTAGTTGGATATACTCCTCAATAGAAGTCTTCAGATATGCTACTTGGTTGGCATGGATCTTCGGTGCACATATCAGATCAACAACTTCTCTTAGCTTTAGACACAACTGCCAAACATTGTTTTCTAGCGGAGTTTTGATCCTGTCCCCAATCATTACAGGAAGGAGACGCAAGAGGCACCAGTTTTGAGCAGCATGCCCTCCGAGCTTTTCCCCATCTGGTCTAACCTCACATGGTTTGTTGTTAGCATCGCTGCCTTTGTATGGGAAGTGTGATATTATCCTGTTTAGCTGGCAATAAGTGAACTGTTTCTCGACCGTCACCAAGTGCTTTATGTACATGGCAAGATCAACAGAAACAATACCTTCAAACAGGTCATGACCCAAACAGGGAGGGAGGCCTGGCTGGCACACATGATAATACTTCAGCTGATTGAAAACTGAGTTAAACTTTACCCCATTGATAATGTCCCCAGTTACTGATGCCTGTGCCACACAGTTGTTATAAGTCTCTACTGATCTAACAGGACCTGATTTTGTTGGTGTTCGCTGGAAGGTTTCCCTGTCTATGAGGCAAAATCTGCAAAAGTATCTGCTTGAACTGAAGTTTACAGTAAAACCTCCAATCCAGTGTGATCCTAGATTATCCCCAGTGATAGCAATCACAGTACCCCTCACCATGTTCCCATCAGGGCCCTGAATTCCAGTTTCTTCCATTTCCTTCAAGTCACCAACTACAGCAGAAAATACCTTTTCCTGGCCAAAAAATTTGAAGTCCTCCTCCCCCCAACAAAACTAGCTGCATTGGATCAACGGCAGACCTGTTGTGTGTTGCGATCTCTGCTAGTGTCATATACACTGCTAAAATCTTATGTTTCTTTCTACCAGATCCTAGAGGGTTAGCAACCTCAAATGAATCTTGATACAAGATTATGGATATTGAGGATGGTGATTCTTTTAACAATTTATTGTTTCTGAATATTTTCCCATCTCTCAGGTCTTCCAGCACATCAGGAGTTGGTGTGTCTGATTTTGCTTGGCGATATTGTTGTTGAACTGAGGACTGACTGAGTAATGCCTTCACTGTATCTTTAATGGACACATACTGGAAAAATCTCTCTTTTCCATTAGCATCAATACCCAAGTAAATCTGGGTTGGCTCAACGTAATCAAATTCACTCTTGAAGAGAGTTTTCTTGTTTGATCAGTTCTAAATACTCCCTCATTGCACCTTTTCAGGAGGTCATTTTTTTTTAGATCATCAACTAGTTCCCTAATATCATTTTCCGGCACATTTAACTTTGTTAAATCATCATGCAATTTATACAAAAGATGGTCTGTGCTTTCACTGTGCACCTCCTGGAACTCCGCAATTATAGTCTGAATAACACTGGCTGGTAGCAGCATTTTAGCCTGCATTCTAAGATAAAACAAAGCCAAACTTTTCATAAAATCGTTCTCATTGATTTCATTACTTGTACTTCCATCATCCATCTCCTCCACTCCATCATCATTTACATTAGCACCATCCAAATCTGCTTGAGACGTTTGGGTCATTTCACTGGAGCTAGTTGTGCTGCTGACATTACTAAAGGTGGAGGATCTTATTTTATGTTTCCGAGTCATGTGGGAGGTGAAAGACGAACAGACACTAAAATACTTTGAACAATTATCATAGGGGCAAAACACGTGTTTACCGTCTTTAATATGTAACTTTAGATGCTCACATAAGGTTGGCAAATGTGTTGTCTCAAAGCTACAACCCTCGATTGTACATGCTAAGGCATGTCCTTCCATGGGTGTTTGTGGCACTCGTTCAACTGTGTGGAATCTGTACATATGAGTTTTAAGTGCCGCAACTGTCCTAAAACCATTCAAGTTAGGGCATCCTGCATGTCCACACTGAAAGCTAATGTTTGGTATATTTCTATGAGTTTTAGCATGCCAAATGAATGCATACAATGATGCTGTACTTAACTCACAAATGTTACACGTGTAAGACATATTGACAAGCTAACCCGAACACGACGAAAAGGTTGAAAAGCTAGCTAGCTAGCTAACCGGAGATTCTAGCTAGCTCAGCTAGCTAACTCTGAAGGACGTCTGAGTTAACCTTTTCCACGAACGTTAGTTAAGCAGCCTGACGTCGGACTGTAGGCTAAAACATAACTTTCATAAACGAACTGGAACTGAATTTTGAAAAATGAAGCTGGATTTAGTCACTTACAGGAGGCGTTCAGTAACGTTGCTCCACTCCCAGACCCGGCGCGTCCACAGCCACTTGTTGCAGTCCACTTGGAAAAAGGCAACGGATGCAGGTCTGTTTCTGTAGACTGCTCCCGACTGGAACTAAGTTGGATTGAACTGAAATTTAATGAAAATGAAAAAATGAAATGAAAATGCAAAAATACCGCTATTTGTGTACGCTAGATCTCTCTCTCAAAAGAAAGGATGGAAAAGACGGAAAGTTTCCGTCTGACTAGGAAAAAGTGGCGCGCCTTTCAAATTTCCAACCAACGGTCCGTAACCCTGTGAATTTATACAGTATTACCGTGGTTACTGTGAATTCCTACAGTAGTATAATGGCTACTGTGAATGTCCACAGTAATATAATGGTAAGTTTGAATTTCCACAGTAATATAATAGTTACTGTGAATTCCTACAGTACTATAATGGTTACTGTGAATTTCTAATGGCTACTGTGAAATTCTACAGTAATATAGTGGTTATTGTGAATTTCTACAGTAATATAATAGTTACTGTGACTTTCTAATGCCTACTGTGACATTCTACAGTAATATAGTGGTTATTGTGAATTTCTACAGTAATATAATAGTTACTGTGAATTCCTACAGTACTATAATGGTTACCGTGAATGTCCACAGTAATATAATAGTTACTGTGAGTTTCTACAGTACTATAATGGTTACTGTGAATTTCTAATGGCTACTGTGAAATTCTACAGTAATATAGTGGTTATTGTGAATGTCTACAGTAGTATAATAGTTACTGTGAATTTACACAATAGTGTTTTTATTGCTGTGATTTCCACAGTACCATGTTGATTATTGCTTATTACACAGTACTGTACTTTAAAGAAGAATGTTCACAGTAAGTAACTGTGCAGAAACCAAGTAAATTACTGTGAAATTCACAGCCATTTTTTACAGTGTATGTGGACAAAGGAGACCCGGCGATGGCCGTCACGCTGACCATCTTCCACAATACGGTGAACGCACTCACTCACTCACGCACTCACTCACGCACTCACTCGCACGCACACACACGCACACACACCCACGCACGCACTCACACGCACTCGCACGCACTCACGCACGCACTCGCACGCACTCACGCACGCACTCTCACGCACGCACGCACGCACTCACTCACACACACACACACTCGCACGCACTCACTCACTCACTCACGCACGCACGCACGCACTCACTCACTCACTCACTCACGCACGCACGCACGCACTCACTCACTCACTCACTCACTCACTCACGCACGCACGCACTCACGCACTCACTCACTCACTCACTCACTCACTCACTCACTCACTCACTCACGCACGCACTCACTCACGCACTCACTCACTCACTCACGCACGCACTCACTCACTGCCTGACATCTTCTGCCTCTCTCTTTCTCTCTCTCTCTTTTTCTCTCTCTTTCTCTCTCTCTCTTTCTCTCTCTCTTTCTATCTCTCTTTCTCTCTCTCTCTGTCTATCTCTCTCTTTATCTCTCTGTCTCTCTCTCTGTCTCTTGTGTTATAACTGCGGTGCTGTGGACTGGTGGGTGCGTTGGACATCCTAGTGAAAAAGACGTGTCCTAACCATAGCTTTCTGGAGACCTTCAAAATGCCTGTGAGTATACTAATATGACCTCACTATACCTGTGAGTATACTAATATGACCTCACTATACCTGTGAGTATAATAATATAATAATATGACCTCACTTCACTATACCTGTGAGTATAATAATATAATAATATGACCTCACTTCACTATACCTGTGAGTATAATAATATAATAATATGACCTCACTTCACTATACCTGTGAGTATAATAATATAAACTCACTTCACTATACCTGTGAGTATAAAAATATAATAATATAACCTCACTTCACTATACCTGTGAGTATAATAATATAATAATATGACCTCACTTCACTATACCTGTGAGTATAATAATATAATAATATGACCTCACTTCACTATACCTGTGAGTATAATAATATAACCTCACTTCACTATACCTGTGAGTATAATAATATGACCTCACTTCACTATACCTGTGAGTATAATAATATAATAATATGACCTCACTTCACTATACCTGTGAGTATAATAATATAATAATATGACCTCACTTCACTATACCTGTGAGTATAATAATATAATAATATGACCTCACTTCACTATACCTGTGAGTATAATAATATAAACTCACTTCACTATACCTGTGAGTATAATAATATAATAATATGACCTCACTTCACTATACCTGTGAGTATAATAATATAATAATATGACCTCACTTCACTATACCTGTGAGTATAATAATATAATAATATGACCTCACTTCACTATACCTGTGAGTATAATAATATAATAATATGACCTCACTTCACTATACCTGTGAGTATAATAATATAATAATATGACCTCACTTCACTATACCTGTGAGTATAATAATATAATAATATGACCTCACTTCACTATACCTGTGAGTATAATAATATAACCTCACTTCACTATACCTGTGAGTATAATAATATAATAATATGACCTCACTATACCTGTGAGTATAATAATATAATAATATGACCTCACTTCACTATACCTGTGAGTATAATAATATAATAATATGACCTCACTTCACTATACCTGTGAGTATAATAATATAAACTCACTTCACTATACCTGTGAGTATAATAATATAATAATATGACCTCACTTCACTATACCTGTGAGTATAATAATATAAACTCACTTCACTATACCTGTGAGTATAATAATATAATAATATGACCTCACTTCACTATACCTGTGAGTATAATAATATAAACTCACTTCACTATACCTGTGAGTATAATAATATAATAATATGACCTCACTTCACTATACCTGTGAGTATAATAATATAATAATATGACCTCACTTCACTATACCTGTGAGTATAATAATATAATAATATGACCTCACTTCACTATACCTGTGAGTATAATAATATAATAATATGACCTCACTTCACTATACCTGTGAGTATAATAATATAATAATATGACCTCACTTCACTATACCTGTGAGTATAATAATATAATAATATGACCTCACTTCACTATACCTGTGAGTATAATAATATAATAATATGACCTCACTTCACTATACCTGTGAGTATAATAATATAAACTCACTTCACTATACCTGTGAGTATAATAATATGAACTCTCTTCACTATACCTGTGAGTATAATAATATAAACTCACTTCACTATACCTGTGAGTATAATAATATAAACTCACTTCACTATACCTGTGAGTATAATAATATAAACTTACTTCACTATACCTGTGAGTATAATAATATAAACTCTCTTCACTATACCTGTGAGTATAATAATATAAACTCACTTCACTATACCTGTGAGTATAATAATATTAACTCTCTTCACTATACCTGTGAGTATAATAATATAAACTCACTTCACTATACCTGTGAGTATAAAAATATAATAATATAACCTCACTTCACTATACCTGTGAGTATAATAATATAATAATATGACCTCACTTCACTATACCTGTGAGTATAATAATATAATAATATGACCTCACTTCACTATACCTGTGAGTATAATAATATAACCTCACTTCACTATACCTGTGAGTATAATAATATGACCTCACTTCACTATACCTGTGAGTATAATAATATAATAATATGACCTCACTTCACTATACCTGTGAGTATAATAATATAATAATATGACCTCACTTCACTATACCTGTGAGTATAATAATATAATAATATGACCTCACTTCACTATACCTGTGAGTATAATAATATAAACTCACTTCACTATACCTGTGAGTATAATAATATAATAATATGACCTCACTTCACTATACCTGTGAGTATAATAATATAATAATATGACCTCACTTCACTATACCTGTGAGTATAATAATATAATAATATGACCTCACTTCACTATACCTGTGAGTATAATAATATAACCTCACTTCACTATACCTGTGAGTATAATAATATAATAATATGACCTCACTATACCTGTGAGTATAATAATATAATAATATGACCTCACTTCACTATACCTGTGAGTATAATAATATAATAATATGACCTCACTTCACTATACCTGTGAGTATAATAATATAAACTCACTTCACTATACCTGTGAGTATAATAATATAATAATATGACCTCACTTCACTATACCTGTGAGTATAATAATATAAACTCACTTCACTATACCTGTGAGTATAATAATATAATAATATGACCTCACTTCACTATACCTGTGAGTATAATAATATAATAATATGACCTCACTTCACTATACCTGTGAGTATAATAATATAATAATATGACCTCACTTCACTATACCTGTGAGTATAATAATATAATAATATGACCTCACTTCACTATACCTGTGAGTATAATAATATAAACTCACTTCACTATACCTGTGAGTATAATAATATGAACTCTCTTCACTATACCTGTGAGTATAATAATATAAACTCACTTCACTATACCTGTGAGTATAATAATATAAACTCACTTCACTATACCTGTGAGTATAATAATATAAACTCACTTCACTATACCTGTGAGTATAATAATATAAACTCTCTTCACTATACCTGTGAGTATAATAATATAAACTCACTTCACTATACCTGTGAGTATAATAATATTAACTCTCTTCACTATACCTGTGAGTATAATAATATAAACTCACTTCACTATACCTGTGAGTATAATAATATAAACTCACTTCACTATACCTGTGAGTATAATAATATAAACTCTCTTCACTATACCTGTGAGTATAATAATATAAACTCACTTCACTATACCTGTGAGTATAATAATATTAACTCTCTTCACTATACCTGTGAGTATAATAATATAAACTCACTTCACTATACCTGTGAGTATAATAATATAAACTCACTTCACTATACCTGTGAGTATAATAATATAAACTCTCTTCACTATACCTGTGAGTATAATAATATAAACTCTCTTCACTATACCTGTGAGTATAATAATATAAACTCTCTTCACTATACCTGTGAGTATAATAATATGAACTCTCTTCACTGTACCTGTGAGTATAATAATATAAACTCTCTTCACTGTACCTGTGAGTATAATAATATGACCTCACTTCACTATACCTGTGAGTATAATAATATGAACTCTCTTCACTATACCTGTGAGTATAATAATATAAACTCTCTTCACTATACCTGTGAGTATAATAATATAAACTCACTTCACTATACCTGTGAGTATAATAATATAAACTCACTTCACTATACCTGTGAGTATAATAATATAAACTCTCTTCACTGTACCTGTGAGTATAATAATATAAACTCTCTTCACTGTACCTGTGAGTATAATAATATAAACTCTCTTCACTGTACCTGTGAGTATAATAATATAAACTCTCTTCACTATACCTGTGAGTATAATAATATAAACTCTCTTCACTGTACCTGTGAGTAAAATAATATAAACTCTCTTCACTGTACCTGTGAGTATAATAATATAAACTCTCTTCACTATACCTGTGAGTATAATAATATAAACTCTCTTCACTGTACCTGTGAGTATAATAATATAAACTCTCTTCACTGTACCTGTGAGTATAATAATATGAACTGTCAGCCAACTACTCTCAAGGATTTATACTCAGAATGACTGTAGCTGTATTAGTCACACTTAACTACAGTAGGTCTGTCTTCTCTATACCACATAAGACAACAAAATGGATGACCAAAGATGCCTTCAGTTGTGATTAAATATCTATTTCTCTAAATGGTTCACCAGATATAGATGAAAAAACTCTCAATTCTAACTCTCAGAGTAAACAGACTGCACCTTAATTATTATTATATCAATTAAAATTCAACATGGAAGATTACAGAATAACTGTCCTAATACTTTAACCTCCTCTCCTCTCCTCTCCTCTCCTCTCCTCTCCTCTCCTCTCCTCTCCTCTCCTCTCCTCTCCTCTCCTCTCCTCTCCTGTCCTGTCCTCTCCTCTCCTGTCCTGTCCTCTCCTCTCCTCTCCTCTCCTCTCCTCTCCTCTCCTCTCCTCTCCTCTCCTCTCCTCTCCTCTCCTCTCCTCTCTCCTCCTCTCCTCTCCTCTAGGCCTGTCCCACGGTCATCATGAACCTGTTCCAGGAGAAAGCCTCCCTGGTGATGGGTCTGTTCCTGGGCACGGCTGCCCTGCTGGTGGGCCCACTTCCATACTATACACTACGCACTTCCATACTATACACTACGCACTTCCATACTATACACTACGCACTTCCATACTATACACTACGCACTATACTAGTGTAGTAGCACAATAGAACACACACACACACACACGCGCACACACAAACACACAGTAGCTCAGGAGGTAGAGCAGCCGTCTGCTGAGTGGAAGGTTCCCGGTTCGATGGCAGCTCCCAGCAGCATGTCGGAGTGTCCTTGAGCCTGCCCACTTCTCCTAGCTTCCTTGAGCCTGCCCACTGCTCCTAGCTTCCTTGAGCCTGCCCACTTCTCCTAGCTTCCTTTAGCCTGCCCACTGCTCCTAGCTCCCTTGAGCCTGCCCACGGCTCCTAGCTTCCTTGAGCCCGCCCACGGCTCCTAGCTTCCTTGAGCCTGCCCACGGCTCCTAGCTTCCTTGAGCCCGCCCACGGCTCCTAGCTTCCTTGAGCCTGCCCACGGCTCCTAGCTTCCTTGAGCCCGCCCACTGCTCCTAGCTCCTAGCTCCTTGAGCCTGCCCACTGCTCCTAGCTTCCTTGAGCCCGCCCACGGCTCCTAGCTTCCTTGAGCCTGCCCACTGCTCCTAGCTTCCTTGAGCCTGCCCACTGCTCCTAGCTCCTAGCTCCTTGAGCCTGCCCACTGCTCCTAGCTTCCTTGAGCCTGCCCACTGCTCCTAGCTCCTAGCTCCTTGAGCCTGCCCACTGCTCCTAGCTTCCTTGAGCCCGCCCACGGCTCCTAGCTTCCTTGAGCCTGCCCACGGCTCCTAGCTTCCTTGGGTCAATCACAGAGGACCCATTCCACCGGTGACACTGCTGTACTTAACTGCCCCCTGGTGGCAACCGAACACCCAGCACCGTACTGCACACTATAAACACCCAGCACCGTACTGCACACTATAAACACCCAGCACCGTACTGCACACTATAAACCACTCCACACTGTCTGTTAGAGCCACTGTACAACACACAGCTCTGAGAACTACTGACCTGTTCACTATGAACTACTGACCTGTTCACTATGAACTACTGACCTGTTCACTATGAACTACTGACCTGTTCACTATGAACTACTGACCTGTTCACTATGGAGCAGATGGAGGAGAGAGGGAGAGAGAGAGATAGAGAGAGGGAGATAGATGGAGGGAGGGAGAGAGAGATAGATAGAGGGAGGGAGAGAAAGGGAGAGAGAGATAGAGGGAGGGAAAGAGAGAGACAGAGGGAGGGAGAGAGAGAGGGAGAGAGAGAGAGGGAGGAAGAGAGGGGGAAAGAGAGATAGAGGGAGGGAGAGAGAGAGAGAGAGAGGGAGAGAGAGAGAGATAGAGGGAGGGAGAGAGAGAGATAGAGGGAGAGAGAGAGAGGGAGAGAGAGAAAGAGAGGGAAAGTCAGTTTGGAAGGCACCAGGTGGTTAAATAATGGTAAATGGTGTAAAGAACCAGTGAGGAGCAGAGCAGATGGAAATGCTAAATGGACGGCACTTATAGAGCACGTTTACCCAAAGCGCTTTACAGCGAAGGCCTCTCATTCACCCACTCACACACACATCAATGGCGGCAGCTGCAAGATGCAAGGTGCCAGCCTGCTCACTGGGAGCAATTTGGGGTTCAAAAGGGCACTTCGACATGTGGTCAGGAGGAGCCGGGAACCGCCGACCCTACGATTACCGGGTGACCCGTTCTACCTCCTGAGCTACAGACGCCCGGACGAGAGACATCAACTCCAAACCTCAAGATTGTTAACATCTCTTTGTTCCCCCTTCTCCTCTCCTCTGCTGTGTGCTGACCCCTACCTACCTGTGTGTGATGACCTGTGACCCCTACCTACCTGTGTGTGATGACCCCTACCTACCTGTGTGTGATGACCCCTACCTACCTGTGTGTGATGACCCCTACCTACCTGTGTGTGATGACCTGTGACCCCTACCTACCTGTGTGTGCTGACCCCTACCTACCTGTGTGTGCTGACCCGTGACCCCTACCTACCTGTGTGTGATGACCCTTACCTACCTGTGTGTGATGACCTGTGACCCCTACCTACCTGTGTGTGATGACCCCTACCTACCTGTGTGTGATGACCTGTGACCCCTACCTACCTGTGTGTGATGACCCCTACCTACCTGTGTGTGATGACCTGTGACCCCTACCTACCTGTGTGTGATGACCCCTACCTACCTGTGTGTGATGACCCCTACCTACCTGTGTGTGATGACCTGTGACCCCTACCTACCTGTGTGTGATGACCCCTACCTACCTGTGTGTGATGACCCCTACCTACCTGTGTGTGATGACCCCTACCTACCTGTGTGTGATGACCTGTGACCCCTACCTACCTGTGTGTGATGACCCCTACCTACCTGTGTGTGATGACCTGTGACCCCTACCTACCTGTGTGTGATGACCCCTACCTACCTGTGTGTGATGACCCCTACCTACCTGTGTGTGATGACCCCTACCTACCTGTGTGTGATGACCTGTGACCCCTACCTACCTGTGTGTGATGACCCCTACCTACCTGTGTGTGATGACCTGTGACCCCTACCTACCTGTGTGTGATGACCCCTACCTACCTGTGTGTGATGACCCCTACCTACCTGTGTGTGATGACCTGTGACCCCTACCTACCTGTGTGTGATGACCCCTACCTACCTGTGTGTGATGACCCCTACCTACCTGTGTGTCGCTTACATCTCACCTCCTCATCTAATGACTTTCTTCCCTCGCTCCCTTTCTGTCTCCCTCCTTGCCTCTTTCCCCTTCCATCTCTCTCTCTCTCCATCTCTCTCTCCCTCCATCTCTCTCTCTCTCCTTGCTCTTTCTGTCCGTCTCCTCCTCCTCCGTTCTGTTCTCCCTCCCTCCATCTCTCCTCTCGCTCTCTCTGTCCATCACCTCTATCTCCTATCCGTTTGTCCTCTCTCCATCAATCAATCTCTCCTTGCTCTCTCTGTCTGTCACCTCCTCCTCTTCCTCCTCCCCCCACCCCTCCTGTCCTCCTCCATGACCCTCCGTCTCTCTCCCTCCCCCCCCTACCCCTCCTCTCCTCCTCCATGACCCTCCGTCTCTCTCCCTCCTCCCCCCATCCCTCCTCTCCTCCTCCATGACCCTCCGTCTCTCTCCCTCCCCCCCCATCCCTCCTCTCCTCCTCCATGACCCTCCGTCTCTCTCCCTCCTCCCCCCATCCCTCCTCTCCTCCTCCATGACCCTCCGTCTCTCTCCCTCCCCCCCATCCCTCCTCTCCTCCTCCATGACCCTCCGTCTCTCTCCCTCCTCCCCCCATCCCTCCTCTCCTCCTCCATGACCCTCCGTCTCTCTCCCCCCCCCATCCCTCCTCTCCTCCTCCATGACCCTCCGTCTCTCTCCCTCCCCCCCATCCCTCCTCTCCTCCTCCATGACCCTCCGTCTCTCTCCCTCCTCCCCCCATCCCTCCTCTCCTCCTCCATGACCCTCCGTCTCTCTCCCTCCCCCCCCACCCCTCCTCTCCTCCTCCATGACCCTCCGTCTCTCTCCCTCCCCCCCCATCCCTCCTCTCCTCCTCCATGACCCTCCGTCTCTCTCCCTCCTCCCCCCATCCCTCCTCTCCTCCTCCATGACCCTCCGTCTCTGTCCCTCCTCCCCCCATCCCTCCTCTCCTCCTCCATGACCCTCCGTCTCTCTCCCTCCCCCCCCATCCCTCCTCTCCTCCTCCATGACCCTCCGTCTCTCTCCCTCCCCCCATCCCTCCTCTCCTCCTCCATGACCCTCCGTCTCTCTCCCTCCTCCCATCCCTCCTCTCCTCCTCCATGACCCTCCGTCTCTCTCCCTCCTCCCATCCCTCCTCTCCTCCTCCATGACCCTCCGTCTCTCTCCCTCCTCCCCCCATCCCTCCTCTCCTCCTCCATGACCCTCCGTCTCTCTCCCTCCCCCCCAGGTCGCAGCCATCGTGTTGAGCTCAATCCTCAGGAAGGAGATCTGGCGCTCCCACTCCTCCTCCTCCTCCTCCGCCACCTACGTGCTCCTCTCCCCCCCCGCCACCCCCTTCTCCCCCCCCGCCACCCCCTTCTCCCCCCCCCGCCCCCTTCTCCCCCCCCCAGCCCGACCCTTACCAGGACCCCGTGGTCTTCACCCCTCTGACCGTCTCCATGACCACTGCCTCCGCTTGCATCTAACCCCTCTGTCTGCAGACCTGGGGGCAGTTTCATTAGTCTAGGGGCAGTTTCATTAGTCTAGGGGCAGTTTCATTAGTCTAGGGGCATTTTAGTAGTATTTGTAAATAATACAATACCCAGGTCTGATTTCCCATATCGCACACTACCGGCTTTGTTTGCCTCTGTGTTCAGCTCAATCCTCTGTGTTCAGCTCAATCCTCTGTGTTCAGCTCAATCCTCTGTGTTCAGCTCAACCCTCTGTGTTCAACTCAATCCTCTGTGTTCAGCTCAATCCTCTGTGTTCAGCTCAATCCTCTGTGTTCAGCTCAATCCTCTGTGTTCAGCTCAATCCTCTGGCTTCTTTTCACTGTTTAGTGACTGGATAATGTTTTCATTCTGTCCTTGGCTTGGGTGAGGGTTTCAGACTGTAGTAGGCTAGGGTTAGGGTGAGGGTTAGGGTTATAGGGTTAGGGTTATAGGGTTAGGGTTAGGGTTAGGGTTAGGGTTATAGGGTTAGGGTTATAGGGTGAGGGTTAGGGTTATAGGGTTAGGGCTTGGGTGAGGGTTTCAGACTGTAGTAGGCTGAGCAACTACTCACACTCTCCTGCACCACCATGACCTTCACACCATGGCCTTCACACCATGACCTTCACACCATGACCTTCACACCATGACCTTCACACCATGACCTTCACTCCATGACCTTCACACCATGACCTTCACACCATGACCTTCACTCCATGACCTTCACACCATGACCTTCACACCATGACCTTCACACCATGACCTTCACACCATGACCTTTACACCATGACCTTCACACCATGACCTTCACACCATGACCTTTACACCATGACCTTCACACCATGACCTTCACACCATGACCTTCACACCATGACCTTCACTCCAGAGAATCTCCATTACTTAACCCTCTCTCTGTCTCCTCCTAGTCCTGAAAGTGTTCAGGGTCAAAGTTCCCGCACCTCCTGGTCCCCTCCCACTCTGCTTAACCCCCCGACCTTGCCCCCCCTCCTCCCCCTCCCCCTCCCGTAGGTCACAGCGTCGGCGTGCGCCGCCGTCCTCATGAAGGAGATAAAGAGGAGCGAGCGAGGGGTGCCGGTCCACTACAGCCAGCCCATCTGCTGAGGGGTGTGGAGGAGGACCAACCAGTGCAGCCACTGGCAACGTTTAATGCAAACTTGAATGGAGGTCCCCCGCCCGCGTTTCTTCTTCTCCTGCTGCTTTCACTGCTGCTTCACACAGGAAGTGTGGACCCACAAGGGATGTTTACTGTTAAGTAGTTGAGTGTGATTTGCATGGTCAGCTGGTGTGAACCAGAATAGTCTCAGGACTGTGTTCCATGTTCGTACCAGAAGGGCATCGTGTTCCTATGAATCCATTCCACAGGGGTCAGTAAATTGGCTGGCTTTGTGCATTTTACCTTCAATCATTTATTTTTGTATTGTATAGCCTAGCATGCTAGCTTCACTATGACGTTGTCATAACAGCTGTTGATGGCCACATAAAGAAGTGAACCTAGTTGTATTATGCAAATAAAAATGCATTTATTTCGGCCTTCCGGGAGTCCGTTTATAAGAAGGGCCCGGCCATGTGTCTACTGAGACGGGCCAGGGTGTCGTTACACTGAGAGAATCCCCTTCCTGCTCCCCAGAATGGCTGTTGAGTGAAGCGACAGGCCGGCAGCCTGTGGTAATAATCAAGGCTTTGGCTGCACAAGCAGTTGATCCCGAGGACCTCGAGTGCAGACAGCTGCTTTTCTAGTGACCAAATGATGCCGAGAGACTCGCCAGTTTGTGTCATCTGACAAAAATAGCCGGTAGAGATTTTTCCAAACGCTTGTTTGTACGTTTGTTACACTGTAATCCAAGTATTTCCGTCCTGTTACAAATGGCTGTATTCTAATGTTGTTCTACTGAGTATCTTGGCCAGTTGTTGAAAAAATAAACATTCTTAAGTGCTTCATTTCTTTAACGCCGGCTCCTGTCTGTCTGTGATTGAATGAGTGCTTGAGGATAAACATCACAGACCAATGTTGTGGATATACTTTATTTGTAATATTTTTTTTTTTTATTGTGCTCATGTATAGAAAAAAAGGCAAGGCAGATGGAGTATTATATGTACATTGATTAACCGAGTAACAAAAAGACGATCTGTACACCATGCAGTCCCAGGATGAGATGGTCAGAGGTCAGGTGTGTGATGTAGCAGTGATGCAGTCCCAGGATGAGAAGGTCAGAGGTCAGGTGTGTGATGTAGCAGCGATGCAGTCCCAGGATGAGAAGGTCAGAGGTCAGGTGTGTGATGTAGCAGTGATGCAGTCCCAGGATGAGAAGGTCAGAGGTCAGGTGTGTGATGTAGCAGTGATGCAGTCCCAGGATGAGAAGGTCAGAGGTCAGGTGTGTGATGTAGCAGCGATGCAGTCCCAGGATGAGAAGGTCAGAGGTCAGGTGTGTGATGAAGCAGTGATGCAGTCCCAGGATGAGAAGGTCAGAGGTCAGGTGTGTGATGTAGCAGTGATGCAGTCCCAGGATGAGAAGGTCAGAGGTCAGGTGTGTGATGTAGCAGCGATGCAGTCCCAGGATGAGAAGGTCAGAGGTCAGGTGTGTGATGTAGCAGCGATGCAGTCCCAGGATGAGAAGGTCAGAGGTCAGGTGTGTGATGTAGCAGTGATGCAGTCCCAGGATGAGAAGGTCAGAGGTCAGGTGTGTGATGTAGCAGCGATGCAGTCCCAGGATGAGAAGGTCAGAGGTCAGGTGTGTGATGTAGCAGTGATGCAGTCCCAGGATGAGAAGGTCAGGTGTGTGATGTAGCAGTGATGCAGTCCCAGGATGAGAAGGTCAGAGGTCAGGTGTGTGATGTAGCAGTGATGCAGTCCTTCTCGGCGGGAGAGCACAGGAAGTACACCTGAAGAACACAAACACACTGTCCAGAGACCACCTGATGAGATGCATCACTATACCATACAATAGTTGTTTTATAGATTAGGACTGAGATGTATTATCTGAGAGGGTGTTGGTTGGAACCCCGGCTCTTCAATGAGCTTTGAGTTGAAGACGAGACTCCACAGAGGGCAGTTTGGCCTGGCAGGATGGAAGAGTGTAGCCAAACCAAGCCCTCCTCTCCAGTCTACACCACCTGGCAGCCCCCCTCACCAGCCTACACCACCTGACAGTCCCCCTCACCAGTCTACACCACCTGGCAGTCCTCCTTCAGTCTACACCACCTGGCACCTCTGTGACAAGCTGACTGCTTTTGAAAACAGTCTTTAATTGTGGCCTGTTCCCCACCATCTGATCAACTATAGAAGTTTGTGCCTAAAGCCTAGTTTTCTCAATCCATGCTAAAAACATGCACGGCTGGTATACTTCCATCCACTCCCGTCTCTTCCTGGGCGCAGCACAGCAGGAATGAGAAAGAGGGGGGAATGGGTAAATTAATTGGAGTATGACGCCCTCTAGTGGTGAGAATTGTGAGTCACATACTGAGAACCTAGGTCAAGTACACACACTGTACATTTGACTTGAGGTGCGTTAGATTTATCTCTGAGTTTGAGGCCCAAGTATGAGAGAGCTAACCGTCTTTTATCCATATCTGGGCAACATAACGCATGAAAGAAACATGAGACAACTTTAAAGGTTATGTACATTTATACAGTTTCACAAATACAGTACGTCATTAACAGTAATGTCACATGACACACAGACATTCGGATATGGAGCAACATAGAACCATTTGGGGGAGTCGATCGCCTTGTTGAGAGGGGTCAGGGAAGAATTTTTACAGCTCACTTATCTGGCCACCGGGTGATTACTGTTTTTTTGCTTCCCTATGGAATATGTAGAGGTGGGTCGTATGCCCACCTCCCTTGTTCTCTGTAAAGCGCATTGTGTTGCCTCTGGGTATGAAATGTGCTATACAGATAAAGCTTTGATGGAGCAAGCTCCTGGAGTATGTTTGTCTACCAGCTAAGAACATTTATAAAGCAATACATTACATTTTCAGAGTAAGAGAAGCTAAAAACGACATAGGAGAGACATGGCAAATACTGGTGTGTGTTTGCTATGGCCCAGGCCTAAAGCCGGAAGTGGGCTGGTGTATGTCTGTGTGTATGTGTGTGTGACAGGAAGTCCAGGCAGCTCACTGAGCACAGTCGTGGGATACAGTGGAGATAGGACCCAAACACAGGCAGAGAATGTTCAGAGACTTTATTCATGAATGACATCAGTACAAGCACAAGACATAACAAGTAACCCCAAACTGAACAAACCAAATGTTGAGGCCAATGGGGTAGATGGTGATGGTCTAGATCAGTGATTTTCAACCAGTGTGCCGCGGCACACTAGTGTGCCGTGAGAGATCGTCAGGTGTGCCGTGGGAAATTATCTGTCATCGTGGGGTTATTTGTTATGTATTGTGTCTTGAACGTCTTGTTTCCGGCCAGGCTGTTAGCAGGATGTGACCTTGTGGTCCACTACAGCCAGCCCATCTGCTGAGGGGTGTGGAGGAGGACCAACCAGTGCAGCCACTGGCAACGTTTAATGCAAACTTGAATGGAGGTCCCCCGTCCGCGTTTCTTCTTCTCCTGCTGCTTTCACTGCTGCTTCACACAGGAAGTGTGGACCCACAAGGGATGTTTACTGTTAAGTAGTTGAGTGTGATTTGCATGGTCAGCTGGTGTGAACCAGAATAGTCTCAGGACTGTGTTCCATGTTCGTACCAGAAGGGCATCGTGTTCCTATGAATCCATTCCACAGGGGTCAGTAAATTGGCTGGCTTTGTGCATTTTACCTTCAATCATTTATTTTTGTATTGTATAGCCTAGCATGCTAGCTTCACTATGACGTTGTCATAACAGCTGTTGATGGCCACATAAAGAAGTGAACCTAGTTGTATTATGCAAATAAAAATGCATTTATTTCGGCCTTCCGGGAGTCCGTTTATAAGAAGGGCCCGGCCATGTGTCTACTGAGACGGGCCAGGGTGTCGTTACACTGAGAGAATCCCCTTCCTGCTCCCCAGAATGGCTGTTGAGTGAAGCGACAGGCCGGCAGCCTGTGGTAATAATCAAGGCTTTGGCTGCACAAGCAGTTGATCCCGAGGACCTCGAGTGCAGACAGCTGCTTTTCTAGTGACCAAATGATGCCGAGAGACTCGCCAGTTTGTGTCATCTGACAAAAATAGCCGGTAGAGATTTTTCCAAACGCTTGTTTGTACGTTTGTTACACTGTAATCCAAGTATTTCCGTCCTGTTACAAATGGCTGTATTCTAATGTTGTTCTACTGAGTATCTTGGCCAGTTGTTGAAAAAATAAACATTCTTAAGTGCTTCATTTCTTTAACGCCGGCTCCTGTCTGTCTGTGATTGAATGAGTGCTTGAGGATAAACATCACAGACCAATGTTGTGGATATACTTTATTTGTAATATTTTTTTTTTTTATTGTGCTCATGTATAGAAAAAAAGGCAAGGCAGATGGAGTATTATATGTACATTGATTAACCGAGTAACAAAAAGACGATCTGTACACCATGCAGTCCCAGGATGAGATGGTCAGAGGTCAGGTGTGTGATGTAGCAGTGATGCAGTCCCAGGATGAGAAGGTCAGAGGTCAGGTGTGTGATGTAGCAGCGATGCAGTCCCAGGATGAGAAGGTCAGAGGTCAGGTGTGTGATGTAGCAGTGATGCAGTCCCAGGATGAGAAGGTCAGAGGTCAGGTGTGTGATGTAGCAGTGATGCAGTCCCAGGATGAGAAGGTCAGAGGTCAGGTGTGTGATGTAGCAGCGATGCAGTCCCAGGATGAGAAGGTCAGAGGTCAGGTGTGTGATGAAGCAGTGATGCAGTCCCAGGATGAGAAGGTCAGAGGTCAGGTGTGTGATGTAGCAGTGATGCAGTCCCAGGATGAGAAGGTCAGAGGTCAGGTGTGTGATGTAGCAGCGATGCAGTCCCAGGATGAGAAGGTCAGAGGTCAGGTGTGTGATGTAGCAGCGATGCAGTCCCAGGATGAGAAGGTCAGAGGTCAGGTGTGTGATGTAGCAGTGATGCAGTCCCAGGATGAGAAGGTCAGAGGTCAGGTGTGTGATGTAGCAGCGATGCAGTCCCAGGATGAGAAGGTCAGAGGTCAGGTGTGTGATGTAGCAGTGATGCAGTCCCAGGATGAGAAGGTCAGGTGTGTGATGTAGCAGTGATGCAGTCCCAGGATGAGAAGGTCAGAGGTCAGGTGTGTGATGTAGCAGTGATGCAGTCCTTCTCGGCGGGAGAGCACAGGAAGTACACCTGAAGAACACAAACACACTGTCCAGAGACCACCTGATGAGATGCATCACTATACCATACAATAGTTGTTTTATAGATTAGGACTGAGATGTATTATCTGAGAGGGTGTTGGTTGGAACCCCGGCTCTTCAATGAGCTTTGAGTTGAAGACGAGACTCCACAGAGGGCAGTTTGGCCTGGCAGGATGGAAGAGTGTAGCCAAACCAAGCCCTCCTCTCCAGTCTACACCACCTGGCAGCCCCCCTCACCAGCCTACACCACCTGACAGTCCCCCTCACCAGTCTACACCACCTGGCAGTCCTCCTTCAGTCTACACCACCTGGCACCTCTGTGACAAGCTGACTGCTTTTGAAAACAGTCTTTAATTGTGGCCTGTTCCCCACCATCTGATCAACTATAGAAGTTTGTGCCTAAAGCCTAGTTTTCTCAATCCATGCTAAAAACATGCACGGCTGGTATACTTCCATCCACTCCCGTCTCTTCCTGGGCGCAGCACAGCAGGAATGAGAAAGAGGGGGGAATGGGTAAATTAATTGGAGTATGACGCCCTCTAGTGGTGAGAATTGTGAGTCACATACTGAGAACCTAGGTCAAGTACACACACTGTACATTTGACTTGAGGTGCGTTAGATTTATCTCTGAGTTTGAGGCCCAAGTATGAGAGAGCTAACCGTCTTTTATCCATATCTGGGCAACATAACGCATGAAAGAAACATGAGACAACTTTAAAGGTTATGTACATTTATACAGTTTCACAAATACAGTACGTCATTAACAGTAATGTCACATGACACACAGACATTCGGATATGGAGCAACATAGAACCATTTGGGGGAGTCGATCGCCTTGTTGAGAGGGGTCAGGGAAGAATTTTTACAGCTCACTTATCTGGCCACCGGGTGATTACTGTTTTTTTGCTTCCCTATGGAATATGTAGAGGTGGGTCGTATGCCCACCTCCCTTGTTCTCTGTAAAGCGCATTGTGTTGCCTCTGGGTATGAAATGTGCTATACAGATAAAGCTTTGATGGAGCAAGCTCCTGGAGTATGTTTGTCTACCAGCTAAGAACATTTATAAAGCAATACATTACATTTTCAGAGTAAGAGAAGCTAAAAACGACATAGGAGAGACATGGCAAATACTGGTGTGTGTTTGCTATGGCCCAGGCCTAAAGCCGGAAGTGGGCTGGTGTATGTCTGTGTGTATGTGTGTGTGACAGGAAGTCCAGGCAGCTCACTGAGCACAGTCGTGGGATACAGTGGAGATAGGACCCAAACACAGGCAGAGAATGTTCAGAGACTTTATTCATGAATGACATCAGTACAAGCACAAGACATAACAAGTAACCCCAAACTGAACAAACCAAATGTTGAGGCCAATGGGGTAGATGGTGATGGTCTAGATCAGTGATTTTCAACCAGTGTGCCGCGGCACACTAGTGTGCCGTGAGAGATCGTCAGGTGTGCCGTGGGAAATTATCTGTCATCGTGGGGTTATTTGTTATGTATTGTGTCTTGAACGTCTTGTTTCCGGCCAGGCTGTTAGCAGGATGTGACCTTGTGGTCCACTACAGCCAGCCCATCTGCTGAGGGGTGTGGAGGAGGACCAACCAGTGCAGCCACTGGCAACGTTTAATGCAAACTTGAATGGAGGTCCCCCGTCCGCGTTTCTTCTTCTCCTGCTGCTTTCACTGCTGCTTCACACAGGAAGTGTGGACCCACAAGGGATGTTTACTGTTAAGTAGTTGAGTGTGATTTGCATGGTCAGCTGGTGTGAACCAGAATAGTCTCAGGACTGTGTTCCATGTTCGTACCAGAAGGGCATCGTGTTCCTATGAATCCATTCCACAGGGGTCAGTAAATTGGCTGGCTTTGTGCATTTTACCTTCAATCATTTATTTTTGTATTGTATAGCCTAGCATGCTAGCTTCACTATGACGTTGTCATAACAGCTGTTGATGGCCACATAAAGAAGTTGTAGTATATTTTTATACGGTATTACATCAATACATTTGGATACTCTCATTTAGTAATCCATTTACTAAGAATAATGAATAAACTTCAATTCAGTAGGAACTTGGTTAACTTAATTAGTTTATCATCTAGATGACAACATATTGTCCTGTCCTGAGTCAACATTCCTTTGCCCCTGAGGAACAATAGAGATGGCACCTCTGAAGAAGAAGTCAGGAAGTCTACAGGTGATCAAAGCAGGACACAGGAGAACCCTAAGACTGCCCCCAGTCCGGAGGGGGGCAGAGCCCAGTGACACCTATTGACCAATTACAAGACTAGTTGTAAATGTACCTCCCTCGTATGCAAAATTGTTTGTCATGTGCTCATTGGCCTGAAGCCAAGTATATCAACTCGGGTGCCACCTTGTTGAAATTCAGTTCCGCCGAAATTTGACCTGTATGGCGTGCTCAATAAATTTGGTTTAAACTGCATTTTTCTCCAGAAGATTCTTTCCAAGTCAAGACAAAAAGAAACGACAAAGTGAACCTAGTTGTATTATGCAAATAAAAATGCATTTATTTCGGCCTTCCGGGAGTCCGTTTATAAGAAGGGCCCGGCCATGTGTCTACTGAGACGGGCCAGGGTGTCGTTACACTGAGAGAATCCCCTTCCTGCTCCCCAGAATGGCTGTTGAGTGAAGCGACAGGCCGGCAGCCTGTGGTAATAATCAAGGCTTTGGCTGCACAAGCAGTTGATCCCGAGGACCTCGAGTGCAGACAGCTGCTTTTCTAGTGACCAAATGATGCCGAGAGACTCGCCAGTTTGTGTCATCTGACAAAAATAGCCGGTAGAGATTTTTCCAAACGCTTGTTTGTACGTTTGTTACACTGTAATCCAAGTATTTCCGTCCTGTTACAAATGGCTGTATTCTAATGTTGTTCTACTGAGTATCTTGGCCAGTTGTTGAAAAAATAAACATTCTTAAGTGCTTCTTTTCTTTAACGCCGGCTCCTGTCTGTCTGTGATTGAATGAGTGCTTGAGGATAAACATCACAGACCAATGTTGTGGATATACTTTATTTGTAATTTTTTTTTTTTTTATTGTGCTCATGTATAGAAAAAAAGGCAAGGCAGATGGAGTATTATATGTACATTGATTAACCGAGTAACAAAAAGACGATCTGTACACCATGCAGTCCCAGTATGAGAAGGTCAGAGGTCAGGTGTGTGATGTAGCAGTGATGCAGTCCCAGGATGAGAAGGTCAGAGGTCAGGTGTGTGATGTAGCAGCGATGCAGTCCCAGGATGAGAAGGTCAGAGGTCAGGTGTGTGATGAAGCAGTGATGCAGTCCCAGGATGAGAAGGTCAGAGGTCAGGTGTGTGATGTAGCAGTGATGCAGTCCCAGGATGAGAAGGTCAGAGGTCAGGTGTGTGATGTAGCAGCGATGCAGTCCCAGGATGAGAAGGTCAGAGGTCAGGTGTGTGATGTAGCAGCGATGCAGTCCCAGGATGAGAAGGTCAGAGGTCAGGTGTGTGATGTAGCAGTGATGCAGTCCCAGGATGAGAAGGTCAGGTGTGTGATGTAGCAGTGATGCAGTCCCAGGATGAGAAGGTCAGAGGTCAGGTGTGTGATGTAGCAGCGATGCAGTCCCTCTCGGCGGGAGAGCACAGGAAGTACACCTGAAGAACACAACACACTGTCCAGAGACCACCTGATGAGATGCATCACTATACCATACAATAGTTGTTTTATAGATTAGGACTGAGATGTATTATCTGAGAGGGTGTTGGTTGGAACCCCGGCTCTTCAATGAGCTTTGAGTTGAAGACGAGAGCACCACAGAGGGCAGTTTGGCCTGGCAGGATGGAAGAGTGTAGCCAAACCAAGCCCTCCTCTCCAGCCTACACCACCTGGCAGCCCCCCTCACCAGTCTACACCACCTGACAGTCCCCCTCACCAGTCTACACCACCTGGCAGTCCTCCTTCAGTCTACACCACCTGGCACCTCTGTGACAAGCTGACTGCTTTTGAAAACAGTCTTTAATTGTGGCCTGTTCCCCACCATCTGATCAACTATAGAAGTTTGTGCCTAAAGCCTAGTTTTCTCAATCCATGCTCAAAACATGCACGGCTGGTATACTTCCATCCACTCCCGTCTCTTCCTGGGCGCAGCACAGCAGGAATGAGAAAGAGGGGGGAATGGGTAAATTAATTGGAGTATGACGCCCTCTAGTGGTGAGAATTGTGAGTCACATACTGAGAACCTAGGTCAAGTACACACACTGTACATTTGACTTGAGGTGCGTTAGATTTATCTCTGAGTTTGAGGCCCAAGTATGAGAGAGCTAACCGTCTTTTATCCATATCTGGGCAACATAACGCATGAAAGAAACATGAGACAACTTTAAAGGTTATGTACATTTATACAGTTTCACAAATACAGTACGTCATTAACAGTAATGTCACATGACACACAGACATTCGGATATGGAGCAACATAGAACCATTTGGGGGAGTCGATCGCCTTGTTGAGAGGGGTCAGGGAAGAATTTTTACAGCTCACTTATCTGGCCACCGGGTGATTACTGTTTTTTTGCTTCCCTATGGAATATGTAGAGGTGGGTCGTATGCCCACCTCCCTTGTTCTCTGTAAAGCGCATTGTGTTGCCTCTGGGTATGAAATGTGCTATACAGATAAAGCTTTGATGGAGCAAGCTCCTGGAGTATGTTTGTCTACCAGCTAAGAACATTTATAAAGCAATACATTACATTTTCAGAGTAAGAGAAGCTAAAAACGACATAGGAGAGACATGGCAAATACTGGTGTGTGTTTGCTATGGCCCAGGCCTAAAGCCGGAAGTGGGCTGGTGTATGTCTGTGTGTATGTGTGTGTGACAGGAAGTCCAGGCAGCTCACTGAGCACAGTCGTGGGATACAGTGGAGATAGGACCCAAACACAGGCAGAGAATGTTCAGAGACTTTATTCATGAATGACATCAGTACAAGCACAAGACATAACAAGTAACCCCAAACTGAACAAACCAAATGTTGAGGCCAATGGGGTAGATGGTGATGGTCTAGATCAGTGATTTTCAACCAGTGTGCCGCGGCACACTAGTGTGCCGTGAGAGATCGTCAGGTGTGCCGTGGGAAATTATCTGTCATCGTGGGGTTATTTGTTATGTATTGTGTCTTGAACGTCTTGTTTCCGGCCAGGCTGTTAGCAGGATGTGACCTTGGATTTTTCCTGGTTCAGAGCCGGTAGCCCACGTTCAAAGACTGCAAGCTTTCTTTTGAACGCTTGAACAAAGGGGCAACTCGCTCTGACAAGCGGGTCTTGGACACAATCAGGTGACATGTGCTGACGGGACTCTTCACTGCGAGCCACCTCCTTCAGCCTGTCCGGCAGCAGCATCCGAATGATGCGGACCATCAGGATGGCTCGTCTCCACAGCCCACGGATGCGCCTCCGACGGAGAGTCAGATCCGGACATGGCCTCCAGTGGGGCTTGGGTGATCGTGAAACGTCCGCGTCAGATTGTCCCTTTACCAGCACCCCACTAGACACCATGGGGGTGGTGATCGCGAATGGTGGTCTAACAGATGGAGCTGTGATAGAAGGGACTGGGTCCGATGGACCTGTGACAGACGGGGCTGTGTCAGGTGTTCTCTTCATCAGAGAGTCCGAAGTAGAAGTGGTCGCTCCTTCACAGACTTCTTCCCACTTCTTACGAATGAGCCTCTGACACCGAGAGAGCTCCAGATTGCATCTCCAGTGGGGCTCGGGTGATCGTGGAGTGTCCGGCTCAGATTGTCCCTTTAGCGCCACCCCACTAGACGCCATAGGGGTGGATAAGGCGCTAGCGGGGCTGTCTCCTCTACTGGTCCTGGTCATGGAGAGTGTTGGACTGACAGATGGAGCTGTGACAGAAGGGACTGGGTCAGATGGGGCTTTGTCAGGTGCCCTCTTCATCAGAGAGTCGGAGGTGGAAATGGCCGCCCCTTGATAGACTCCCTCCCACTTCTTGCGAAAGAGCCTCCGACGCAGAGAGAACTTGGAGGAGGACGGGGCCGTGTCAAATGAACCGGTGACAGATGGGGCTGTTTCAAATGAGCCGGTGACAGACGAGGCCGTGTCAAATGAACCAGTGACAGACGGGGCTGTGTCAAATGAACCAGTGACAGACGGGGCTGTGACAAATGAACCAGTGACAGACGGGGCTGTGACAAATGAACCAGTGACAGACGGGGCTGTGTCAAATGAACCAGTGACAGACGAGGCTGTGTCAAATGAACCGGTGCCAGACGGGACCGTGTGAAATGAACTCATCTCAGACACCATGTCTTGTCCACAGCCCCCCGGATCATAGGAGTCAGAACCTGGATCGTCTTGTCCTGGACAGTCCCAATAGCTCGCATGCATCTTTGCATGCAGTCCCAATGGCTCGCATGCATGCATGCACCGGGCTGTCACTCTGTCCAGCCTGTCCCTTTTGGGATTCCAAAAAATAAAATGACTTTTGATGATTGCTAATATCCAAAGCGCGATCAGGGTCACATAGAGCACAATCAAAACTCCCGTGAAGAGGTGTGTCACCTCAAGTTCCAGGAACCGGGTCTGAAAGGGCGTCGCCTCAGGACCTTGGTTTACAGGTCTACTTGTAGTACTCCTACTTATGCTGCAGCACCCCCTAGCGAGCTGGAGTGAAAAAATGTTTGGGGGGCGGATTGACGTTGTACACTTTTTAATCAATGCATTAAAACATTTTACATAATGTGTCTGTTGTTACTGATCTAAAGGTAGTTTGTTTGAGGAAGATTTGTTTGTTTGAGGAAGATTTGGGGAAAATGTGCAATGAATAATTTAATAATTATTAATACCCAATAAACGCTGACACTGTGCACGTAGCCTAGCCTACATCCGTTGGTGCGTTTCAAATGAACGATACGTTAGTGGAGATCAAACCGAAGCATCGCAATGGCCACTCAGAAGCGAATTTCAGAATTTTTTATCAGACCACCTAAGAAAAGCACAAGAACTGAAGAAGTCCAGCGTCCTGAGGATGAGGAATGCAGCACTGCCACTCTCACTTTGCGGCCTAGTAGGCCTACTACTACTAGCACCATTGCCGCCGAGATCGAAGCCGGGCCTGTTAACGTACCTACTCCAGCAGCAGCAGCGTACGCGGGAGGAGAGGCTAGCAGCAGTAGCCTAACAGGAATTAAGGAGCCCTTTCAGCCAACAGACTTCAATTTTCCAGGCAGGCGTTTTGGCTCAGAGATTTTTAGTCGTACCTTCAAAGCAGTGTGGTTTACAAAATGGAGGTGGCTACATTACGAGGCAGAGAGTGACCGTGTTTTGTGTTTTTTGTGCGTGAAAGCTGATAAACCATGATCGTCTGAGAGAACAAGCTACAACTTTTGTTAAAGGGGGATTTGCGAACTGGCGGAAAGCCATTGAAAAGTTCAAAGAGCACGAGAAATCCAAGTTGCACACAGACTCAGTCCAGAGACATGCTGCTTTGGGGAGCATTCCTATCAGTGCCCTCTTGTCTGATGCCGCTGCCAAACAGCAGCAAACAGCACGAAACGTCTTGGAACTACTGTTCAGAACCATTCGATTCCTAGGCAGCAAGGGAATAGCCTTCAGGGGTGACACACTACATGATGGAATACTTTATGAGCTAATGCTTGAACGCACCTATGATCTCCCGAAAGAACGTGAGTGGGTCACGAGACGAGACAACTGGATGTCCAACACCATTCAGAATGAGATAATCCAACAGTTTGCTTATGCCATCCAGAGGGATATTGTCGTCCGTGCAGCGGGGTGCAGTTTTTATGGGCTTACAGCCGATGGCACCACCGACGCAAGTAGTACAGAGCAGTTCTCGTGTAATCTGCAGTTTGTTGACAGGAACAGCCTCCAATCTCATTGCATATTTTTGGTATTTTATAGTGCACCAGACAGCACTGGAGAAACTCTTTTCATGTGCATTAAGGATGTGTTTTTAAGGTTGAACCTTCCTATTGAACGCCTTACAGGATATTGCTTTGATGGAGCAAGTAACATGTCTGGATGTGTTTCTGGAGTTCAGGCTCGTCTTAAAAAAGAATGCCCCCAGTCACTGTATGTACATTGTAGTAACCACTCGCTGGACCTGGTTCTACAAGAAGTCACACGCGAAGTGAGTCTTGTGGCCGAGACTTTGAACTTTGTACAGGGTGTTGCGGTTGTAATCAGAGAATCAGCAAAGCGGAAACAACTTTACGAATCGCTCTTCGGATGTGACGAGGTGACTGTCACCATCCTAGGCCTGTGCCCGACAAAGTGGTGCGTCCGCACGACAGCCATCAAGCGTGTTTGCTCCTCATACAGCACTCTTCTGGCCAGCCTGCAAACGCTGAAAGACGACAAGAGTGTCAGAGGGGATGCAAGGGCAAAGATAGGGGGACTATACAAACAGGCTCTAAAAGGGAGAACATTGTTCGGTCTTCTCTGCAGTGAAGCCCTGTTCGAGCCTTGCGAGGCAGTGGCCAAGAGCTTGCAGAGCCCCAAAGCAAGTGCCCTCGGCGCGCTCGAATGCGCAAATGTGCTCAAAGAGCGCGTAGTGTCACTGAGAGATGACAAAATCGTGGAGAAGATGGTCCGTAAAGTGGAAAGGTGTGCTCCAGAAATGGGCCTGAAGATGCCAGACACTGCCCCAAGGGTGAGCAAAACCCCTGTTCGCTATCGCCAAACCACGGTTCCAGAGGCCGTGGCGCACGACACAGCAACGGTGATTTGGAGACGTGACTTTTATGAGGCGGTTGATTTGGTGTCAGCGGAGCTGACGAGAAGGTTTGATCAGGATGCTATGAAAATAGCAGCAACCAGAGAGAGGGCAGTAATCCGAGCAGCAGAGGGGAAACCAGTGGACTTCGAGCCCCTTCACCTCCCCAAGGAGCTGGACACAGGCCGCCTAGATCTGCAGCTCAAAATGCTTGGCAATGTCACCAAAGGGTCTGATTGTAGCACAGTTCAAGATGTAGCAGTATGTATATCCAAGCTCCATCCACAGACAAGAGCTATCTTTGTAGAAGCTGAAAAACTCATAGTTATGTCTGTGTCAGAATAGAAAAGAGAGTGTCGAAAATCTGAACGCAGATGGCGAAAAACAAATCTCCATGTTCATTATGACATCTATAAAGAGAGACTTCGCATTTATAATATGGAGCTGAGAAATGCACGACAGACCTTCTTTTCTGACATCATCACCAAAAACCATAACAATGCGCGTGCTTTGTTTGCCACTGTTGATAGGCTGACAAACCCTCCTGTGTCAGTAGCCTCTGAACTTCTATCCACCAGGGCCTGCAATGAATTTGCCTCATTCTTCACTGACAAAATTCAGAAAATTAGACAAGCAGTTAGTGCCTCCATTCCAGGTACAGGACATGTGTCGTCACAGTGTCCACTTAAAATCAATAATTGTACCATGACACAATTTAATCCGATCAACCATAAAACCCTGGGGGACACTATACAATATCTGAAATCCTCCACCTGTTGCCTTGATGTTCTACCTACAGACTTCTTCAAAACTGTATCCAACTGCATGGCCTCTGATTTACTACAAATTGTAAACACATCTCTTCTTTCAGGTGTGTTCCCACATACCCTGAAAACTGCAGTCATCAAGCCACTCTTAAAAAAGAATAATCTAGACAGCTCACAAATGAACAATTATAGGCCCATATCAAACCTCCCATTTCTAAGCAAAATAATTGAAAAGGTTGTTTTCCAACAACTGAATAACTTCCTGGCACTAAGTAATGGCTTTGATGTCTTCCAGTCAGGATTTCGACCACATCACAGCACCGAGACTGCTCTAATTAAGGTATTTAATGACATCCATTTAAACACAGATAATGGCAAAATCTCAGTCTTAGTATTACTGGATCTCAGCGCTGCGTTCGACACGGTAGACCACAACACAACAACAGGCCGACTGGAAAATTGGTTGGGAATTTCTGGTACAGTGTTAGATTGGTTTGAATCCTACTTAAAGGACAGGGATTATTTTGTGTCTATAGGCAATTACAAATCTGAGCTGACAAAAATGACCTGTGGAGTTCCCCAAGGCTCCATCCTGGGGCCTCTTCTGTTCAACATTTACATGCTCCCACTAACTCAAATTATGGAAAACAACAAAATATGTTACCATAGCTATGCAGATGACACACAAATTTATATCACTATATCACCAGGAGACTATAATCCCATACAAGCGCTGAGTAAGTGCATTCAACAAATCAATGATTGGATGTGCCAGAACTTTCTCCAACTAAACAAAAATAAAACTGAAGTAATTGTCTTTGGAGCCAAAGAAGAACGATTAAAAGTCAGTGCTCAACTTCAATCAGTAATGATAAAAACCACAAACGAAGCCAGAAATCTTGGTGTAGTCATGGACTCAGACCTGAATTTCAACAGCCACATTAAGTCAATTACAAAGTCAGCCTACTATCACCTGAAGAATATATCAAGGATCAAAGGATTTATGTCCCAGAAGGATTTGGAAAAACTTGTCCATGCGTTTATCTTCAGTAGACTCGACTACTGTAACGGCATGTATACAGGTCTCTCTAAAAAATCGATCAGACAGCTGCAGCTGATTCAGAACGCTGCTGCTCGAGTCCTCACTAAGACTAAGAAAGTGGAGCATATCACACCAGTACTAAGGTCTTTACACTGGCTTCCTGTCTGTCAAAGAATTGACTTTAAAATACTGCTGTTGGTTTATAAAGCACTGAATGGTCTAGGGCCAAAATATATTTCTGATCTGCTCATATGCTATGAACCATCCAGACCCCTCAGGTCGTCTGGCACAGGTCTGCTTTCTGTCCCCAGAGTTATAACAAAACATGGAGAAGCAGCATTCAGTTTTTATGCTCCACATATCTGGAACAAACTTCCAGAAAACTGCAGGTCTGCTGCAACTCTTGGTTCTTTTAAAACAAGCCTGAAGACTTTTCTTTTTGCCACTGCTTTCTAAGAGGAGCTATGTTTATCAGTATACTGCACTGTAACTTTTATTCCTGTATTCTATTTGTCCTGCTTTTTGTTTAAATGTCTATAATGTCTTGCTTTTTGTTTTAATGCTTTTAATGTTTCATGTAAAGCACCTTGAATTGCCCTGTGGCTGAAATGTGCTATATAAATAAACTTGCCTTGCCTTGCCTTGCCTTGTGTCTACCCATGTCTGTGGCCTCATCTGAGCAGACTTTTTCTACCTTGCGTCGCCTGAAAACATGGCTGCGCAGTACCATGACACAAAAGAGACTTACTCACCTGATGCATGTCCACACGGAGATTCTGAACTCGCTGGACATACATACCCTCATGAGAGCTTTTATCAACACAACCCCCGAGCGCAAGGCCACGTTTGGTCTGATGTGATTGACCCGCCCTGCAGCAGCTCAAGGTAAGACATGGTTAATTATAATCTGCCGCCGTGCAGAAGCCTACTTTTATAGTCTTGTGCTGGAAAAAATGTAATATCTATTTGGATAGTCTTGTGTGCTGGGCGCAATGGCTTGGGTTTGTAATAAGACTTGTATTGCAGTGTTGGCAATGTTGTGCATTGTGCTTTCTTACTGACTTGATTGTTTTCTGTGGTGAATATAGCCTACGTTATGGGCCCTGTTTTTGCATTAACGTAGGCCTACGTTTGTAAAGCGCATTGTGTTGCCTTTGTGTATGAAATGCGCTACACAAATAAAGCTTGATTTGATTTGATTAACGTATAGCCCTAAGCGGTAGGCTACGCATGATAAACGTGACGCTTTCTGTCATCAGTCTGCGGGTTTGTGTATTGTTTGCAAGCTTTGGACCTGTTTGCAATATAGCGTATGGCAGACATTTCATGTTTGCTCAGGTTTGTGTCAGTTGCGACCTGATTTTGCATTATAGGTGGTAGGCTATGCTCATTGATAAACATGACGCGTTCTATCATAATCAGTCAGCGGGGCTGTGTAGGCCTATTGTTTGCAATCTTGAGTAGGTCGAAAATGTCAATGGGGAGGACCACCAGACCCTCATATTTACAGCACCCCCTCCCACAAAATAGTTCCCACGGCTCTGGGAAGAACTCAGCTCCACTCGGACTCTGACTATGATGGTTCAATTCTACACCTCCATCATCGAGTCCATCCTCACGTCTCCATCACCACCTGGTTCCCCACCGCTACAGTCAAGGACCAGAGTTATTAACGGCGGGTGATCGGGGGGGTGGGAGAAGGCTGCGCCCTGCCCTCCCTCCAGGCCCCGCCCCCCCTCCAGGCCCCGCCCTCCCTCCACGTCCCACCCCCCCTCCAGGCCCCGCCCTCCCTCCAGGCCCCGCCCCCTCTAGGCCCCGCCCTCCCTCAAGGCCCCGCCCTCCCTCCAGGCTCTGCATGATTTCAGGGTGCTGAAGCGGGCCAGAAAGATCATGGCCGACCCCTCCCACCGGGCTATGGCCTCTTCACACCGCCCCCCTCTGGCAGGAGGCTGCGGTCCTCACAGACATAGGCCCAATCTCAAACCACCCCCTAAGCCCTCGCCCTATCCACTCCCCCTCCGTTTGCGCGTTCACGCCGAGCTTCGCCATGTTAAGGGCCGTCCCAAACCAATTAACGCGGAGTGCGCTGGGAGTGCGAGTGGGCTGTCAACTCCTTAAATAGCAAGCCTGCATCGGTGCAAGCTCCCGATAGCCAAAGCAGGAAGTGCACGTGCCAAAGAGATGCTGCAGGCAACCACATATAAATAACGTTCCGTCTTCCTACACTGTCAATTATTTTAGATTATTTTACAGCACTCAAACATTTGTTTTTCTCACACTGATTTCACTGCCTCAAACAAAATCGCAGAATGTGGTGTCAAAAGATACAACCAAAAATAGGAGAGCATCACTTTATCCCTATATCACTTGACTTGTAGCAAACTCTTACAAGCCTGTATTCATAGCCGACATAAAATAAATCTAGGCCTAGGTCTACGTCAAATGTAGCCTACATCATATATTCCATTCCATTAGGCTGCGATATGCAAATGGCTCTTCACAAAAGAAGGAATGCTGCCAAAGAGGCATGGGAGTAAGTTATTAATTGATTGATGTATTGTAGTGTTATAGTATGTATATGTATATGTGATCTGTATATATAATATGTAGTGTTATAGTATTCATTTACTTAGAGTTCATTTGCAAAAACATATTTGCGTTTGGGTTTTTGACCATTTCTCATCATACATTGATTTAATTATAGTCAATCAATCAATCAAAGCTTTATTTGTATAGCGCATTTCATACCCAGAGGCAACACAATGCGCTTTACAGAGAACAAGGGAGGTGGGCATACGACCCACTCTCTACATATTCCAGAGGGAAGCAAAAAAACAGTAATCACCCGGGGGCCAGATAAGTGAGCTGTAAAAATTCTTCCCTGACCCCTCTCAACAAGGCGATCGAGCAAGCTCCAGGAGTATGTTTGTCTACCGGCTAAGAACATTAATGAAGCAATACATTGCATTGAATTACATTTCAGAGTGAGAGAGGCTAAAAGCATCATAGGAGAAAGAATATTCTACGGACATGCTACATCATCCACAGTAAACACAGGGGTATCTATCGGACTTCGTGAGGTCTGCTGGTGACAGTGGGGCATCCACTGGACCTGGTTAGAAGATAGGAGGGAGAGAGAGAGGCACCAGGGAGAGGGAAGGCAGAGGGAAGGCAGAGCAGGGTTAGTAGCACATAGAGCCATTCAGACCACACAGATATTGAAACAGGCAACCTGGGGCAGGCTCCTGGAATATATTTGTCTAATGGCTAAGAACATTTAAAGAACAATAAATAATATTAAATTAAGTTTAAATTAAGTTTTCGGAGCAAGAAAGGCTAAGAGCATCAGGTCCAGGCCTAAGCCGGATGTGGACTGATGTGTGTCTTGTGTGTACGTGTGTGTGTGTGTGTGTGTGTACTAAATACTACGATATCCACAGCTCCGCAGCTGACACTGGACCTGGTTAGAGGATAGGAGGGAGAGAGAGAGACACTAGGGGAGACAGAAAAAACGGTTAGTAGCACACTGTGTCATTGAAGCAACACAACAGTCAGAACAAGCCTGTTTCAGGATAACCAGCTTCTGTACACTACTTGATATACATACATTGCAAAGCAGGACAAGTATCAATGTATACAGAGGATTCACAGGTAGGTTTGAGGCTGCCTTTCTGTATCTCAAGGTCCTAGCTAGTGATTGTAGGCTAGGTCGAAAAGGTACGTCTTGAGGTCTCGCTTGAAGACCTCCGTTGTTTCAGCCCTTCTTAGGCACTCCGGTAGGGTGTTCCAGAGGTTGGGGGCATAGAAACTAAACGCTGCCTCTCCATGTTTCTTGGTCCTGGCTTTTGGAACTGTTAAAAGTTCAGTGCCTGAGGATCTAAGTGGTCTGTTTGGCATGTACTTAACAAGCATGTCTGAAATATATTCTGGTGAGTGACTGTGGAGAGATTTATAGACTAGTAATAGTATTTTAAAGTCTATTCTAGAGTTGACTGGTAACCAGTGTAGTGATTTTAACGCTGGTGTGATGTGTGCCCTTCGTCTAGTCTTAGTGAGGACTCTTGCTGCAGCATTCTGTATCATTTGTAGCTTAGAGATTGCTTTCTTTGGTAGGCCTGATAGTAGAGCATTGCAGTAGTCCAGCCTGCTTGTGATGAAAGCATGCATTAATCTTTCGGTGTCAGCCTGAGAGAGAAAGGGTTGCACCTTGGCAATGTTCCTTAGGTGGTAGAAAGATGTCTTTGTAATATTCTTTATGTGGTTTTCGAAATTAAGATCTGAGTCAAGTATGACACCTAGGTTTTTAGCCTGGCAATTGGTGTCAATTTCCAGAGTTTTTAAGTGTGCAGCTAGTTTCTCTCTTTCAGCTTTTTCTCCAATGATCAGTACTTCTGTTTTGTCCTGGTTTAGTTGGAGGAAATTATGTGACATCCATACATTTATATCTGTAGTACACTTGACAAGGCAGTCAACCAAGCTGTAGTTACTGGGTGTTACAGAAATATAGAGTTGGGTATCATCTGCGTAGCTATGGTAGCTAATGTTGTGCCTCCTGATGACACTGCCAAGGGGCAGCATGTACAGGCTGAAGAGTAGAGGTCCTAGGATTGATCCTTGGGGCACCCCACAGGTCATTGGGATCTTTCCTGAGCTATAATCACCGAGGGCGACGAAGAAATCCCGACCGGTTAGATAGGTCCTAAGCCAATTTAGGACTGGACCAGAGAGGCCAACCCACTTTTCCAGTCTTTCGATGAGGATTGCATGATCTATAGTATCAAAGGCTGCACTCAGGTCCAGGAGGACGAGAACAGAAAGCTCTTTGGAGTCAGCATTAATTCTGAGGTCATTTACAACTTTGACTAATGCCGTCTCTGTGCTATGGTGGGCGCGAAAGCCGGACTGGAAAAGGTCAAGGGTACAACTTGTAGCTAAGAAATCATTAATCTGTTTGAAAACTATTTTTTCCAGAATTTTACTCAAAAAGGGAAGGTTGGAGATTGGTCTAAAATTGCTAAAAACTGAAGTGTCTAAGTTGTTTTTCTTCAGTACGGGTCTCACCAGAGCAGTTTTAAGTATTGGTGGGAAGACACCTGTAGATAGGGAGTCATTAACAATGGATAAAATGTCATAGGATACAGAGTCAAAAATTATTTTGAAAAAATCGGTGGGGATGGGATCCAGCAGGCATGTGGAGGTTTTGAGTTTGGATACTACTTTCCTCAACATTTCTGTGTCAATCAGTGTAAACAGGCTCATATGTCCATTGCATGGAGGGAGAGGATCTGTAAACGGGATGCATGGCCTTTCCTGGGTGATATTTCTCCTAATATTCATAATCTTATCTCTGAAGTAAGCTGCAAATTCCTCACATTTGGAGGTAGAGAGCAGGTTATCAGGTGTTTTTACGGCAGGGTTTATTAGGCTATCAATTGTTGAGAAGAGCACTCAGAAATGGTCAAAAACCCAAACGCAAATATGTTTTTGCAAATGAACTCTAAGTAAATGAATACTATTACACTACATATTATATATACAGATCACATATACATATACATACTATAACACTACAATACATCAATCAATTAATAACTTACTCCCATGCCTCTTTGGCAGCATTCCTTCTTTTGTGAAGAGCCATTTGCATATCGCAGCCTAATGGAATGGAATATATGATGTAGGCTACATTTGACGTAGACCTAGGCCTAGATTTATTTTATGTCGGCTATGAATACAGGCTTGTAAGAGTTTGCTACAAGTCAAGTGATATAGGGATAAAGTGATGTTCTCCTATTTTTGGTTGTATCTTTTGACACCACATTCTGCGATGAGAAAATCAGTGTGAGAAAAACAAATGTTTGAGTGCTGTAAAATAATCTAAAATAATTGACAGTGTAGGAAGACGGAACGTTATTTATATGTGGTTGCCTGCAGCATCTCTTTGGCACGTGCACTTCCTGCTTTGGCTATCGGGAGCTTGCACCGATGCAGGCTTGCTATTTAAGGAGTTGTGAAAACAACCGTTTCGCGGCAGAAAATAGATTTTTAGAAACTGCATTCCCGGTGCCCCCACCACCGCCATTACATGGATATACTGGCTCGCGCTGGATTTTACATTTCTTCTACATGCCTCCGAACTACACCAAAGTGATCTCGGTGAGTCAAAGGTCTGATAATATGTCGTAAATAAGGTCCAGGTTGTCAAAAACGAGCATTGTCCTTTAAGCTCCAGGTTGTTCCAGCTGCACCAGGACAGCAGCTGCTCATTCTCCCACCTGCAGGCAGACTCGTCCCCATAGAGATGAGTCCTATGAGGGGGGTGGTCTGCTAACTTCAAGAGCTTCACGGACTGATGGCTGGAGGTGCAGCTGTTCATGTGCAGTGAGAATAGTAGGGGGAAAGAACTGAGGCCCCTAATTAGCCTGAGGGAATGCTTCCCCCGTGGGGTCCATCTGGGAAGCAATATGTATTGACGGTGGACAAATGTTTCCCCAAATGATTTGAGGTGTCCACGGCCGCATGCGCCGCATGGGGCCCTTTGGGAAACATGTGTCCAATTATGTTATTTTGTTGTACAGAAGTGTTAATTCCACCTGATGGCAGTCTCGTATCATTAATCAAGTTGGAAACTTGCGACTTTCTCCGGAAGGGAGGTTTACTCTTCACTGGGCCAAATGGGGAACGTATTGTCCATTTGAGTGTACAGTACAATGGCCCAAATGGGACACTTGTTGTCCATTTGAGTAGCGATCATGTCCAGAAGTGGGATTTACAGTACAATGGCCAAAATGGGAAACGTATTGGCCATTTGAGTAGCGATTCAGTCCAGAAGTGGGATTTACAGTACAATGGCCCAAACGGGAAACTTATAGTCCGTTTGAGTAGCGATTCAGTCCAGAAGTGGGATTTACAGTACAATGGCCCAAATGGGAAACTCATGGTCCATTTGAGTAGCCATTCATTCCAAGAGAGGGGTGTACTGTAGAGTCCATCCCTGCTGTCCATATAGGGCAGAGTCTCACCAGATTTGCGCCGGGAAACCCCCGTAGGGTGCTCTGCAGGGAAGAGGCCCCTCACAGGTGTTGGGTGGTGTTCTAAGTTCACCTCTTCTGATTAGACTCATAGTCTGTCAGGTGGATGGTCTACCCATTGCCGGGTGGCCTACGGGTTTATTTGGCCAATTAGAACACTTTATTTTTTTAACTTCCTCCGATTGGTATGAAAATCTATGAGCACCTATGGGAATGCTCCCTTAACACTAGAATAGCTGAGGGTGGGTCAAGGTGACCCATGCAACTACATTAAAAAATAATTCTCTGCAACCGTTCAAGTTACAGCACCCTGCTTTCATGACTTTTCCTAGATATGTGCGTTTTACGTGTCAGTGTTTTTGAAACTTCGAAATCCCACCAGGAAAAGGTAGTTTGGTCATTTTTTTAGTGTATTCTGGCTAAAAGCCGGTCGGCCATCTTTTTTTACCTGACCTGAAGGCTGCAATGCTACTTTCTCCCAGCAGATGTCGCCTAGGTTCATCAATATGTTTTTTTTTTAATAGGAATCAAGGTTGAATGAATAATCCATCCTTACATATGGATATAAGAATGTGCACAGCAATAATATTTTTGTGGTAGACTATATGTGATTTCAACAATGAATGCAAAAGGTTACACTCACACAATGGCTCATTTAGATAAAACTATGTTTAATCTCAAAACGTATGCTATCAGCTCAACACAGGTCAAATGTCTTCAAACGAATAGCACTCAAAAGTCTATGATGCAAATGTTGAATTTTGAAATGCTGTGAATGTCTTGAAAACACAGCCTTATGTTTATGGATGTGAATGCTTATGTAGGCTATTGAATGAATGCAAAATTACTAGGGGTGCAGGCTATTCAACCCTCTAGACCGTTTGCATTGGTTCAGGGAATAATATGTTACAATGTTGCACTTGGCACTTGGATCGTTTTTGTTCAACTGGCAATCTGGACAAAGCAAATATATAATATAACTGGGAGTATAATATAATTATAATTATATAGGAGCATTGGTGTGAGTAAAAAGAACTGTGCTTTATCCCTCTGGAGTCTGCGCCCGCGGTGGCGTCGTACGTTTTTATAGATTTTTCCGCCATATCAACACGCACAGAAATCATATACATAATTTTACACCGTTGTTTTGTGTATAAAACGTCTGTTTCGTGTCTTGAGATTTACAGCGTTTATGATTGGTTCCTGAAGGCCTACGCCGCCTTCTCTGAATCTCCATTGGTTGGCGCTTTCCCCATGGATTCAGCTGTCTATCAGTCTCAGACATAATAAACCAATGACCATCCACATTATTCACCACTTTCTATCAAGAGAGCCCCCCATTGGATAAAACTGGGCCATGTGGTTTGCAAACAACTAGGGATTATGTTTTGAATCCGGCTGGGCTAACGTTACCTGAATGAACTTAGGCTACCGGAGAAGATAAAATGAGCAAACAAACACAAAAACAGGAGATGTGTTGAGGTTTGAGAGGCTGTCTTTGAGTCCAGTTCATCAGAAGAGGAGCTTGGGGGATCTGGAGACGTGACAACAATTTGGATCTCGTCGATGATGTAAGTTTTGCTAGCTTCGCTAACGTTAGCCCATTCTTACCCGTAATGTTGATGTTACTGTAATGTTGCCGACTGCTTATGTTAGCTAGCACTGTTTATGTTAGCACTGTATGTTAGCTAGCTCTGTGTGTTTATGTTTTATGCTTAGCCACTGTTTATGCACACAAAATGATCAATCCTACTGTAAGTTACCTCATGAACTTATCAAGAATAAATATCCGCTCATTATATTTGTGCGTAAAGGGAGTAACTTAGGGTGGTTTCACACATAAGCTGTGTTCGGAATCGCTCCCTCGTTCAGCCCAAAATGGCTGACGCCCTATATAGTTCAATATAGTGAATAGGGAGCGATTCCGAACACAGTTTGTGCGCACCAAACGAGCTTTGGGCCCGAGAGCGCTCTGTATGGGCCTGTGTGAACACAACAATCGCAGACAAGTGTGCACTAAAACAGCCGCTCCGAGACCCTCCTGAAGAGGTGTTTTCGGAGCGGTCACAACCGATTTCTAGGGCGCTCCAGTTGTGTGAAACTGCCCGTTCTCGGACGGATGTTTGACCTAAAAAGACCCCGTAGTCAGATGCGCTGTGCATTGTGGGGCGCACTGTTTGTTTACTTGACTCTCCAGTGGAGTGCGAGCTAGCTATCGAGCTAGCGCAAAGGTGATGAGGGACTGAATAACTGAAATATTATAACTGAAATAACCGAAATAAGAGGACAATATACATGAATAAGCACTAGTGCTATGAGCAACAGGCGTTGTAACATCTCCATGTTTACTTCATCTCCAACGTTAGCAGCATACCTAGGCTAGTGCTTAGGCTAGTGCTAACATTACTCTGTCGCCATGAGTGTTATACGTTCTGCTTTTTGTGGTAATTGTAACGTTGAGTTGGCAACTTTGAAACATTTCAGTTGTGACCGTTTCTTGAACTTTTGTGAGACCTTTGTTCGTTGGCCACCATTAGGCTGCCTGACGCAAATTCATCTCGGCTAACGTTAGCTAGCTACAGTTTTGGCAATGTAATCGTCGTCTGATTGGCTATAAGCCAATCTTTAATCATTTTGAGAGAGAACAGAATAGCTCACTGTCCCAAATGCTCTGGCAACGTCTGTGAAAGTCCCCATGTTCATTTGGTCAATGAGTAGGCTGTGCTAGGTAGGCAGTTGGCACTACTAGCTAGCTAAGCTATTATTGCTAAAATTAGCCATCTTATTAGATTCTGCAAAACTTCCGATGTCTATCACAGGCTGGACAGTCATATCAATGTCTCTTCTGTGTGCAGTATTTCTGTCTCTTTCACTTTGTTAATTGTCCTGTCTCTCCCTCCAGCCCAGGTGGCCTATGGGCTCTGGCACATCCAAACTGGAAGGTGCCAGAAACTGGGAAAAACTCGAGGTGATGATGCAGGCGAAGGGCGAGAGGAGACATGAGGACCAGTACAGAGAACAGGTATGGAGACCAGAGTAGAACCAGGATGTTACTGTTATACTAGCACAGAACAGTGAAGATTAGCACAGACCAGCATATTCATGGGTTTCAAATGTAGTCCTAGACCTGCCATATTGGGGACCAACACAGGTGTTTCAATTGATCTTATGCAGTAGAACTAATTCATTAATTTGAAACACCTGTGTTGGTCCGGCAGGTCTAGGACTACATTTGAAACCCATGAATACGTGCAGACCAGGTACTCTATAGCCGGGCACTTGGTCTAGACTTTATCTTAATATTATTTTAAATATTATTTTAGACCACCTACTTTATCTTAATATTATTTTTTATCTTATTTTAGACCACCTACCTTGGGGCCCGAACATGGGACTCCACGCCACATCGTCCACAAACCACAGCATGCGACGCCAGTTCTTATGGTTGGTGTTTGTTTTTTCTGACCTGTTCACATTTTTTTTATTATATATACTTATCAAAGACCAATTCTTTCAGCCATTTACAAAGTCAAATTTATATTGAATTCTGTGTTTTAGATCGGCCATGACGTCTTGACTACACACAACCCCCCAGGTTATTCTGCTTTTGTTGTACAGCCATCAGACTACTGTACACCTGAGTTGTGTGCACAGTTGTGTACAGTTACAGTACCAGTCAAAAGATTGGACACCTTTGCATTCAACTGGATGAGAAGGTGTCCAAACTATTGATTGTTACTGTACATGCCATCTGTCTAGAGTATTTATATAGCCTACCATATGTCTAGTGTCCATCTCCATAATGTCATATGCTGTTCATACTGTACTATATGTATGCTGATATATGTTATGTAGCCTACTGTATGTTCGTTATGCTGCTTTTGAACATTTTCTTTACTGTACCTGTCTCCTCTTACGAGTATTGCATTAATCTGTGTTATATTGATGTGCTACTTTAAATAAAATTTAAAAAAAGTTCACACATCTGTTCTCATTTATTGAATGCATTATTAGCAATATTACATGCATTAGCATAGCAACGTATAGAGTGCATTAGCATGCAGTGTGTGGGGAGGGTGGTGCAGTGTGAGCAGCAAGCCACCAACGCACTGACGGAGGACGTAGGGCCGCCGAGTTGGTCGTCAGCGGGCCGCTGGCTGCCCACTCATGATCTGCTAGCTGGGCAGAGTCCCCCTGGCGCACAGTGTAATGGGCCTGCAACTTTTGGAGGATTGGAATGATCTGGCCACAGGTTGGGTTTCTTTCACTGGAGACACAGAGTGTGGATGTGTGCAGCACACGCATCGGCTCCACAAACTCCTCTGCCTTCCTGAAGTCCCCTGTGTTCATGCTGTTGACTCTGTCCTTCTCCACCTACTTCCATAGCTGTGGGTCCAACTGACAGGAAAACACAAACAAATCACACACAAACAAAATTAGTCACCCAAAATCTATCAATTTACTAGCATTAATTTTCGTATAGCCTAACTGAGTGAATAACATATTGTATGTTGCTGTTATCTTTAATGACAAAATAATAAAAAGCATGATTCAAAAAACGATAAATTAGCATTACACTTTAATATCATTCATTTTTCAATCATGCATCTATAATCAAAAGAATGTACTGAGATGTGATCTCACTGAGCAATTGCTGCTTCTCCTTCAAGACCACTTTGGCCTTGTGGGACGTCTTCATCCACACCACTGTGGCACGGACCCTGGCTGCCCAGTTGGACTTGTAGATCTTCTGAGCGGCCATGTAGAGAAGGGTTTGTACTTGAGGTTGAGAGCCGCTAAAGCCTCCCTATAGAAAATTGCTGTGGGAATGAAGCAGAACTAACATTTCTTGGTAGGGCTGTAGGCTAACCAAAAGCCATACCTTGTAGCCCTCCCCAACCCCCACGGGTTTACATTGACATGCAAATAGGCCTAGCTGAGGAAACCCATGATGGTCTCATTTCATTACAGGCTACCATTTGACAACAGCGCACGCTGAGGGAACCAGTTGTCTCATTTCACTAGTGCTAGCTAGCAAATGTTGATGTGAAGCTAGATTCCCCCCCCGCTTCAGTATGTACGCCAAAGAGTTTAGAATAACTCATGTCATACAATAACAATAGTCATGTGGTTGAGCTCTATCACATATTTCACATTGTCAAACTTGACAGAACATTTGAACATTTTAAACATAAAGCAACAACAAACAAATTATAGCTTGCTTACCTGACTCACTCTGGAAATATGCTGTGGTAGTGAGGATCGCTCCAGTCACCACGTAACGTTAGCTTAGTATTGTGGTTTCTGCAGGTCAGTCAGGTGGGCGGGTCACGGTGCAACCATTTTTTTCTCTATTTAGGGCAAAGTTAATTGTAAACTGGTGAGTAAAACGTTTACATGAACTACGGAGAAATATCACCAACATTTACAATCAACATAAAAATAAAAAAAAAGATTAATTGCCTACAGTTAGGGTGGCAACTGGGTTGGCAAGGCATTTTTCAGGGGTGGCAATAAGATGATGTTTACTTTAGTTTATGTGGCATCTGATCTGGCATTTTATTTGAACATGTATGTTTTTATAGGCCTATCATCGTATCACTTATCACCCAATTTAATTGGTTTCGGTGTAGGTAGGGGAGAGCCGGTTCAAAATTCGCATTTTTTGGTTTGATTCCATCTACAACGAAAATAAGATAGAGATTCCAAATGTTATGACACAACTTGTCCTTCACTATTATCAACTGTAATGTTCGTGTCCTATCTCTGTTTTTTGGGCATGTAATTCTCGTTACTTTCAACAAATGTATTATTAGACATAATATCATACTAATATATAGCCTTCCTGAGCTGCCTGCCTGATGGTCTCAGGGCTAAAGAGACCGCGCGTCGTTTTCCTCACCCTAACTAACCTCCCCAACCCCCACGAAATTCAAATTAGTTTGAGCATACATTGACATGCAAATATGCCGTCTGTCTGCGGGTAGCGAATGTCAAAAGACAGGGAGCAACCTTATATTACAGCCAACTCTGTGATAAGCTGATGTGTACTTTTTTTACATTTTATGACACACAACTTGCACATGTTCTTCACTATTATCAACCATATCATAATAATATATAGCCTTCAATGACCTACAGAGCTGCCTCACACTCTTGTTTGTAGCCCTCTGCAACCCCCACCCATATAACAGTATACTACAACTAAATAACATTGGTTGGATAGGCTAATAATAGCCTAATAAAAAACTGTTTGAGCTACCTAACGTTACCTACCATTAGCTCAACCGGGACAGTTTCCAGTTAGCGATGAGAGGCAAAGTCCCAAGCCCAGTTGATAGCCTCCATCGTGGTATGAGGGTTGTGCAATTGTTCACAATCCAGTTTCATACACCCAACGTTAGGCTAGCTAAGCTAGCTAGCAAGCAAGCAGTTGCAAAGTTGCAAAAATGATGCGGGGGGCAATATCTCTCGCTAGCTATGCATGCCGTATTATATTATTTTAAGAGTTGGCCCCAAAACACAAAAACGTTAATTTGAAGTTAAAAGCAAACAAAAGCTGGGGCCGTATATAAACTAGGCCGTCTCATTCATGACGGCGACAGGCACTAGCCTGGCAGACTGCATCGAATAGTTATCAAACAAGCTTGGGAACTAACGTTAGCTGGTATAATCCAATAATTCCCCCAAAAGAACCCCTCCACTGCACAAGCTTTTTACCAAACCTAGCTAATAAGCACAAGCTACTGAGTGCAACGTTAGCCCTGCTAACGGAGAGAACGGATTTGGAGGAGAGTGTTGCAGCTGGTGCTAAATGAGGCAAAGGAACATGTCAAATAGAATACAACAAACATGCGGAAAATGTATTCAATCACTTCTTCTTACGGCCAGTGTCGATGCAACTATTACTGCCCTCCACAGAATGTTGCTACATACGTCACGTCCGGATGTAAACAAGCCGGATTACCAGATTGGTGCTGCAGCCCCAACGAGTGCTCCAAATCCCCCCAATGCGATAAAAACCCGCCCAAATATTATATATTTATTTAGTATAATATATATCTATATATCATAATACATGTTAAGAAAAATGCCTTTCTGCTCAAATTCCCAAAATAATAACTAATGTGGTAAAACTGCAACACAAGCCTACCGCAGCGGCTTGGCTAAATCCGACCGGGCCTGAGTAAACATGGAATTCATCCATAAATCCATCTATAAATTGCTCAATAGGTGAATAGTCCTACATCATACTGCGCCAATGTGTTCTTATTTTTCAAGTGTTATCAGTGATATGCTTTCTATTTGATAATAGGGCTTGGGAAAACGTAGTCCCAGACACGACCATCTTATTTCTAGACAGGTGTATCTATTTTTAGCCCAAGCCGATACAGCCGCATTTGGTGTCACAAACACACACACGAGCGCCATCTAGCGGCCATTGTGTGTCAATAACAGCCTCCCATTCTAAAGACTGCGGGGGCATTTGACCCACCCCCCAGCTATGCTGGTAAGTTTCAAATGCTTGGCGCTGCTAGTGTTAAGACAGCCATGTTGTTTGCAACATTCAATCAGGAGGCTTGATTTTAAACATGCTCCGAATGTCACGAGAATTGGTGGACTTAAAGCCTATGGTGGACACATTCACATACTCAAAGTGCAGGCTCCTAGCCCCAGCATGTCATGACAAATTGTGAATCCTGTAAAGGAGGAAGAGATCTCAAGATGTACCTTTTTGACCTAGGCTGTACGCGGCTGTTTCTCTTAGGTTAGGCAATATCTCCAAAGTGAAAGGTCATAGCCTCTCCCAACCACCACCTACCCCCACTAATTCATAGGCTAGCTTTCAAATGAAACCATCTGTGAAGCTCTACGACGTTCCCTTAATTTTGCCCATTTTCTGGTAAACGGTTATAACCCAAAATATAACCGTTTCCCAGATAGGCTATTTCTCCAGTGCGGAAGTTGGTAGCTACTCAGAACCACCACCTACCCCCACTAATTCCTAGGCTAGCTTTCAAATGAAACCATCCGTGAAGCTCTACGACGTTCCGTTAATTTTGCAATACATTGTCAATGCATTGTCAATGGGGTGTTTTTTGGTTAGGTTAGGCAATATCTCCAAAGTGAAAGGTCATAGCCTCTCCCTTGAATCGGACGGTCAGTGGTGGTCAGCGGTGGTCAGGGGTGGATCAAACGGCTATAACTTTTGAACCGAAAGTCGTAGAGCCTCGCGGATGGGCTCATTAGATTCCTCTTCAAATTGTACAGTTAGCATACGCCTTGCAGCTACATTTTCTGTACGAGCTTCCGTTTCCGAGATATTTGACAAAAACAGTACAGATTTGTAAAATTATGTGTCAAATGTCCCTGAAATCGGATCGGGTGGGTGGTCAGCACTGGTCAGGGGGGCTTTCTCGACAACGCTGACCGGTCAGAAGACTTTTGCGATGCAACGTCCTCTGAGTCAGATGACTGACCCTTGAATCGGACCGGGTGGTCAGTGGCGGTCAGTGGCATTCAGGGGTGGTCAGGAGCGGTCAGGGGGGCTTTCTGGACCGCCCTGACCGGTCAGAAGACTTTTGTCCTCAAAGTCGGATCGCCGTCCCTCGAATCGGACGGTCAGGGGCGGTCAGCGGCGGTCAGGGGGGCTCACTGGACCGGTCAGATTATCCCCACTAATTCCTAGGCTAGTTTTCAAATGAAACCATCTGTGAAGCTTAACGACGTTCCGTTCATTTTGCAATACATTGTCAATGCAAAGTTGGATCACTGTCCCTTGAATCGGACGGTCAGTGGTGGTCAGCGGTGGTCAGGGGTGGTTCAAACGGCTATAACTTTTGAACCGAAAGTCGTAGAGCCTCGCAGATGGGCTCATTAGATTCCTCTTCAAATTGTTCAGTTAGCATACGCCCCACAGCTTAATTTTCTGTACGAGCTTCCGTTTCCGAGATATTTGACAAAAACCGTACAGATTTGTAAAATTGTGTTATCCAAAGTGAAAGGTCATAGCCTCTCCCAACCACCACCTACACAACACAACAGCTACAAAGTTGCAACCTTATAAAAAAAACAATCAAATGGGCAAAACAAAATTTCAATAGGAAATTCATCATCATCAAAATTAGGTGATCCTCCAGCACTTGTCTTACAATATTAGGGAATTACAGTCCATAAATAATTGAAGAAAACATTAATTATGGTTTCAAAAAGTACACCTGAACAGCAATGCATCATGGTAATTATGCTAATGCAGGGCTGTATATAACTAGCTCATTAGCACAGCCCAGGACTTTTCTGCTTCTGCATTTGAAGTCAGCAGTTGGTAAGATGTTGCTCTTCATTTGTCTAGATTATAAAATGATGTTACTGCATAGAAATGTCATTCAGTTAACCATAGATCAGATTATTAAGTGTCCTAGACAATATAGATCAAGTGTAGGCCAACTTGTATTTGTATTCTTGAGTTTTTGAGCAAAAAAGATAAGCTAACTAGCTATAAACTATTTTAGCTTGGAGCAAGCATGACAGCTGAATGGCCACATTCAGCATAAGCTAACTAGCTAAAAACGATTTTAGCTTGGAGCAAGCATGGCAGCTGAATGGCCACATGGACAAATTTAGCAAGTTAGCAATAATCTATGCTAAGGTTGTTGTTATTACCTTTCATTAGGAAAGTCATATAGGTTTGAAGGCCAATCTTTATTTGTATTTGTGTGTGTAAACAATTAATAGTTAACAAAATGGACAGTGCAATTCTGATACTTTTAAAAATCTAATCAACACAAGTCATCTTGCTAAATCCTCTACACACCAAGGTGCAACCCTCTACTTCGAGACAAAGTGTCCAATGTATGAAGTCACTTTGGGATGCTTTCCTGTTTACTAAATTGACAGTGTGCTTCTGGTACATCCCAAGCTACAATCAACTCAGGACAACTCGAGCTAGTCTTGGGGCTTGAATTTAACTATATATATTTTGTTCTCCCTTTAGGTTATTTTCAGTTATTTATAGCTGTCCAAAATAGTGAGTCTCTGTTCAACTCCCAACTAGCCTGTTAATGCTTACCACATGACTTTCAAATTGATAAATTGGTTACAAGTTCCTATTGAAGCACTGGCATCAGTCCTGTGTGAAATGCAATCTGAAAGCTTTCTCTTACTAACTCCAGGCAAATGGTCAGGAAATCTTTTTCCTCCGAGTGAGAGGCAGGGCACGGTTAAACCTCCTGCGGAGGATAAATGAGGCTCTGGAGATCCAGGATCTACGCCGAAGGGGTAGGTGTGCTGTCATACCATCATACATCATATTAAAGACTACAGATCCCCTTCCCCTCACCCTAACCCGGGTCCGTATCCTTTTCCTACCCCTGACCCCTGCCTCTATCTGGGCCCAGGCACATTCACACATACACAGACATACACCAGTGTTTGCCATGTCTCTCCTATGATGTTATTAGCCTCTCTTACTCTGAAAATGTAATTTAATGTTATTTATTGCTTTATAAATGTTCTTAGCCGGTAGACAAACATACTCCAGGAGCTTGCTCGATCGCCTTGTTGAGAGGGGTCAGGGAATAATTTTTACAGCTCACTTATCTGGCCCCCGGGTGATTACTGTTTTTTTGCTTCCCTCTGGAATATGTAGGGGTGGGACATCTGCCCACCTCCCTTGTTCTCTGTAAAGCGCATTGTGTTGCCTCTGGGTATGAAATGCGCTATACAAATAAAGCTTTGATTGATTGATTGATTGATATAGGGATAGCTAACACATACTCAATACCCACATTGCTCTCTGTGCTAAAAACAATAAACTGATTTAATGTCATGTGGCCAGAAGCGAGAGCAGAGAGAGAGGGGCCAGTGGGGGGAGCAGACAGAGGAGAGGGGCCAAGGCAGGAAGTGGAGGAAGATGATGAGGATGAGGAGGTGGACGTTGTTGGTTTGGATGGTATGTCTTATTGTGTTAAACATATTGTGTTAAATGATTATATAAACTTATCAATTACATTAAGAACTACAGAGATATTTAACACATTAGCAATGTGCATCCCCACATTTCTCCACAGAGGGAGATATTGAGGTCTTGCTCCCACTTCATCTGTGTCTGGAAATTAGTATTGGGGATGGAGAGTAGAAGACGCAAATATATGTTAGAAACCAGTCCTCTCATCTGTAATCGTTTTAAGATTGACATCTAGCTCACTGTGGCTACCCACCAGGGTGCCGCTACATCTCAGCTTTTTAACAATAGATCTCAGTTGCATATATAGAAGAAATGAGGAGGCATCTATTTTGAATTTTGACCTCAGTTCTTCAAATGAGATTATGGCCCCATCATCCACAATCTGTCCTACTTGGTGTACACCCTGATCTTGCAACTGTTTATTATCTAATTACTCATTTCTCTCTGTAAAGTACATTGTGTTGCTTCTGTGCATGAAATGTCCTAGAAACAATAAACTGATTCAATGTCATGTGGCCAGGAGAGGGAGAAGACGGAGGCGAGGATCGAGGGGAAGAAGGTATGTCTGCTAAGTGCTTATTGGGTCTGTCCCAATTCAAGGGTTGCATCCTACCTAGGTTGCAGCCTATGCGATCTACGTAGGTCGCGTCCTTCAGGCCAGGTAGGCCGGATGTAAACGTTTTGTGAAATGGGACGGTCTAGCCTACGGAGGCTTCCCAACTCGTCATTTTGTTGCCTAGGCAGCCCCAAGCGCGTGCCAAGCGTGCCGCATGCCGGTAGCGCGACATGTCCTAAAGTGCATTGTGTTAAAGCCTCTGTGTATGAAATGTGCAAGAAAAATGAAGTGATTTGATGTCCCCCAGCAGGAGGAGAAGTTGAGGAGATTTGGCCCCTTCCTCCCGCCCCCAAAAAAACAAAACATTGATTTTTGAGAATATTCTTTTCAATAAACATGTATTATTTCTTACTTTAAACCATAAATTAATTGTGTTGTCATTTCCAGGGATATTTTATGTTATTTACACAGGGAAGTAAATACTGAAATCAGTTTTAAACTCTACTTTCTCCAGTATGATATGGTCATGTTTGAGGTTGCCTTCCAGTCTGCTTAGTAATACAGGCTTAGTAATAAACCCAGGATCACTTATTTTGGTCTCAGGGCATGCCATAACCCCCTGGCACCAAGGCACACAACTGTACTTTGAGAGGACATTTCAAATCTGGTTTCGTCCTTTTGGGAGAACAGTTGTGGCAAATCTAGTGACTAGATCAGACTTAATAAGTGCACAGTACATTGTTTTGTTGTTCTGTTTTGTTGTACACTCAGCAGCTCTGCAAATGAGGTGGCCTCACTCATTGAAGGTGGCCTTCAATCAAATGGACAGTGAGGTTTATAAGTGCCGTTGCTTATTATAATATTATTGTTAATATATGAAAAAACAGAATCAAATGGGCAAAACAACATTTCAATAGGAAGATCAAGAATTAGGGTGATCATACCCTGCACTTGTCTTACAATATTAGTGAACGGTGACCACCTAATTACATCTAACCATAATTTCTAACATATATATATATATATATGTGGATTGTGACTTGGGGGCTTAACTCATGGTTTTTGGTGTGTGTGTGTGATAGTGTGTGCATATGCATTTGAATAAATTAATGTGAAGTTATTGTAAACTACAGTCCATAAATAATTGAAGAAAACAATTACATCGATCATAAGTTTAAGAAGTACACCTGACCAGCAATGCATCATGGTCCTTGTGCTAATGCAGCTAAGGCCTTTTCAACAAGACAGCTGATGCGAGAAGTTGGTAAGAGTTTGCTCTGCATTCAACTAGTTTATAAAATGATGTTACTGCATATAAATGTAATTCAGTTAACCATAGATCAGATTATTCAGTGTCCTAGACTACATATCAAGTGTAGGCCAACTTGTATTTGTATTTTTGAGTTTGTGAGCACAAAAGACTGATAGCTAGCTTAAAAATGATTTTAGCTTGGATCAAGCATGGTACATGTATGGCCACATGGAGAACGTTTGCTCATTAGCAATTAAGTCTATGCTAAGGTTGTTGTTATTATCTTTCATTAGGAAAGTCCTATAGGTTTGAAGGCCAACCTTTATTGGTATTTCTGTGTTTTTGAGCAAAACAATTGATAGTTGGCAAAAAAACGATTTTTAGCTAGTTAGCTAGATAGCTAACAACTTGCATTTAAATGTATAATAGGGACAGTGCAATTCTGATACTTTTAAAAGTCCAATCATCTATCTAGGGGATGCTAAATCCCCCACCCACCAAGGCTCAATCCTCTTCTTTGAGACGACGTCTCGAATGTATGAAGTCAATTTGGGAAGCCTCCATGTTTCCTGAATTGACATTGTGCTTCTGGGGCTTCCCAAGCTGCAATTAACTCAGGACCACTCTAGCTAGTCTTGGGGATAGGGTTTTTGAGGAAAACAAGTGATAGCTAGCAAAATAACTAATAATTAATAACTCGCAAGAGGTTTGAAACTTTGCAGACTTGTAGGACATTGATTGCATGGGTCATGCCACACGGTACTGGCGCTATAGTGAAGACTTTAATTTAACTATATATATATTGTGTTTTCTCTAGAAAGAGTTTGGTTGGAGTTATCTACAATGGTGAGTCTGTTCAACTCGCAACTAGCCTGTTAATGCTTACCACATGACTTTCAAATTGATACATTGGTTAGAGGTTCCTAGTGAAGCATTGCATCAGTCCTGTGCGACATGCAATTTGAAAGCTTTCTCTTACTAACTCCAGGCAAATCAGGGAAGAGAGAGCCTCTACATCCTCCGGCTGAAGAAAAAGCCGGAGATTGTCGACCTGCAGACCATGATAGAGCTCCTGGAGAAGCAGGAGCACCAGGAGCTCGATCATGTGCCATCAACACAAGGAGGAGGTAGGTGTGCTGTCATACCATTAAACATCCTATTTAGGACTATAGGTATAGCTTACACATACTCAGTGTCCATCCCCACATTGTTCTTTTTTTAACTGCATTGTGTTGTGTATGTGCATGAAATATGCGTATGTGCTATAAACAATAAACTGATTTAGTGTCATGTGGCCAGGAGAGGGGAGCAGCACAGGGACAGCTCAGGGACAAGAGGGGCCAGTGAGGAGAGGGCAGAAAGAGGAGCCAGGGGCACAGGGAGGCGAGGATCAAGGAGAGGAAGGTATGTCTGCTAAGTGCATTAATGATGTGATTATTATCAACTACACTTGATTACTACACTTATCAAGCATATTAAGAACTACAGAGATAGTTACCACATACCCATTGTCCATCCCCACATTGCACTCTCTAAAGTGCATTGTGTTGCCTCTGTGTATGAAATGTTCAAGAAAAATAAAGTGATTTGATTTGATGTCGCCCAGCAGGAGAAGAAGTCAGAGGAGGAGGAGATGAGGAGATTGGGCCCCTTCCTCCCACCCCCCAAAAATTTAAAACTGAATAAATAATAAATAAATATGTTTTTTTTAAAATCAAATTATGAATTACATTAAAGCATAAATGAATGTGTTTGTGTGGTAATTTCCAGGGATATTTTATGTTATTTACACAGGGAAGTAAATACTGAAAGCTTTCTCCAGTTAGGTGTTACTACTCTGTTTGTAGTGAAAGTGTAGAAGAAGCTGGTTACCCTCAAACATGCTTGTTCTGTTCTGACAGCTGTGTTGCTTCTATGGCTCAACGTGCTACTAACCGTTTTTTGCCTCCCCTAGTGCCTCTCTCTCTCCCTCCTACCTTCTAACCAGGTCCAGTGGATGCCCCACTGTCGCCCGCAGACCACCCTGAGTCCGATAGATACCCCTGTGTCTGTTGTGGATGTGGTAGCATTTAGCTAACACACACACATACACACAGACATACACCAGCCCACTTCCGGCTTTAGGCCTGGGCCATAGCAAACACACACCAGTATTTGCCATGTCTCTCCTATGAAGCTTTTTTAGCCTCTCTTACTCTGAAATGTAATTTAATGTAATGTACTGCTTTAGAAATGTTCTTAGCCGGTAGACAAACATACTCCAGGAGCTTGCTCTATCGCCTTGTTGAGAGGGGTCAGGGAAGAATTTTTACAGCTCACTTATCTGGCCCCCAGGTGATTACTGTTTTTTTGCTTCTCTCTGGAATATGTAGAGGTGGGTCTATGCCCACCTCCCTTGTTCTCTGTAAGGCGCATTGTGTTGCCTCTGGTTATGAAATGCACTATACAAATAAAGCTTTGATTGATTGATTGATTGGTTAGAGGTTGCCTTCCAGTCTGCTTAGTAATACAGGTTTAGTAATAAACCTGGGACCACTTTTTTGGTCTATCCCTAGTAAATGTTGAGCAGTTACCTGGTATATCAAGTGATGGTACTGTATAGATGGAACATCAGGAACACCAAATGAGGTATGGAGACAGCATTATATTAATCTTTTTAACTGTGTTAAGAGTGAACTATATAAGGCTGACAACATCAAGAGTGATGTGGTTATTATGGCACATGAGGTGTATACAGCCATAAACAAGTTATCAAGGCAAGTGGCCTAGATGGCATTGCTGGTGAGCACCTTAAAAAAGCCAGAGTAAGCCATTAATTGATTCACAAGTGCAACTCAAACAGATGGCAGTCGTTGGGTAGCTTCTTTGTTAATCAATTATATTGTGAGACTTGCCTACCTGAGGAATGTTAATTGCCCTGTGTAATGTGCTGAGGGAGAGGCCTTCTCAAATGAGACAAACAGTATAATTTAAGCAGCAGAATTTTACCTAACTAAACTATACAACATTTCAATAGGAAGAGCAAGAATTAGGTCTTCATCATTTAACTTGTATTCCAATATTGGTGAATGATAACCACCTAAATAGATCGAACCCTAGTTTTGAACACACACACACACATGCTGGACAAGGTTACTAAGACGGGGAGGAAAATCACTGGCTCAGATGTTCAGAGTGTCTCAGCTCTCTGATCAGTACACCATCAACCTTGCCAGACGAATACTGGACGATCCTTCCCATCCACTCTTCTCAGAGTTCCCCCTACTCCCCTCTGGACGCAGGTTTAGAACGCCCAAAACAAGGACAAAACAAGCCAGCACTTCTTTTGTGCCAAGAAGCATTAAATTGTTGAACAGCTGTTGATGCCTGTTGCAGTGATGATGATGTTGATGCGATGATGTTGGTGAGGATGGTGATGATGATGATGGTGGTTGGTGACATTGTGGTGTTGGTGAGGGGCGTACATTTCAATGTTTTCTGTATGCTTGATGTGTGCTAAACAAATTCCCCTCTGGGGCAATAAAGGTTTCAATTCAATTAAATTCACATATATATATATATATATACATTTATATATATATATATATATATATATATATAGGTGCATTGGGAACTTGGGTGCTTGACTTAAAGTAATGAGAGGTAATTGTAAAGTAGTCAATATATAAAAATAATAAAAAATAAATTAATCTTGTTTTCTAGAGTCTAACTACACCTGGAGAGCAATGCACCATGGTCAATATGCTAATTCGGGGAGGTATATAAGTTGCTGTCTAGCGTAGGCCAGGTCTTTTCTCCACGACACCTGAGCAGTTGGTAAGATTTTCCTCTTCCTTTGTCTAGTTTAGAAACTGATGTTACTGCATAGAAATGTCATTCAGTTAACCATAGATCAGATTATTAAGTGTCCTAGACAAGATATATCAAGTGTAGGCTAACTTGTATTTTTATTTTTGAGCAAACAAATTGATAGAATTTTAGCTTGGAGCAAGCATGGCTGCTGTATGAGCACATGGACAATCTTAGCAAGTTAGCAATGACGTCTATGCTAAGGTTGTTCTTGTTATCTTTCATTAGGAACGCCATATAGGTTTTAAACTTTGCAGGCCAACCTTTATTTCTATCTGTGTGTGTTTTTGAGCAAACTAATTGATAGTTAGCAAAAACGTATTTTAGCTTGAAGCAAGCATGGCTGCTGTATGGCCACATGGACACATTTAGCATAAGCTAACTAGCTAAAAACGACTTTAGCTTGGAGCAAGCATGGCAGCTGAATGAGCACATGGACACATTTAGCAAGTTCCCTACTAACACACGCAGGTTGCGCAAACGTTCTACATACGGCCGCTATAGGTGACGATTCATCTGCGCCGCGTGCGGAAATTACGCGGCCATTTACGGAAACGCGAGATCTGCCGATTAGTAGACGCTACGTTAGAACGACACGTCATTCCGAAGTTGTGGCCGCGTGCAAAGAACGCACGTGATCACGTGGGCAGGAACCTCAGTTATAAACTCACTTGGCTGACACTAGATTTACAGGTATTTATATGACTTGGTCTGCACATCTTTTTCGCACGGTGCAAATATGGTGCGGCCGCGTGCAAAAAACGTGGGCAGGAACTTCCGTAATAAACTCACTTGGCTGACACTAGATTTACAGGTATTTATATGACTTGGTCTGCACGTCTTTTTCGCACGGTGCAAATATGGTCACTTACTTACTAAACCCTGACCACTGGCTATATTAAGCATTTGCAGTACCACTGGCTATATTTAGCATTTACCAGTACAAAAACGAATTAATGCTATATGGGGATATAGCAGCAAGCATTATGCTACAAACCAATATAAGACTGAACACCATTAACAGTTTAGAACATTTTATTTCACAAAGTACATTACAAATTAAAAGTATACATATTTACAAGGATGAGGTTTACGGTCTGTCACATTACGCATAGCCAGAAAAGCAAAAAAAAGTATGTACAAGCTCTGGCTAGCAACCCATTATCTGCAAAAGTTCTAAAAACAAAAATTTACCAAAGTGCGCATTCTGTGGCAGGCAGACCGGGAACAGACCGTTGTATCCCACAAAAAAAAAAGTTACAATTTACAAAAACTTTTTTACAAAAAAGGCATCCATCCTGGCAGGCTGGAAAGGCAGGTTTAGGGAGACGGGCTGGGCTGGAGGTCACCCACATCTGAATCGAGGGTCTGGGCTGAAGAGGTCATCCTCATCTGAATACTCCATTGTGGTCAGGGCTGGAGCTGCGGTCAGGGGCTGGGCTGGGGAGGTCAGCTGGGCTGGAGCAGATGCCTAAGGACATAATGAAATGGCTGTAAAAGCAAGTCGCATACGTTCATTGGAAGCGTGCCATGTCACTGGATACGAGAAAATTAACTGCCTGACATCACATACCTTTTTGCATCGAGCAGGGGCATGTTTCAGCGTCTCCTGCAGCTGGGCAGACACCTCTGTCACAGTGGTACTTGGCTTACAGGCCATAACTGCACCTTTTAACCAAAAATGGAATGGTGTCAATGCACATGGCATGAAGCAAAGACAATGTATTATTTTGCGAAAATATGAAAAATCCCTTACGTAATATGACATTGTAGAGGGTCATATCTTTCAGAGGCTTCTTCCCCCTCTTCCCATGGACGCTGTACACACACCAAACTCTGTGTATCGCTATGGCTGACAGCACCCGCCGGACCACATCTGGCAGATCTTTGCCGCCAATTGAACTCAGATATCGTGTCTGCAAAACATAAAGACAATCATTTACTTAAACATTTCCTTAACACGTCCCTGCAAAAATAAGGAACATACCTTCAGGAAGTTCTGCCCTGAAGTTACTCACCATCTTCCTTTGATATTCCTTGTCCTTCAGCTGCTCCTCCAAGACCAGCAGCTCCTCCTCCGTTTGAGCAGGGTGCAGGTCGTCCAGTACTGCTCCCCGATAGCTGTCTGCAGACTCACCGGACAGTCTCTGCTCCAGCCTCTGCATCGACTGTGCCATCTCCCTCAGACTCTGCATGACGCTGGAGAGCTGCTGACACATCATCCTCTGGAGGTCTGGATATTAAACACAGATGTGGCTATAAGTAATTGTACGGTCCCATAATGGATATTCAACTCAAAGTATATCCCTACATGCAGCATGAAGTAGTTCACAAAATTCTGCATACCAGCATCTCCAGAGCTTGATGGCAACACTGATGGAGCTGTTGGTCTCACAGGCGTTGACATCACTGAACTGGAGGGCAACATTGCTCGAGCTGTTGGTCTCACAGGCGATGGCATCAGAGAACTACCTGAAAACCAGAGGATAAAGGGATGAGCAGGAAACTATGGTGCTGGCGGCGTAGTGATTCTGGCATAAGGGGAAGAATGAACTCGACATGAGACATGTCAGACCCTGACCTGGTCTGGCCGGGGTGCTGATCGCTGAGGCATGCTGCTCGTGCCTGGACGTCTGAAGGGCTTGGGCTCACAGCGCCTTGGCTCAAAGGACCCGGGCGATGAACATCTACTGCCAAGTAGTGAGATGTGAGATGAGCGAATTAGTGAACTGAGTACATGAGTCTTCAGAAAGCCCTGAGTTAACTGCCAGTGTGCAAATATGCATAGCCATTTCACCAACATAAACATGCATGCATGTATACCTGCATTGATAACTGGCAGGACAGGCCTTCCGGCTCTGGCACCTGGCATAGCTGGTCTGGCCTGAGTTCTGCCGACCGGCTGCATGGGCACTGGAACATCTAGTGGAGTAAATAAAATCAGATTAGCTCAGATTAGTCAACTCAAGTAGTACTCTTTTGGGACCATTGAATGAACTTTACTATATTACCTTCGCCACTGGAGTCAGACCCCCTGCAGACCCGCTTCCTGGTCACTGGAACATCTAGAGGAGTACATTAGCTCTGATTAGTCACTCTTTAGGTTGTAGTTCTCTTTAGGGACTGTTGAATGAACTTTACTATATTACCTTCGTCACTGGAGTCATAGCGTGTGTTGCGATGTCTCTTCCTTGTGTCTGGTTGGTCTTCCATTGACGACTGTCGCTCAAACACCTTCGTCATGGCCCTGGCTATTTCATAAAGCGCTGTGTAGAAAGTACCATAATCAATACATTTCAGCCATCTTATTTCCTCTGAATAATTAATAATGATTAACAGTGTACATGAACACAGCTTACGAGTATTGGAGTCCTTAAACACGCGAACTTTGTGGAGTCTCCAGGCAGGATTTGGTTCCACGTTGTTCTTAATGCGTTGGCTGCTTTTGTGTTCCGTCCAGTAACACAAGTTGCCCTGTGAGTGATAACTGTTAGTACCTGCTCCCCTGTAAAATCGGAAAACAGCACTCTTATCAGAAACCACATTGTTCGCTTACCTCTTCCCGGAGCCACGACACTGGGACAGCCGCCACAGAACCCTCCTCCAGAAACTCCACAACGCAGTACATTCTGCACAATAAACCAAAAATCGAACTTAGGTTAAACACATAAGCATAAGGACACTATTGGAAAGCAGAGAGGAAGACATGAATAGTTAAACTGGATTTAAAACAATGACCAATTCAGCTATGCAATTCAACAGTAACTTTACACAGATGGCTACAAAATGGCGACCACTGGATTTAAAACAAGGACCAATTCAACCATACTATTCAACAGTAACTACAGATGGCTACAAAATGGCGACCACCGGTGCGGGCAACAAGCACAAGCCATCTTAGGCGGTACAGGACGCAAATACATCTCGTTGCAGTTATTCACTGTATTTAATATCTAGGATTCGCAACGGCATTAGCCTGACATGAGAAAGCTACGCGGGAAACATTGCATTTACAACATGGCTCCGTTCAAATTCTGCAAACAGGCTCGAACATGGCGTTGCTATTTTCGGCCTGTCGGCGGCCCGGTCGGGCTTAAAGCCAAAGCATTGTGTTGGCAACAAACTTTGGCAAAGATAAGCGAACGGTCTGAAAAGCTGTGCCGTTGTAACCAGAAAACTATGCACAAATGTAAAACGATCTTACCTTTGGCTTTTAATGTATTTTGTACTGTCTTCTGGTCGTCGTTGTTCTTGTTCTTGGTTCTTCGTTCTTTGTTCTTGTTCTTCGTTCTTGTTCTTGTTCGTCTTGGGTTTTGGTGTTCTCTTCGCTTTACTGTGGGGTTTAAATGCTCCACCGAAATCTCTGTCGCCGCGCCATTGGTCAGTCGTTTGTGAAAACGTGGCCAATGAAAAACGTACAGCCTAACATTAGCCAATAGGATCCCACCAGACCGATACAGACGGATGTCCGGTACTGCTACAAGAAGGGAAGGTTACGTATTGTAACCCCAGTTCTACGAGTGGAGCGGAGGCTGTTCTTTTGCAAAGAAGAGGAATACAAAGAAGAAGACTGTTCTTTTGGCACATACACTGAAACAGCGCTTCGCCTTCTACCATAGAGAAAACAAGAAGAAGAAAAAGAACACTACCGTTGTCTACCGTCTTCAGGTCAGTACAGTGTGAACATACAGCCAGAACCACATAATAGAGGTTTTCAACTATTGTAGCCCACTGAAGTAAGTGATATAGCTGTTTTTGATAGCTATGATTGCAATTGCTTTGAATCCTCAACATTGGCAAGTCTGGGCAAATTTTGCTGGTAAAATTGTGCTGTTTATACGCCAAGTTATCGTCAGCAACCAACCGCATGAGCTAAGATGGCTAACAATAACAGCATCGCATAGCAGTGAGTCGCCGTTGTAGTGCGTCACTGCTATGCGACGCTGTTATTGTTCGCTCTAGCTATCCGACCAGCAATAGTTTATTTACAAGGCGAGTGACTATAGAATATTATGCAGTTGGTCGGTGGTGATAGTTGTTACATATGTGACAGCGGCTGGTGATTTGGTCCGCAACTCGGCAAACCCCAAAATGCGCTAGAGGGCAAAATAACTAAAAAAACGTTTTTTTTCGTTTTTTGTTTTTTTGTGTATTACCAAAGTTGAAGTTGTGAAGAACCTACTTACTATAACAGACAACAGTTTTAGGTTCACGAAATACGTTTAATTAGTCTGCAAACTAAGCTCGTTTTTAGCTGATTTCGAGCCGGGCTTGGGGGCGGGCAGATCGATTAGCATGATTTGTTTTCATTGGCTATTGCTTCCGGGTTCTCCGCCCCCACCCTTCCCAAACAACACGCCGGCTGTTTACATTCAGTCCCACGTTTAACCATGGATGCTACAGCTTTTGCTAAAGAGAAGACGGGGATGGCATCCAGGACATGGAAAGAGTTTTAAGAGCAGCTCAAACTCCAGCAGAGCAGGACTCGTTCGTACACGGAGTTTATTCTTGATGACCTGTGATACAGAGATGACTGTAACAAAGCAAGATGCTACCAAGCGAACGCGAACGAGGTACCAGATTCACACCACCGCCAAGCATTCTGCTTTGCTTTGGGGTAAGCTGATCTTTATACTATCTGTGCTGTTTACATTACATTAACGTTAGTCGTTTAGCAGAAGCTCCTTTCTAAACAAGTGACTGAGTCTAGCTAGCATAACAGGCACTAGCACTAACTAACAAAGGCTAGCTAGCTAACGTTAGCTAACATGCTAGTTAGCTGAGCTAGCCCTTTGTTCCTAAACTAGCCAGCTGTCTAGCACAGGGACATGGCTAGCTAGTGAGCTGTCCCTTTGTTCCTAAACTAGCCAGCTGTCTAGCACAGGGACATGGCTAGCTAGTGAGCTGTCCCTTTGTTCCTAAACTAGCCAGCTGTCTAGCACAGGGACATGGCTAGCTAGTGAGCTGTCCCTTTGTTCCTAAACTAGCCAGCTGTCTAGCACAGGGACATGGCTAGCTAGTGAGCTGTCCCTTTGTTCCTAAACTAGCCAGCTGTCTAGCACAGGGACATGGCTAGCTAGTGAGCTGTCCCTTTGTTCCTAAACTAGCCAGCTGTCTAGCACAGGGACATGGCTAGCTAGTGAGCTGTCCCTTTGTTCCTAAACTAGCCAGCTGTCTAGCACAGGGACATGGCTAGCTAGTGAGCTATCCCTTTGTTCCTAAACTAGCCAGCAAGGCAGCTAATATCTAGCTAGGTAGCTGAGAGAAACAGAATGAGAGAGCATGAGAGGTATGGTAGTCTGACACCTTTGTTTTTTGTTTTGGTTACAGGATGAGCAAAAACCAGCTCCAGCTTGTAAGGAATTGCAGCTCTCCCTTCATACCAGCCAGCAAGAAGATCACTATGCACTACAGCTTTGATTTTGCACAACAGGTGAGAATACGTTCATCCTATCATGCATTAGCTAGTCTATTTAATCAACACATTCTGGTACTATTTTATCTATATGGACTGCCAGTACTGTGGGCAATAGTTTAATGTATTTTCCTCCTTCTATTCTATTGCAGTTTCGATGCTGAGAGACCTGGCATGGTTGTGGCCAGAGAACACTGTGATGCACCGGCACCGGCGCAAGCCTGATGTCCTGCCCCCCAGAGAAGGTCTTCTTGTGCAAGCCCCACCCGGACTGGACATGGCCAGACAGACGTATCTCTTTGACAAGATCAGAGAGTTCTGTTCTGATGAGGGACGAGACGTCACATGTCCCCCGCCAAACTCCACAGGAGCTCAGAACAAGACTGTCCGCTTGTAGATTCACTGCAGATCATCAGGACGGACAGCAATGCAGGAGAAAGGCCACAGCCTTTCCTGTTTTCCTGTTTGTATACTGAAGCGTTGCTTGTTCTCTTGCACAGACTTGCCCACACTTGCACAGACTTGCACAGACTGCATTCAGAATATTGAATACTGAGCTGAGTACTGTTGTTATTACCTTGAGTATTGAGCTGGGGACTGTTATTACTTTGTTGTACACTTGATCACAATGAACACTATGCACCTTGTCTCTAAAACAGACAACTGACTACACTTAGACTGTTGCCTTTTTTTGTACACTCAACTACTTATGCTTGTACTTTATATCATGTATGTGACAATAAAGAACGTTAAATTTGAACTTCATCTCATATTGTTCTTAACTGCATTCACAACACAAGATTAATACTGACTCAAAGAGTGTGGGGTCATCTGTGAGAGAGCACCTCACTTGGCAGCCACTCAGGTAATACCCCAAGTTGACAGCCACTCTGACAGATAATGACAGATCGTCCAGTGGGGGAGTGGCTGGGGGAGGGGTTACCAGGCTATTGTTCACGCCCATTACCTGGCAGTCAGAGGTGTGAAATGTTGGAGAACTTTGGAGGGAGATTTCTCAGCTAAGTTGATTTGGCAGTACTAGCATTCAAATAAGCATATCTTCTTCAAATATGTTCAGATTTCAATGTATGAGACCTCATTTGAAAGCACTTTCATAATCTGCAAAAAAACTGAAAAATGAAAATGCCTAGTTGAGGACCAAATTACCAACGGCGGTCACATATGTATTGTCAAGTTAGCCCGCCCAAATTAGGCTGGTCAAATGATGCTGTTCTGTGTACGCCGCCATCATGGCTTTGTGTTGGGGCTCTGTGTACGTGCTAGATACACACCGCAGTTCCAGTAGTCGGGTTTCTGTGATTTCGAATCACAATCTGTTGTCTGTCAGTCATGTTGAGACTATTTATAAAAGAGCTCTTGTTTTTTTGTTTTTGTTTTTTATAGGATGGACTTGGAAGAAAGGAGAAAGAGAAGGAATGAGTATCAAAGGCACTGGAGGGCTGGACACAAAAGGCTTAAGGGAGTTTCAACGCCCCCTCCACAATGCTGAACACAGTGACACTCAATCCTCAGATGGCACAGCAGAAAGCTGTAAGGAGATGGATATTCCTGAGCGCCATAATAATCATGGTGAGATGGCGATAGTTGATGTCCCAGGCTTGGATGAAGATGCCCTTACAGGCAGCAGCGATGATGATGAGATGGCGAGAGTTGATGTCCGAGACTTCGATGACGATGCCCTTGCAGACAGCGGAGAGGATGACTGGGATCATCACCACAAAGATGACTCCGAACATTGCCATGATGATACCGACTCTGATCATCCGGCCTCTCTGCGTGAGGACTTGCGGGACTGGACAAATGAGTACCTCATCAAGCATAATGCCTTGGATGCGTTACTCAAGATCTTGCAACAACATGGCCACCAAGAACTGCCTTCCACCAGCCGTACAGTAATGCAAACTCCCAGGGACATTATTGTTGAGAAGAGGTCGGGGATGGAATACATCCATCTTTCCCTGGAACAGCAGTTACTTGATACACTTGAGCAATACTATGACGAAGATTGCGAGAACATCACAGAGGTTGAATTGTCCATTAATGTGGATGGCCTACCACTGTTCAAAAGCTCAGGCAATAGTATGTGGCCTGTTCTCTGTGCTGTCCAGCTTCATCCTGTCAAGATCTTCCCTCTAGTTCTCACTGCTGGGGACAGCAAACCCCAAAACTTGGATTTTTTGGAGGAGGTGGTTGCTGACCTGAATGCTGTGATGAGTAATGGCCTTCTGTTCAGGGGCAAGATGATCCAGGTTAGAATCCGATGCATTGTCTGTGATGCTCCTGCCCGTGCTCTTGTGAGGAACACAAAATACTGCACTGGCTATCATGGATGTGACAAGTGTGAGCAAAAGGGTGCTTATACTGGTCGAGTTACATACCCAGAAGTAGATTACCTGGTTTTGAGGGACGATCACTCCTTCAGAAACAAAACACAAGAAGAACACCATCATGGTGACACCCCACTGTCCGGTTTGCCAATTGACATGGTTGCAGCTTTCCCCATTGACTACATGCACCAGTGTTGCCTTGGGGTTATGAAGAAACTGCTCCTCACCTGGACCAGAAAAGGAAAGCGAGGTGTCAGAATGTCTGCCCTGCAATGTGCATTACTCAGCGACAGAATGCGTGATCTCAAGGACAGCATCCCATCAGACTTTGCAAGGTCGCCTCGATCGATTGATCAAGTGGAGAGATGGAAAGCAACAGAATTCCGGCAGTTCATGCTCTACACAGGAAAACTTGTGCTGAAAGGTCTTCTGGAAGATGAACTATACAAGCACTTAATGGTGTTCAGTGTCGCTATGGGCATTCTGGCGTGTCCAAAGCTCCTGAAAGTTCACAGTACCTATGCCCACGAGCTGCTGAAGTACTTTGTTCTGGAAGCTAGGTTCCACTATGGCGATGACTTCATGGTGTACAATGTGCACACTTTGGTTCACATAACTGCTGAGGCAAAAAAATATGGCGGTCTGGACAACTGCAGTGCATTCCAGTTTGAAAACTACCTTCATGGCGTCAAGCGGCTGGTGCGGTCTGGGAACAGGCCCATCAAACAGGTGGCTAAAAGACTGCAGGAAAGGAATTTCAACACGCATGTCAAACCACACAAAGTGAAAGTGTCAAGCCAGAAGGACTGTGCATACATCACAGAGGATGGACAGTGTGTGGAAGTTGTTGAAATCTCTGCAGATGGCAAAGCTCTTTGCCTTGTCTACACAAACCCTGCCCCTCTCTTCAATCACCCATGCACTTCCTTCGTGATTCATGCCTTCCGGTTTCAGAAGAGGGATGCAGACAGGAAATTCATACCAAAATCACAGCTGACAAAAAGAGCAATCATTGATCGGCCACGCTACACTGTGTTTTTGGGACTCCTACACAGTTTTTGACAGGACACTGTAAATCCTAACATTTGCACATTTGCCCAACAAGAGATAGTAGTAAATCACACACACACTACTGGGAGGCTATGTAAGATGTAACACACAGTGTCATGTACATGCAACCACCTCTAGATCATGAACTGGGCTGAGTGAAAACAAATGTGACTGATGGCTGATGAATGTTTCCCTGTGATCATGATTACAGATTTGGGATCTGGCCCCCGGAGCCAAGCCCATGAGACACCAGTTGAAGAACTAGTCAGTAGCTCAGGGATGGAGCTCCACCAAAACAGGTACACACACACACACACACACACACTTCTGAATAAGTTGTCTCTTTCGTCAGACTAACCTTGATTGTCTCTGTTTCAGGTGCTGAAGGCCTTCGGACAAGCCTGAGCTCCATTCATTCACCCTCTGACTGTGCCTGATGAATGTGATGAATGTATTTCTCACATACTACAAGTGCAACAAGCAGAGAAATGTCTTGCTGTGAGCTCCTAGACAAGCTGGCATTGTGATTCATGTAGTTTCAGGAGGATTTATTCTGGGTCTATCTGGGAGACTTTTTGTGTGATTACATTCATGTCTGTCCTTTGAGAGAACAGCGAGGTTAACCTGTTTTACAGTTATTTTTCTTTTAATGTATTGATGAAATATGTCTTAGTAAACACTCCCTAGTAGTGAGACAATCTGTAGAATCTACACGGGGTCTTAAACGGGAAAGCCCTCACTCCCTCGTGTCTATTGTTTATTGATAGGTGAATGTTTATGAATCAGATTTACAAATGAGGCGTCTATTGTTTACTGATGGGGCAAATGGTCTGCAAATGTTTACTAATCGGATTTACAAATTAGATGGCCAACATTGTAGTGTTGTCAAAAATATCGATTTTTCGATTCATATCGATTCTGAATATTTAAAACAGTTTCAATACTAATTTCCCGCAATATCGATATTTTCCACACTATCGATACCAGCTGGCTTTCTCGCTCTGTCTTCTCTCCTACAGCGAGTTGTTGACATACAGGCACACACACACAGGCACACACACACAGGCACACACACGCTGCTGCTTTGCACACATGGCCCCGCCCCCTCCCCCTCACAGACCTGTCTTGTCAACAAATCCTCTCACTCGCTCCGAAGATGGCAAGTGCAGAGCCTCCGCGACTCGTGGATAAAGAAAACAGCAGAAGTGCTGTTTGGAAGTACTTCGGGTTTGAAGCAAATGACGAAGGAAAAGCTAAAGATGCCACGAAGCCCATTTGCAAGCGTTGTTCCAGAGTAGTGCCAACGAAAGGTGCAAACACAACAAATTTAGCAAAACACCTCTAGGACCGACACGCGGATCTCTATAAAGAATTTAGAGAGGGTGACAGCTCCACTTTCAACATCACTGAAACATTAAACAAAATGGCCCAGTAAACTATTAACTTTAGTTTAATACATGAACTCTAGTTTAATACATCCATGAGCTTGCTATCGAAACGCCGCATTGACTGTGCGTGTGTGGGGGGGGGGCGGTAGATAAGATAGCTAACGTGAAGCTAAGCTAGCTAGCTAATCCCCCTCAAAGCTATCCAGCAATGGGCCAAAGCAGTCAATGTGGCGTCTGAATAGCTGAGGGGAATTAGCTACCTCACTACTAGCTAGCTCATGGATGTAAACTAGAGCTAGTTAGCTTAGCTTCGAGAATGGCTGTTGGGCTAACAGGACAGCACCAGCTATCAAGCCTGAGGAATCTTGAGTTAATGGTCAGTAAATCAACTTAGATGCTGTTATGCTTAAAACACAGTACTATTAACTTTACTTAATTTCTAAGATTAGATTAGATAATAGAGTTATTTTTAAAGGTCGGATCTAAAGAGAAACCAAGGTTTTTTAAAAGTGATATTTCTCTTCTCTTATAGTACCAGAGAGAAGCTGAGGAGAATCGACCAGCAACAAAAGCGACACACACACAGCCTACCCTACTAGCTGTATTTGAACAACAAAGAAAGTCTGATGCAAAATCAAATGAAACCAAGAAACTGAACAGGGCTGTAGCAGAGTACATATGCATGGATCAGGTCCCCGTGTATACTGTTGAGAAACCTGGGTTCAGACAACTTCTTGGACAGTTAAATAACAAGTATGCCCTTCCTTCACGGAATAATTTCATGTACACTGAAATCCCCGCCCTATACAATGAAACAAAAGATAAAATCATGGAGAGCCTTGGGGGAAAACCCTTCTTTTCATGCACCACTGACCTGTGGACCAGCAGGGCCACATCCACATTCATGGCAGTAACTCTGCAGTTTATAACAGAATCCTGGGACATGCAGAGCTGGTGTTTGGGCTGTGTTGGGCTGCACTCAGAGCACACAGGGGACAGCTTGAGGGAGGCGTTGGAGGAGATGGTACATGAAACATGGGAGCTGGACATGTCAAATATGGCTGGCATCACCACTGATAATGCCTCAAATAACAAGAAAGCATTTCAGCAGGACTTCACATGGGTCCCCTGCTTTGGGCACAACCTACACCTAGCCATTAGCAAGGGCCTGGATATAGACCGTGTGTCTGGAGCGCTGTCGAGGCTGAGGAAGACAGTCTGCTTTCAGCAGGTCAAAAAATCGAAAATGTTATGCCCTCAATGTTGTCAATTTCTCCCCGTGGTATCGAAAATGGTATCGAGTATCGATACTTTTCAAGGTATCGTATCGAAGTTAGAAATTCCAGTATCGTGACAACACTACAACATTGTAAATGAAGCTTGCATGTAATATTGTAATCTCTACCTTTGTACCTGTTTACATAAAGAATTGTGATATGTCTTGTCTATTGTAATCTCGTACGTAGACATGCTGTAACGACCTGTGACTAAGAAAATGTAAAAAATAAAGTCCAGTGGCTCATGACAAGGGTGTCGTCTCCACACGGGATTTTCACCATGGGTGTCGATAGAGAATTCTGTTTGGACGCCAAGTGTGCTTCAACTATAGTGAATCAACCGAACAAAGCAGGATGTGTAATTTAATTGACGTCACATGACAGCCCGAGCTAGCAAATGGGAAACTGAAGCGCATATGCGCTAGGCATGTGCAGTTCCGCTCCCACAGTTGTTTTTTACGTTTTGTATTAAGACCAGGTTTGATCGCGATGCTATTACAATACATTATATTAAAGTCATTTAGCAGACGCTTTTATCCAAAGCGACTAACAATAATTGCATTTAACGTAGGAAAAGCCAATACTTGCCAGAACTCAGTGCATCTTCTTTCTAAAACAAGTGACTAAGAGAATAATCTAGTGCTGAAGGCAAAGTGCAAGAATCACAATCTAAAGTACAGTGCAATATAATATAAGTGCTTAGGTGGGAGGATTGTTGTAGTACTGTTGAAGTTTGAAGTTGTAGTACTGTTGAAGATTGTTGAAGATTGTTGTAGTCCACGTACCAATGTAGCCTACGCCATTGCTGCTGTAACTGTAAGACTTCAAATTTTATTTTAAAACGTAAGTAGCCTAATACAAACATTCTGACCCACTGTGACGCTAAATGTACATTTCCAATAAAGTCCGATTGGGACTGTGATGTAACCACATTGTCACGTTATTTAATTACATCGTAGTTACGGATTTAAGCAGCAGTGGCGGCTACGTTCCCTTACAGTGTACTTGAGGACGGCTATTTTGGTTATTTTGCGACTGAAAAGGCAAGTGTCAGCTAGGTGTCAGCTAGGTCCGCTGCTGGTGACGTCGCAAAGTTACCACAATTACACCAATGTGTCCCGTCAGTTTTACGTACTGTGTTAGTAGGGTTAGCAATGACGTCTATGCTAAGGTTGTTCTTGTTATCTTTCATTAGGAAAGCCATATCTTTTTTTTACTTTGCAGGCCAACCTTTATTTGTATCTGTGTTTTTGAGCAAACAAATTGATAGTTAGCATAAACGAATTTTAGCATAGCAGTTTACATGGAGTTTAAATGGAAAACCTTCTAGCAAGGAATACAGTCTAAGCTCAGGGTTTCAGTTCTAAAAGGGACTTATATCTACAGACTGAACTACCTATTACAGTGAGACAATAATACTTCAGTTCAGTTTAGATTATAGTTCAGTTTGTCTCTTGCTAAAAGCATGTCTTGGGCCTGTGCTGGTAGTCTATTGTTAGTTGAGTAGCCCACTCCCTCTTGCCACTCAAGACAAATAGGGCAGTCAACAGGGAAATGGTGCACTCACCACGGCAATTAGTCTATCTCAGGCAGAAACTAACTCACAATATAATTGAATAACAATGACACTGATGACTTACCTATTAGAGAGACTTAACCTTATTTTACTTAAATTATACTACCTACATTTTACAACTTTATAATAGGAAGAGCAAGAATTAGGTCATCATCATTTAAATTGTTTTAACGTCCACATGGGAAGCGCTCTTGTTTCCTAAATTGACAGTGTGCTTCCTAAATTGACTGTGTGCTTCTGATACTTCAAAAGCTACAGTCAACTCAGGACAGCCCCCGTAGGGTGACATAGAATTGGTGTACAGTCCTTATTACTGCCCTGTGTGACCTATTTCTTTTCTACCTAATAAAAATGTCTTATTCTCCTTATTCTAGTAAACGATGACTATGCCAAAGCGCGGCGTGAGGTGCCCCATCTGCCGGAAGTTTCTTTCCGGCACCCTTGGACAGCATCTCAAGCTAATGCACGCAGTTTTCAATGGGGAGGAGAGACGGATCCTGATAAACCTGGCCAACAACCGGATCAACATCCGTTCAGGTGTGTATTCTCTGGAGTCTGTTTTTCTTCAAATCGTCAGTGAATAATTCATTGAAAGGATGTGGTCTGACTTGCCCTAATCCTAGTCAGTTTTAACAGACTTTTGAGAGATAAAAAGAAGTAATTATGCATTCAGTCAAAGCCTTTTTTTAAATTAAGGTTAGACCAGATTTAATTGTATGCTGTGTGTGTGTTAACAAGGATCATATCCCTTACACATAACAAGGATCATAGCCCTATGATGACCTATAATGTTTTTTTTTTAACATATTTATCCAACAGGTACCTGCCCAGTCCCTGGGTGTCCTCACTTGGGGCAAAGGCTCGACAGGCACCTTCAGGGGCACTCTGAAGTCACCCCAGAGAGATTTCAAAGTATGATTAGCAATCTGAGGTGGAAGAGGGCAATGGAGCTCCTGGCCGACCTCCGGGCCTCCAACCTGGAGGTCCCAATGGCCAGCGAGCTGGATCGTGAGGCCGAAAGGCTTGAAGGAATGTCGGTGAGGCCAGGACCGTCCACTGGCCCGTCCACCGGCCCGTCCACCGGCCTTCCACTCCAGGGCCGGGCGGCTGCCATGATGCAGCCTGCCAGGCTGAGAGGGAGAGACTCAAGGCCAAGGTCAGGCAGCTGGAGGGGGAGCTGGCCAGCATCAGAAAAATGTTTCGCAAGCACATCAGGAAGCACGCGCCTGTACAGATGTGGGAACTTAGAAATGTCACTTGCTGCAGCATTTCACCTCGCGGTATTTGGCAGGGAAATCCCGTTGGAAATCTCGTGGGATTTCAGACTTAGGCCCTATTGAATTTCTTTTATAGCCTAAGTAGACAGTAGATAGACAGTTCTGTTCTTGCTGCAGCTTGTCTTCACCATGCAAGTATTTTTTGGGGGGTATTCTTCTGTGGACACTGCGAGGGGCGCCGCAGGTGGCTGTTTGGACGCCAGAGCGCGCAGCTCTTCAGCCAACTGGAGGATGTCGCGTCTGGGGAGGCTCTGTGTCTCTCCACCAGTCCCCAGCGAGTCCAAGCTCCCCCAATGAATAATACTTATTTATAATAGCCTACATAGCGCGAAACTGTGCATATAATAGGCTGTAGCCAGCGCGAAACTGCGCATTCCCTATAGCCGTTCATTGAACAGCTGGCGGCCGGTATAAATAAATAAAAACATACACGATATTTTGTTATTTGAATGATCTTGAATATATATATATATTCAAGATCATTCAAATAACAAAATATTGTGTATGTTTTTTTCATTTATAATTTAACAATAGGGGGTGCAACAGAACACAATTTTAGGGAAAGTCATTGACAGGCGGACTTCAATGTTTTATTAAAATATAGTTATGTGCAAATTAAAACCCACAATCGTCCTATGGACCTTACCCCGATTTTGGAAATCAGATAAAGGCGTTCACAAGACCATTTCAATAATCGCATTATTACAATTATCGGTTGATGTCTCACTGTCAAACCTGCCGCTATGCACAAGATAGTTAATGTCCGGATATGATTGGCAATGAGTGATCTTTACTCATAGCGACTATTTCAATTTTGTATGGATCCACACCTCCGATCAAGCTTATTTTTTCTTTGTATCGTGCTGAAGCCATATAGCCTACTGCGCTCAGACTTGGCTACATTAGCTGGTGCCCTGTCTTCAAATTTACTTCCGGGGTTTACGAGTAGCCTACCAGTTGAATGCGTTCCAGAAACAAAACGCAAAACCCTCACGTTCACCACATCTTTACTAACAAATATATTTACAATACTGTTATTTTGCGCATTTGACTTAACAGACACCACATCTTGACCCGACGTCAGTTGCCGAGATGGATAGGCTACTGTAGGCCTAGATATATTATAGGTGTTCGTAATAATTAAATTACATCGAGATGGAGAAAACATGGGTTTGAGAACAAGGTAATAATAACAATTAAACGTTATTTGTATAGCCCCTTTCATACAGATAAATTCAGCTCAAAGTGCTTTACAACAGAGCATTTAAATTAAAGAATGTGAAATTTAATGATGCTTCATTCGTAGACTATAGGAGAAAAACACTGAGCCCAGCCTGCTAAATCTACTCAAAGACGCCACCTGGCGTTGGTGCATCACTAAAACGAAATAACACCCGTCTGAAATCCCACGAGGTTTCCAGCCAGTGACAGCTTGACAGCAAGTCACCTGTAGTGGCCAAACCCCGCAGGCCAAGGAAACTGACAAGGTACAGTAGACCTAGACTATAGACCTGTATTAGCCCTAGACTATAAATGCACACTAGCTGTCCGACATCTATCTATATTATATAAGGCACTGTTCTACTATAATTCATTGTATTTGTATATAGTCAGATCATGCAAACCATCAACGGACTTCTTGAAGCCGAGGACGAGCGGTCAGCCAGAGACATACAGAAAATCTTGCTGTCCGACCACAACACACACGTCTCTACCAAGACCATCGGGAAGGCTGCTAGAAGAATGGGGTGGAAATACGGAATGACTCGGTAAGGGAGTGCTTAATTGTGACTTATTTATTTAATGACATTGTTTTGTCTCGGCTCGTAGGCTATGTGAATAATTTATGTCTAAAACGTATAGAAAAAAATGTACAGTAGGCTACAATATAACATGACGTCTGTTCTGTAGTTGGGTTCCCATGATCCGGGAGAAGAACAAAGAGCTTCGTTTGCTGCAGGCACAAGAGTGGATCGCGACGAGCGAGCGCTTCGAGGACGTCATCTTCACTGACGAAACGACAGTGTCCCTTGAGCGTTTCGCCCGGACCTGCTACTTGAAGAAAGGGAGAGCTTCCTTCAAGCCCAAACCGAAGCATCCCCTGAAGCTCCATGTCTGGGGTGGAATTTCTCGGCAGGGACGAGGACCGATGATGATTTTCGAAGGTAGCCTAGCTATTATTTAATCGTTGTAGCGTTTTGCGGGCTATTATCCATCTGTTGCTGTAGGTAGCCAATAATCTAATAATTTAGTGTTGTTCTTTTATTCAGGAATCATGAATGGCGACTACTTTAAGAACGAAATCATCACAATGGCTGCTGCACCGTACATCAAAAACAACTGGAATGGACCAACGCATCGTTTTTTTCAAGGTAGGCCATTGTAACGATGGGCTACACGTAAAGCACTCATTGAGTGAAAAATCTGTTGTTAAGCCTAAATTGGTGTGCCTAATATTTTTTCTCCCTTTATTTATGCAGACAACGACCCCAAGCACACTGCAGCTAGAGCCTACATCGCTGCCGAGGGGATCAATTGGATCAAAACACCAGCAGAGTAAGTTGTTTATGTAATATTGCATATGTTGTTTACAAACTACCGGATAGTGAGGCGATGACTTCGGGACAGTGACGGTGGAGTGGCCTACCTTTTAATATATTTAGCCTAATTTATTATCTTTTCTCAATATCTCCAGATCTGAACCCCATCGAGATGGTGTGGAACCAGTTGAAGACGTACATTCGGGGCACGGCAAAACCCAGCAACAGACAGGAGCTGATTCATGCCATTGAAGCTTTCTGGTATGAGGTACTGGATGTGAAGACATGCAACAACTACATCAACCATCTCAAGAACGTGTTGCCGAAGATCGTCAAGGTTGCTGGTGGCCCGACAGGAATGTGACATCCCCCGGGACTCTGTAGCAGGCTACTGGTAGCCTACTAGTACACAGCTGTTTTTTTGTTTTGTGTATCTATTTCAATGTGTGTACATAGCCTTTTTTGCAAATAAATAAAAACAAAAACACAACATTGACCAACGGCATCTTATTTCATTCAAAATGTTGTGCGTGTATCGTGGTGCCCACAGGTGCCCCTGTGTCTGAAATGAAGGAATATGTCATGAGAACACTGCTAGCTAGCTAGTTAGCCTACTGTATTAAACCTCTACTTGTCCCGATACCTTGTTCCATATGAGTTAACAGATACAGACCCGACGACAGTTACAGAGATGGATACTATAGATAGGCTTTGTTCGTAATAATTAAATTACAACCAGACAGAGAACAAGGAGTTTGAGATCATAGATGTTAGCTAACTGGTACAGTAGTTAGCTAGCTAGCTGATCCCTGTGTCATGTGTTGTTTGTTTACGTTGCAGTCTAGCTTACAATAGCTTCTCACGCCGTTCACTACCATTCCACATTTTTTCTGATTTAAGGTCCCATGACGGTTTTGTCTTCCTGCTTCTGCCTAATCACTCCACAATACCACAATATCAATACAACGGTGTCATGTTTTACCGAAGTATAAGAAGAAGACGGTAGCTATCAGTGGCTAAAGCAGTTAGCTAATGTTAAGATCATTCCTGTAGCTGCTGCGTGCGAGACGTGCGAGTTCGTCTCTGTTCCTGCCCGAGAAACAGAAGTTGAACTAATAGCATCAAAATCAAAATAGCTACAGGAATCATCGTTGTAAAGTTAGCCATCTGGTTTTTAGCCACCGACAGCTACCGTTAATATTATGGAAGCTGCTGTCGTGAGCTAACTTGCCATCACGGTCTTATCGTGCAGCTTCACAGGCTGCTATTAGCAGACAGCACTAAAGTTGACAAAATCACACTTGCACATCATTAGAATTCCAACCATTTATATGGGATTTATCATTCAACTAAACATGGAACCTGAATACTACCTGATATTTCAACCTGCTGCCATCAGTGATCGGCGCGTCTGCTTGTTTGCATCATGAATATCCAATGTAATCCAATATATGCAATGACATTCCATGTAGTGTCCCAAAACTGTTAAATCATTCCCTTTGTAGTTCACTATGAGTAGAAACACATAGGGAATAGGGAGTGAACCATTTCAAACACATCTCTGGTCAGCTCCGTTAGCCATCTCTTCTTGATGCCATGTTCCATATGAAAACACTCAGTTAGCCTACTGTATTAAACTTCTTCTTGTCCCGACACATGAGTTACCAGATATAGACCCGGCGACAGTTACAGAGATAGAAACTATAAATAGATAGGCTTTGTTCGTAATAATTAAATTACAACCAGACAGAGAACAAGGAGTTTGAGAATGGTGGGCTCATCTAATGTGCGAGATGAGCTACAGCAATGGGTCAATGAGTGGTATTACTGCGCCCCTATGGGCCGGCGAGCGGTGGTGCGGAATGCCGTAAAGCGCCTGTTAGAATACCGCGGGTCAAGTTACATTCTTATGTTCCCACATCTGTAAGTGTGAGCAGAGGGGAAAAAGGAAGGTTTAAAGGGAGACTTTTGGGCTTGTGTTGATGTTATTTGGATTTAATGCTTAATTTATTTGTGGACACCTTTCTAAGCTCTTTGTCAGTGTAGCTGGATACTAGCCCTTTTCTCCATTCAGTATTTCTGTTTCAGTCAGACAGTCATTGTGATTTCAGAGAAAATCTGGGCAATTAAAGAAACTTGCATGTCCCTGATTGTGCCCCTTTAAAATTGTCAAATAATAAGTCATTCTGTCCTTTTATTTTTTACATCCACAGAAGACCGTAGCTATTGGAAAGAAGCTGCGGCTGGCTTCAAAAAGAAGGAAGCATGGTTCTGCTGCAACGGTGAATTGATTAATTGAGTGATGTTATTTTAAAGCATGCATACGTGAAGTACTTCCCTATCTGGGCAGCAATACTGGGCAGCAATACATCATTAAAATCATTCTGAGAAGGAACTATTTTTTCATTGTGCCATTTCGTTGTGCCATCCTCTAGCTCCCTGCCAGCAGCACTATCGAGACCCAGTCCCCGACTGCAGCTGAGCCGGTAGAGGAGGAGGAAGAGGAGGCGCAAGGCCCCGCTTCAACGGTGAATTGATTAATTGAGTGATGTTATTTTAAATCATGCATACGTGAAGTACTTCCCTATCTGGGCAGCAATACATCATTAAAACCATTCTGAAAAGGAACACGTTTTTCATTGTGCCATTTTGTTGTGCCATCTTCTAGGAGGAGGAGGACAAGGGGGTCAGCTCCCCTCCCTCAAAAAGGCCTTCAACGATTTACTGTGCCTCCATCGGTAAGACAGAACACAGTGTGTATGTGTGTGTGCTTGCAGGGGTGTAATACTATCTTAAATATACATCATACATATTCAATTGCATATTTCTGATGTGTTCACAGAAAACGTCCTGATGGAGTACAGTGCCTTTTGTGAGGGGGTCCAGGCATCCCCCAAACAAAAAGAAAATGTGAGGGCCAGGAGGCAGCGCATAAGGGTCTTCATGGACTTCATGGTCTCGGGCAAGCCGGTGGAGGGGGTCTGGACCTGGCAGTTCCTGGACCAGACCTCCCGCATCATGGAGTAAGTTGCATTATACAATTGATACATTAATGCACCAAAAGTCTGATTTGATTGTATGCTAAATATGTGGTTGTGTGTTTACTTTGTGTTTTAGTAACTGTACGAATAAAAGCAATAAGCCAATTTGAATACAACAAAGTGACTACAACTAAAGGTATCTTTCCTTCCTCAGATGGCCAGGAGAGCTACAAAAGCAGGGCATGGCGGTGACCACTGCAGCCCTGTATTTGAGCAACCTGGTTCACTTCATCGGCTTCTTGAAGGAGACTCCTCCTGAGGGGTGTCGCCTCACAAAGGTCCGGATGGTGGCCGTCTTGCGGGCAATGAAGCAGGCGCTTCAGACCCTCAACCGGCACCTGGTGGTGCACCAGATACAGGTGAAAGCCCGCAAGGCGGCAACCATAACCCCTCGGGAGGATCTCAGAAGGTGCCAAGACCTTGCTCGGGACAAGATGGCAGAGTTGCTCCGTAAGTGTGCATTACTTTTGAGTCTCTCCCTCTCTGTCTCTCTCTCTCTCCCTATCTCCAATATGTATGTGTCTCACTGTTCAATATGCCCAAATAACTATTTATCCTTGTTTGTGGAATATTTTCTCTTTCAGAAGACATCAAGGACGCTCCAATTACAGATCTAAAGACAAGGTTCAGGTTTTATGGCTACCTGTCCGCCTACCTCAGCGCCATCTACGGCCATCGCGCGGGGGTCCTCTTCAACCTCACCGTTGCAGAGGTGCAGAAGGCAGACGGCAACCCTCAGACCGGATACGTGATAGGCGTAAGTTTGACTGTCTCTGCGGATATCTGGTCAAAATAGACATTGCACTTTATTCAAGTAGTGTCAAACTTTCTTCATGCATTCAGCTTATTTTTGTTTTACTTCCTGGTGCTGATTCAACGTACCTGAAGTCTAGACCTCTATATGTTTTATCATTAGAATAGTATACAATACAAGAATACAATAGAATAGAATGTTTATTTTGCCATGTGTAACCAGCACAGGTACAGGTACATCAGAATTATTGTAGAGGCCCATTGGGATTAAAAGTAAATTGCAAATAATGTTCATCATTGTTGTAGATCAAGGAGCACAAGACCAACCGGAGGTTTGGCCAGGCCCAGCTCTACGTGAACGCCCAGGAATACGGGTGGTTCCTGGAGTGGCTCCGGCTAAGGAGACGGGTAGCCCCCTTGAACAACTTGTTCTTTACGACCAGCGGCAAGGGGGCTGCCAAGAACCTTGTGATGTACATGAGGCAGGCCTGGAGGGAGATGGGGCTGGAGGGAAGGCCCACGTTCACATCCCTTCGGACTGCGGTGGCGACGCATGTAAGTTGCATTCAAAGTCAACTTTATTCATACAAGTGTTTTTTTCTGTACAGCATGATTTGAAAATAACATAGCCAGAATCGGCCGCGAGGCATTTCCTTTTTAATAACAGTTCTAACTTGCTTGTGTTCCTCTGTTTGAGTCACTTCGTCAATGATGAAGTTGCACTCTTCATGAGTCACGACCTCACGACACAGAGGCGATTTAACGCGCTGCACCAGGTTCGTACCTCCCCCGCGCTCACCATCTCCCCACCCCATCACCTCAAACAGACACTACACTATTTATTCGGGCATTTAGTACATTTTGTATCTTAGCACTGTAATGTTCTTCATTTGTTTATTTAAGCACTATAGTAGCTTAGGTTTGTATCCCATGCCTGAAAATTTCATTGTTATCCTTGCTGCTTTATTGATTTGGGTGTCTAGTATGTTTAATATCACAATACACGGTCATCTTGTAAGTATCATGTCTATTTTTTTAGACAGTGGACAGAGCAAAGGCCATGAGGGACGTGTTCGTGGCCATGTCGGCCACGGATCCTCCCCCAGTAGCCCCTCCACCTTCGGCCACTTCAACCTCTACGCCCAGCATCGCCGACATGCCCGGACCCTCCCACGCCTCGGCCGACATGCCCGGACCCTCCCACGCCTCCCACACTCCAAGGGCAAAGAAGCGGCGGTCCGCCTCATCAAGGGAAGAGGAGGAGGAGGAGGGAGCAGCCTCGACCACCACTGTAAGTACAGTCTTCTAAATGTATGGACCAGTATCAAATGCTAGACTCTGTAGACCCCTAGTACAGATGTGGGAACATAAGAATGTAACTTGCTGCAGCATTTCACGTCGCGGTATTTGGCAGGGAAATCCCGTTGGAAATCTCGTGGGATTTCAGACGGGTGTTATTTCGTTTTAGTGATGCACTACCGCCAGGTGGCGTCTTTGAGTAGATTTAGCAGGCTGGGCTCTGTTTTTCTCCTATAGTCTACGAATGAAGCATCATTAAATTTCACATTCTTTAATTTAAATGCTCTGTTGTAAAGCACTTTGAGCTGAAGGTATCTGTATGAAAGGGGCTATACAAATAACGTTTAATTGTTATTATTACCTTGTTCTCAAACACATGTTTTATCCACCTCGATGTAATTTAATTATTACGAACACCTATAATATATCTAGGCCTACAGTAGCCTATCTATCTCGGCAACTGACGTCGGGTAAAGACGTGGAGGCTGTTTGGTCAAATGCGCAAAATAACAGTATTGTAAATATATTTGTTAGTAAAGATGTGGTGAACGTGAGGGTTTTGCGTTTTGTTTCTGGAACGCATTCAACTGTTAGGCTACTCGTAAACCCCGGAAGTAAATTTGAAGACAGGGCATAATGTAGCCAAGTCTGAGCGCAGTAGGCTATATGGCTTCAGCACGATACAAAGAAAAAATAAGCTTGATCGACTTGTGGATCCATACAAAATTGAAATAGTCGCCATGAGTAAAGATCACTCATTGCCAATCATATCCGGACATTAACTATCTTGTGCATAGCGGCAGGTTTGACAGTGAGACATCAACCGATAATTGTAATAATGCGATTATTGAAATGGTCTTGTGAACGCCTTTATCTGATTTCCAAAATCGGGGTAAGGTCCATAGGACGATTGTGGGTTTTCATTTGCACATAACTATATTTTAATAAAACATTGAAGTCCGCCTGTCAATGACTTTCCCTAAAATTGTGTTCTGTTGCACCCCCTATTGTTAAATTATAAATGAAAAAAACATAGGCTACACAATATGTTGTTATTTGAATGATCTTGAATATATATATTCAAGATCATTCAAATAACAAAATATCGTGTATGTTTTAATTTATTTATACCGGCCGCCAGCTGTTCAATGAACGGCTATAGGGAATGCGCAGTTTCGCGCTGGCTACAGCCTATTATATGAACAGTTTCGCGCTATGTAGGCTATTATAAATAGGCCTAAGTATTATTCATTGGGAATAGCTTGGACTCGCTGGGGACTGGTGGAGAGACACAGAGCCTCCCCAGACGCGACATCTCCAGTTGGCTGTGTATTTGAGCTGCCGCCTCAACCGTGCGTAAGAGCAGAGCGCATCGCTACAACTAGTAGCCCATAGCCATTAAAACGGCTTATTGTTTTATTCATATATCAACTAGATAATTCGATAATAATGAGTAGCCTAGTAGGCTATAAAATGAATTCAATAGGGCAAGCCTTAAGTTGTAGCCTAGGCTACAGTAGCCTACAATCACAAGACGCATAGGCCTAGCCTATCGTAAAAAGCGTTGCGTTCTCATAGGCCTATATTAACTTAGATAATTATTAATTATGCTCAGGTCATAATGTCCGTTGAAAATAATTCCCTCTAAGCAGAATTTGAATTGTATTAAAATAGGAAATGATTCCTTCTAGGTCTATATAAAAAAAAACATTTTTCTAATGTGTAGCCTATAGGCGATGAACAAAACAGCCATAATGTAGCCTGCTTAGCGAGCGAGAGGGCAGTCTACCATAAAGTGTATAACCATAATGTAGCCTAATATATCTAGACTACATGCATTGTGGTATTTCTTTATATAGCCAATTGTTTCTCAATAAACAGTTATGTCATCCTCTGAGTCCGAATGTAGGCTAATAGACCGGCAGCTCTAAATGCCTTCACAATCAATGAGACATGGTTGTAAAAATGATGTTTTATTGATGAAAAGGGTAAAACTGAAGAGTCATTGCATTGATCGATGCAGTCCGCTACCAGCAAACACTGAAAATACAGGTCCTCCAGCGAACCTGGACTAGACTATTGTAACCCCCCCCCCCCCCCAAAATTCTTTTATATTCAAATAAACTGGAGGAACCGGTTTCCCTGGATCGTGGGAGGGGGGTAGCCTGCGTTAGCGGGTGCTTTGCCATGACCGGCCATTGAATTTATGTGTTGCCATTCATTTAAACCACCATCTCATCTAGACTAGGACTACTTCTGTTGCTGCATTTTTACATTTATGCTTTCATGATTTTAGAGCGCAATAAACATTTTTGCAGGATTCCAAAAAGTCCATCCATTCATCCAACTTTGTTCTGAGCGCAGCGCAGGCTGGTAGCCTACTGTCAAGGCTCACGACTGATGCACTCCCTTAACACGTCTCTTCCCAGGCCATCAAGATAATTTCAATATGAAAGACCTTGGGATTCCAGGAGTCAAGGCTGTTTCAGACGGGGAGCGACATTCCGCCTGCGTTCTGCTCGGAGAGGGGGACGCACGCGTCCTGCGCGCAGCGGGGCAAGCTGACTACAATTCAGCTCTTGTCGCGGGCGGGCGTGTGCAGCATAGTTCCATATGAGAACACTCCTCGGTCCAATTCCGTATAGTAGATCAGCCTGTGTAGCCTACTTTCAACGAATGTATTATTAGACATAATATCATAATAATATATAAAGCCTTCAACGACCTCCTGCTGCCTGCCTGATGGTCTCAGGGCTAAAGAGACCGCGCGATCATTCCTCTAGCTGCTTTGCTGCTAATGCGAGTTCGTCTCCGTTCCTGCCCGAGAAACAGAAGTTGAACTTATAGCATCAAAATAGCTACAGGAATCAACGTTGTAAAGTTATCTATCTGCTTTTTAGCCACCGACAGCTACCGTTAATATTATGGAAGCTGCTGTCGTGAGCTAACGTGCTATCACGGTCTCATCGTGCAGCTTCACAGCATGCTATTAGCAGACAGCATTAAGTTGACAAAATCACACTTGCACATCATTAGAATTCCAACCATTTATATGGGATTTATCATTCAACTAAACATGGAACCTGAATACTACCTGATATTTCAACCTGCTGCCATCAGTGATCGGCGCGTCTGCTTGTTTGAGTCATGAATATCTTACGCAGTTACATTCCATGTGTCCCAAAACTGTTAAATCATTCCCCATGTAGTTCACTATGAGTCGCACTCAATACATCCATGGTAATAGGGAGTAGGGAGTGAGTGAACCATTTCAAACACATCTCTGGTCATCTCCGTTAGCCATCTTACTCGTCCTGATGCCATGTTCCATATGAGAACACTCAGCCTAATGTATTAAACTTCTACTTGTCCCGACAGTTAACAGATATAGACCCGGCGACAGTTACAGAGATAGAAACTATAAATAGATAGGCTTTGTTCGTAATAATTAAATTACAACCAGACAGACAACAAGGAGTTTGAGAACGGTAGGCTCATCTAATGTGCGAGCCAGCAATGGGTCAATGAGTGGTATTACTGCGCCCCTATGGGCAGGCGAGCGGTGGTGCGGAATGACGTAAAGCGCCTGTTAGAATACCGCGGGTCAAGTTACATTCTTATGTTCCCACATCTGTATGTCTCTTTTCTTCATCTGGAATAAAATAGGGTGTATATCTGGTGGAAATAGCATAGGGCTTTATTCAAATACCCTAGCACTTCTGCTAGTATGCATTTTTCAACTATACACTTCCTTGCACTGATTCTAACCAGATGAAGCCCATTGTTAAAAGGTCTTGCTCATGAGACTACATGGACCCAAATTCCATTCACAATTCTCAATATGTTTTCTTTTTCTTTTACAGACACCAGTGAAAAGACCTTCTATGTGCACAGTGAAGATATCCCCCCTCAAGTCGGCCGTGATTGTCGCGCAAAAGGTCAAAAGGAGGCTGGGACTCACGAGTTCCCTTAAGAAGCAGTGGCCCCGCCGTCGCAAGCGGTAGACTTTTTTTGTAATTCTTGTTTTTGCAATTGTTTTTTTTACAATTTATACTGTTTTAATTTACATTGTTGCATTTGTTCATTGTTCATAGTTGATTATGCAGGCACACTGAGGGTAATGCTGCCCCATATTTACCTGGGTGTGCTAGAGTGGAGTTTAGACAGAGGGTGAGGGGCAGAGAATACAATATTGTCAATACTAGGGAGGGATGTATCTGTGCACAGGTGTGTGTTTTATGTTTGACAGCAATATATAACTGACCTGGCCACTGATTGGATGACTTTAGAGGTGGTGTCTTTCATGTTGGTCAGGAAGTGAAGGAGAATGTCCAGGAAGCCGCCCACCAACTGATCACACCATACACCCCTGAGGATCATGGGAAATTAACCAACATGGTGGTTTATAATGCTTCTTCAGTTACTACACAATAGTATAGTATCTAGTATCTGCATAGTCTGTAGTGTTAGAACTAGTGGGTAGGGTAGTGCTTAGTCTAGCCTGTATGGTAGATTAGTGCTACTCCTATAAGCCAAGCCTGTATGGTACAGTAGGTTAAAGCTAGTTCTGTTAACCTAGCCGGTATGGTCAGCTAGAACCAGTCCCGTTAGTCTGTATAGGCGATGAAGTCTGTGGTGAATGGAATGTATACAGTACCAGCTTCTTATATTTTTCATTTAATACAAATAGTCTTCTTAAAATATTTTGTTTGCTCAAGAAGATTTGAATCCCAGTAATACAAATGATTGGATCTGATGCTTGACAAATTTGTAGAGGTCCATCCTGCCATATCATACCAGTCTTTTCTTGGGCTGGATCAGAGGTCGGTTCTGTCCATTCATCTTGTACTAAAGTCCACAGGCGTTACAAAGGTAGTGGCCAGTCCCATTGTGATGTCATAGATGGTGGCCGTGGTTCCACAGTTGACTCTCTGGCCCCTGTCACAAGTCACAAACAGTGAGTGAATAACAAAGACATATGCATGATAAACACCTATAAATAGCAACAGAACAATTAACAGAAATGCCATTGTACAAAACATCATGTATTTGATGGGTGGATTAAGACAGACAGGTCATGGTGGAGTTTAACCTATGATAGAATACACAATCACCTGGTGGGGGCAGCCTCATCTTATTGCACAGTTTAGGGGAGTAGGATGAGAGACTCATCCATGCCCCTAGAGTAGAGTAGCTGTAAGAGGTAGTCATGTGGGGAGGGCATGTAGGATCCCAGCATGTGTGGATAGGAGTGGGGAGACAGTGTGTTTACACCTCCTGGAGCAGAGGTCAGATTTAGAAAACTGCCTCCACCTATGCCCCCCATAAGGCTCCAACATTCAGCCATGAGAGCCTCTTGAAGCCTCGGACTCAAAGAAAAAGTGGGGACAAGTGAACCCCATCTTTAGAGGTTTTGCAGTATCTCCATTCTTAGCAATGTGTATAGTTCAGCAGCATCAAATGCATCTTTTGGAGAGTCCCATCCATTTTCCTGCATCAGCAAAACAGATAGCTCAAACACAGTTTCATCACAAGGCAATTGACCCTTGGGTGTACATTCCTCCTTACACAGATCCACCTCTTCTTGGTCAATCAATTTCATTCTGTCCTCTGCACCAAACATCTGTGGGACTGTATACAACAAGACTGGACGCCCTCCAGACACATTCTGGGCTGGCCTTGGTCTGATCTTGTGTGAATTCCATGTCCTCACAACTTCATCAAGTTCTTCCTGCAGGATCATAAAGAAGTTGAACATTCCAAACATACATTCCACAACAGTAAACATAATCTGATTATAATTTTTGTATAGTTTGAGACCTTTGTTGAATAGATGTAGGCCTATTGTTTTGAAAAGCACATTCTAGGCTACACAATCTTACCTGCACAAGGTTGAGGAAGCAGAACTGGATGAGACTTTTGTCCAGGAAATCTCCTGAGAAATGACCATTATCTTGAAGGGTTTTGAAAAGATTCATCCAGAATTGTACACTTTGTTTTCTAAGTATTCCCCACCAGGACTCGATTTGTTGATTTGCAGTGCTGCGACCATATAGAAAACTATTTCTCTTTGGCAAAAACATCGTGGTGATTTCTTCTCAGAAATATCTGCATATTCTCGACGTCTCCGTTTTCCGTGCCCCTATCAGCTCGCAGCCTCTCTGGACATCCCCCAACACGCTCAATGCTTTGAATATAATATCCCGCTATGACTTTTGGGTCGTTGTTTGTAGTGTATGCTTCCATCCATACCACATAACGACTATAGCCATCGATGCAACCATTGATCCCTATTCCGTACGGCTTCAGTTTATCGTACGAATCCATATGCCAGAGCGCATTGGGACCTCGAGTGGAGCACAAAGGATATTATCTAGTTTAAATCCGTATGATTTCTCCTTCTGAAAACACCCAGTTCCCGACAACGTCGCTTCAAAGTACGAATACTTGTTATAATATGGTGATTGTGTGCTAACAGACAAAGAATGTCCTTATTACTGAATCCAAGTCCAAAATATAACTTTGAGACCATTCATGTCATCCATTTTAACGAATACTATTCGGAATAAGCCCAATAAACACCGACTTAAATTCTGACTTTTTTCTCAGAAATTCTGACTTTAATCTCAGAAGTTATATCTGACTTTTTTCTCAGAAATTCTGACAATAAAGTCAGAATTTCTGACTTTAAACTCAGAAGCTTAAAAAAAAAAAAAAACTCCGCTGTTGGCCCTAATGCTCTTCCGTAGGACTAATACAACATCACTGCCACGTTATTTAAAGTCCCAGTTAACCAAAATCAGAGATTTGCTTGAAAACACATTCTGTGTGTTAGTGATGCATTGCTGATAACATGTAAAAATGGGATGAACCATGTGTAGTACTGAATTGTGAAGTTAGACCAGTTTTGTGTTTTTGACCAGTTTTGATTTCTGGATTTTCTGGGCGGGCTTAAAACGGTACCGGGTGACGTAGAGCGGTGTTCTTAGCATATCCCCGCCCTAACACTATATAAAGCTAGAATGGATTTGAATCTTCGGTTCTCCTGCTCAATCTTGAGTCTAGAATTAGCTAGTTTAAACCAACAGTCTAGAATTAGCTAGTTTTTCTTAGTTAGCAATGCCTATGCATAAAACTAAACGAATATGCATCCTTCCTGGATGCCAGCAGGAATGGGATGATAAGGTCTCCTTCTTTCACTCCCGAGTAAAGCTGAAATGAGAAGCAAATGGTTAGCATTTTTGAAGAGCCATGGTGTTACAGAGTCTGTCACCGCTAGCGCCCGCAGCAAACATTTCACTCCCGAAAGCTTCTGCAATTATAATATGAGGCTTTTGGGTTTCACGGACTCACGACTGGTCCTGGTGAATTCGGCGGAGCCAACCATCTCCCTCCCCGGCCTCCATTCTCCTCCTGTCGCATCAACCTTTGGTGCCGACACCGCTGCCTTGTGTGCTTATAGCTAATTAACGTTATAACGTTAGCTAGGTAACGTAAGCAATAGGGAAATACACTGCTACGTTAATCTACAAAATGTGTCATGACATTTATGTGGTAATGTCAGCTATGATGAATTATATTATATCTTAGGAGGAATTATAGCTAACATTAGCTATGTAGCTTGCAGATGGGAGTGTGTATATAACCTTAGTCTAGCTAACATAGCTAGCAGCACCGACCAGGCGACCACCCACCAAATAACGTTACGGATGATATATTATGACTATAAGCGTAACTATACAGAAACTGCCTGCCATATTTGTGGCACCTGATGTGCGTATGGGTTCACCGGTAATGGTTACAATATATTTGTCCAGCGGGAGACCGGGAGGCGGGAGCGAGGGGGATGGTTAGGTAGACCAGCTGCAGCTGGAGAAAGACGCACCCTCTCCCAGTGAAGCGGTGCTCGGTGGCTACTGGCTGAACATTCCAGTTCTGTTGGATATGTTGCGGGAAAGTTGAAGCCGAGTGCTCGTTATTCTCACACATAACATTGCCAACGAGAGTGGATGAGTCTGTCCCGATTATCAACTCCGGTAGTGTACGCTTCTTCGCGCTATCAGCGCTGTTCAAGCCAGTGACTAAAAGGTACATTTTAAACAACTTTTTCCATTGATCCCAAGGGACGACAGGATCGCCTGGGAGGGATAGGAATGGGTCCGGAGGTGGCAGGGAGAAAATAGGGACAGACTCATACATTCCTCGTTGCCTGTTTTTGTATTTTGCATCTAAGGGCAGTAACACTGGCGCGTTGGTATAGAGTAGCTACAGTTTTACCTGTGTTGTTTGTCAGGAGGTAGGTTAGGAGGAAGCATCTGTGCGTTTGACTCATTAGACAAGTGTAATTTCAACTCCTCTGTTTTCACAAAGCTGTGCCTTCCTACCACAAAAGAGACGGCGTGCCAGTGTGACAATATGCAGACCAGAGAACGGTACTATTTGACAGGTTCTTCCCTCCACACCCCCTCCTTACGCAATTGGGTGTGGCTTCGGTGCCTTCAGCAGACACGCCCCCACAGTCTCAGACCAGAGAATGCTGCTGATTTTTAACCGATTTTGAAGCCTTATTTTATATACTTAGCAACATTTTTAATCACTCAGATTTGGCTGGGTGGTTAATGACATGTTTTCCTGTGATGTGTGAAGCTCATAACAAAAATTTGAACTGGGTTAACCTGGACTTTAATTGTAGTTGTAGGCACCACAGTTTTCACTGTTACAGCAACGTTGCCATAAAGTCTAAGGAGGGTAAGTTATTTTCGACCACAGATGGACGTTGTCACAACATCGCCTGAATGTTGCAACTTGCCAAACTACAACTTATGTGCAATGTTGCTGCAACCCACTGTGTTAGTAGGGTGAGAGCTTTTTCAGAATAGCGACCTTTCTGAGCTTTTTCGGAATAGCGAACCTTCGGATTAAAGACATTTCGGAATAACGACATGTAACCGGTACGTCATTGGGTCAGTACCGAAATATCGATAAGCTCATGGACAAACGGTGCTGCTATCGGTATTTAACACGTTAGTTTCATAACTCAGCCTACACAGCTGATATCCGTCCCCTAATCATGACGAAGCTGCTGGTGACGGGCGATGATGTCACATTGTTTGCCTCTCTCTAATAGGCCAATTGAGGAAGTAGGCATAGTGGCGGACAGGGAAAAACAGTTCTTCTCCAAATCTACCAACAGTGCTAAATGCAATTTATGTAAACATTTAGTTGTGTTTAAAGGGGGTAACATCAGAAACTCATGAACCATAAATTTCAAATTCGGTAAATGAGAAGCAGTGCAGCGTGTTTGACTGCTTTAGCGACACGGCTAATGCTAATGCTGGTGGCTTTAATAGGGTAACCAACGGCTATTCCGAAGGTCCGTTATTCTGAATATTGATTTCCATACATCGGAATAGTGGCCCTGGGTCCGCTATTCCGAAAACTAGACCGCTGACGACCGGTCAGAGGGTGTTTCAAACTGCCGGTTGCGATGTTAAAGGAGTAGTAAAGGGAAAATGCATGTTTAGCCCTGTTTTAAGGTTTAACATGTTTTTGAAAGATTTTTCAAGATGCCCACCCACATCATGACCAAAATGGTGGTCCGAAATGCCTGCTACCTATGGAGGTAGATTTATATCATAAATACACACGTACGAAAGTAGAATACGCAACCGTGTTTTGCTATCCATCCGCACACATCTCTCGAGTCGTGTGTCGTAAAAAGAATTAATGCGTGCGTGAACAGATCCACGCGCAAAACCCCCTTGTCATAGGTGCATAAACAGATCCACACGCAAGCGTGTTTTGCTATCGACCCGCAAATATCTCTCCATTCGTGAACCGTGTTTTGCTATACACCCGTAAACATCTTTCGATTCGTGCTCAACACCCCTCTTCGTACATATGCAAAGAGAATCCGCACGCAAACACCCCAAACGCTTTGGTTGCAAACTGGCAAGACACGCTTGCTCTGCTTGGATTTACGTATGTATTTTTGAGAGAAACATTTCCCTGTTTGGCCGTCTCGATTCGTAACTCGTAATATTCATTAGCTGATTATAAGGCGCTATCTGATTGGCCGGTGACTGACAATCATTCTAGGCTGGAAGTGGAGGTTGTTTGAAAAGTTATCAAGGGTACGCCTGTCTGCTGAATAACTTTTGCTAGCCGCTATCTGGTGTGAATGACATTACGTTTGCCATCTTAACATCAACCAGATGATCGGTAGCCTACTGTAACTGGGAAAGACTTGTATTGATTTGTGAGTAACGTTGTGTTGTGAGCTGGTTCTCTTTATCTTTACGTTAGGCTAACTAACATCAGCTAAGCCTGTTTACCAGAGCTGTCGGCATTGAATAGGATCATGACGTTGAACTAGCTTTGGAAGTATTTTGAATGGGCAATAGCATGTTAACGTTAGCATATCAGCTGACTAGAAAGTCAGCATTACATTCCAGATAATAGTTGATCTTTAAGCTTGATTAGCAATCAGCACCCCCCTGTGTTAGGGTACATTGTGCTAACGCGGTGCCATCTCCAGTTCCGACTGCTGTCTGTTGAGATAACGCTGCCGACAAATTTCCACCCGGTCTGTCCATTGATAAGGGGTTGTTTTTCTCTGTCTCTTTCGCCTGGAAATATAATTAAAGAAATCTTCACTCAATGATTGTTTGCTTTTTAATTGTTAGTTGTTTGGGTAGGCCTACATTTGCTGATTACTAGCCTACCATATGCACTGACAACAGGCTACTTGTATAGTGTAGCGTTCCTACCTCATAAGGCCCGTTGGCAGCAGCGCCAGTGGGTTATCCCTCTTGGCGTTGTTGGTAACGCGGCTGCTTGAGGAGCGGGAGACCGGAGTTCGAATCCCGCTCAGGGCGTTCCTACCCCCCGTTCGTTACACTATCATTCCGCTGCACAGGTGTTCTAATGATCGTCGTAGCCTAATCTAAACATTCAATTAAAGAATTAAAGTGTGTCCTACAACTGAATTGCTTTTGACACAGTTTAATAGAGTACAGTAGCCTAATGCTCACGCCATATCTCGCATATAGCCTACAACCCTATTTCAATTAGGCGAAGACAATTACAATTATCAAGAGTACATTCCTGAAGTTTTCACCATACCCTTACATTAATTTAGAGTGACTAGACCATGAAGTGTAATTTCATTTTGCAGGCTATTCCATGCAGATGGTGCCGCAAACATGATGGCCTACTTGACCAGCTCAACCCACACTGTCAGAACTCATAAGCATAGTATGTGGAAACAAAGTGAAACCATAACCCATAAGGTTTTCACGTGTTCTAGTTCCCGCTGGCCACCTGTTCCCCCTGGCCACCTTATTCTATGCTTTTTCTAAAGCATAGAATAATAATGCTTGTTTTCTTTATTCCACTTAGAAAAAACCTTGGTGTCATATAGGCTATAGCATAGCATCATACCATCAGCACATTGAGGGTTGTCAGGTGCTCTGTTGAATATTGAAAGCGGGTTAATGCAACTCACAAACAGACTGAGCAGAGCCAGGAGAGGTGAAGTATCAAGTGTCCCGTTTCAGCATGCCTTTACATTCATTTAGAGTGACTAGATCGTGGAGTTTAATTTAATTTTGCAGACGGCGCAGAAAACATGAAGGCCTACTCTCCCAAATCAGTCCAAACTAGTATCTTGACACCATAACCCATAATTGCCATATTTTCTTTCTAGAAAGACATGACGTCTACCCAGAATGACCTTATAGATCACGCATACCAATGGCCAAGCCGAGGTATGGACAGAGCAGGCCATTGATTTTGGAATGCTACAGTAGAATACTAGACAGTATGGATTGAGGGCTCGACAGTTGAAACAACTTGAATGAAATGGGGGAAAAAGCCATCTAGTAGCCTATACAACTCGGGGAGACAAGTGATGCATTGTAGGCTATAGCAGATCACCAGGCAAGGCCATTGATTCAAATGTCTGACATCAGGAGAAAAACGAGACTTAAATTACAACTTTTTCACCAGAATCGGTATGGTTTAAAAGAGGTGGACATTTAGGCCCACCTAACGTTAGCTGGTTGTGCTGGACACATAAGTAGGCTATACCACACTAGGTTATACAGGACTCCATGCTACTCTAATTACAGTAAAGGATTTACACTGTAATCATTATCTTGTACAGTCATTCGTTTCGTAGACCTTCCAACAATGGACCTTTAAAATAACAGGTCAGCTGGCTCTCAATTAGTAGCCTAGGCTAGTAATCAGCAAATGTAGGCCTACCCAAAGAACTAACAATTAAAAAGCAAACAATCATTGAGTGAAGATTTCTTTAATTATATTTCCAGGCGAAAGAGACAGAGAAAAACAACCCCTTATCAATGGACAGACCGGGTGGAAATCTGTCGGCAGCGTTATCTCAACAGACAGCAGTCAGAACTGGAGAGGGCACCGCGTTAGCACAATGTACCCTAACACAGGGGGGTGCTGATTGCTAATCAAGCTTAAAGATCAACTATTATCTGGAATGTAATGCTGACTTTCTAGTCAGCTGATATGCTAACGTTAACATGCTATTGCCCATTCAAAATACTCCCAAAGCTAGTTCAACGTCATGATCCTATTCAATGCCGACAGCTCTGGTAAACAGGTTTAGCTGACGTTAGTTAGCCTAACGTAAAGATAAAGAGAACCAGCTCACAACACAACGTTACTCACAAATCAATACATGTCTTTCCCAGTTACAGTAGGCTACCGATCATCTGGTTGATGTTAAAATGGCAAACGTAATGTCATTCACACCAGATAGCGGCTAGCAAAAGTTATTCAGCAGACCGGCGTACCCTTGATAACTTTTCAAACAACCTCCACTTCCAGCCTAGAATGATTGGCAGTCACCGGCCAATCAGATAGCGCCTTATAATCAGCTAATGAATATTACGAGTTACGAATCGAGACGGCCAAACAGGGAAATGTTTCTCTCAAAAATACATACGTAAATCCAAGCAGAGCAAGCGTGTCTTGCCAGTTTGCAAGCAAAGCGTTTGGGGTGTTTGCGTGTGGATTCTCTTTGCATATGTACGAAGAGGGGTGTTGAGCACGGATCGAAAGATGTTTACGGGTGTATAGCAAAACACGGTTCACGAATGGAGAGATATTTGCGGGTCGATAGCAAAACACGCTTGCGTGTGGATCTGTTTATGCACGTATGACAAGGGGGTTTTGCGCGTGGATCTGTTCACGCACGCATTAATTCTTTTTACGACACACGACTCGAGAGATGTGTGCGGATGGATAGCAAAACACGGTTGCGTATTATACTTTTGTACGTGTGTATTTATGATATAAATCTACCTCCATAGCTACCTGCTACATAGCAGGCGAGAAATGTAGCATGAGTCAGGTGACGGGAATGCGTGGGTTACGTCGTTATGCTGAGGTGAAAAGGCGTTCAGTTACCCAGACCTCGAACCTGTGGTTAATTTATATTCTGGTTATATTCTGTCAAATATATCGTATATTTGACAGAATGGTGATTTGATGGCAGGTACTCGGCCATGACAAACTCCGCTATTAGCCGTGTTCCGGCACCGCAACAGGAGCATTCTGTTCCGGCCGCGCCTCTGCTATGGCTACGGTTTGTGGAGCTCTGTAGCCTGGCTGTACGATCGCGAAGTTGTGAACAGAATAAATATCACATACGAGCAAATATAACCTACTCCGCTATAATGAAACTGTTAAAACTAAGATGCCTGGATAAAGAAATCATTTTTCGAAAGGACATATTTCACAGAATCGTAATTTGATGGCAGGTACTTAGCAATGCTAATGCACTGCTTACTGGCGTCGGCCATGACAGCTGTCCTGAAAATTTCACTGAACAGTGACGTACCATCCGGAATAGCATGCTCTGGACTTTGCTACGTTTTTCGCAGTTTTTTCCGACAATATAGCAGGCACATTTTTGAAGTAGCATGCTACCTCTCGCCTGCTATATAGCAAGTAGCAGGCATTTCGGACACGGCCCTAGTTTTATCAACGTTTTGATCTGAACCATTATATATGATCATAAGTAACCTTAAAACAGCGCTAAACATGCATTTTCCCTTAACTACTCCTTTAAGTTCAGGGCTTAAAGCAGGAAAAAATCATGTGCCTGAATTTTTTTTTTAGAGAGCGTGGGGGGGATGATCAATCGCATACCTTAGTATGGATATTCGGACACGGCCGTGGACAAGGCAAACAATAAGCACAACCAGGTTCTGTCCACCACATTTCACACAAGAGGAGCAATATTATAGAAATATTAACTATTGGCGTACCACAGGCAGGAAGGAAAAGCTGGAAAAATACTGCCTATCATTATCCTCCACATGAACACGAGTAGGCTAGATCATTGGGCTATTCTTATGGCGTGTAAAGCAATTGTAGCCTATATCAATATATCTTATTCTTTCAGCTGCCACCCCTAGACTGGCATTGGACACTTAAATAAAGCAAATGTAGGCTATAGTTTTTAAGTTTCAGGTTGGAGTAACCTAGACAATGTGATATCTCTATACAAGAGGAACTAAAAGATGCTATTAAGATGGAAAAAGTGGCATTGGTGCCATCACAATTCAATTAAAATGTAGTCTACTTCTCTTTGTTCCTAGGAACAGGAGGCTAGTCTAATAAATCATCATTAAAGACTTTTTTTTAAATGAGTTTTTACTTGGTTCTCCGCATCACCCACAGCCTACACGAAACTGCATTTCATATGATATCGGGGAAAGCCAAAACGGGTTTGTTGGTTGTAAAAAGTGTTCTTAAGAAGCTCTTACTGTTCGCGCCCTGCAGATTATTTTTTAATTCGCACACTGAAGTTCGATATAGAATCTTAACGTCCATATGCCTTTTTCCAAGTGAATTGATCGGTCAGCGGGCAGTGCTTCATACGTTTTGATCCTTAATCTGGAATATAACCTGTCCCGGTGCAGGTTAGCTCGGCAGCATAAATTACCGTGTCGATATAGCACGGTGAAAAGTGAACCACCTTCGTGTTGCGGATAAACCAGCCTTGAACCTGAAGTTATCGCACTAACCCCGTAATCCTGTTTCATAGTACAGGGCCCTGGCATCCATCCTCCTGAGCTAGCTGCTAGCCAACGTCAGAGATTTTATATAGAGAATATTTGCTAATGTCAACTCGGAGCTTCCTCGAGTGTCGCGCGTTGTCTAACCTGACTGAATGAGAGACTACGAAAACATGTTTAAGGCCCGCCCTACTCTCCCTCTGATTGGCTAGAACTCCTTCGTTACCTTGAGTCATGCGATTATACCATTGGTAGTTGGAACTATCCCTTCGCTTTGCTTTAAAACGACAGAAAAAAAAAATCCTGCGCCGGAATTCCGGCACCGTGCCGGATAACTTTAAGCCCTCTTTAAGTTCCATCGGAAACCAATTAGCGCAGAGTGGAAGTGGCTTATAACACCCTCGGTAGCGAGTCTGCACAGCTGTGTTTATTGTCCGAAATGGAAAATGTGCCGTACAAATTTAAGTTCCTCACAAATTTTACGACATTTGCATTGTATTTCGCATCGGTAGATTACAGATGTGGGAAGTTAGAAATGTCACATGCTGCAGCATTTCACCTTCGCGGTATTTGGCAGGGAAATCTCGTGGGATTTCAGACGGGTGTTAATTTGTTTTAGTGATGCACCACCGCCAGGTGGCGTCTGAGTAGATTTAGCAGGTTGGGCTCAGTGTTTTTCTCCTATAGTCTACGAATGAAGCATCATTAAATTTCACATTCTTTAATTTCAATGCTCTGTTGTAAAGCACTTTGAGCTGAATTTATCTGTATGAAAGGTGCTATACAAATAACGTTTAATTGTTATTATTACCTTGTTCTCAAACACATGTTTTCTCCATCTGGATGTAATTTAATGATTACGAACACCTATATCTAGGCCTACAGTAGCCTATCTCGGTAACTGACGTCGGGTCAAGACGTGGTGGCTGTTAGGTCAAATGCGCAAAATAACACTATTGTAAATATATTTGTTAGTAAAGATATGGTGAACGTGGGGGTTTTGCGTTTTGTTTCTGGAACGCATTCCACTGGTAGGCTACTCGTAAACCCCGGAAGTAAATTTGAAGACGGGACACCAGCTAATGTAGCCAAGTCTGAGTGCAGTAGGCTATATGGCTTCAGCACGAATCAAAGAAAAAATAAGCGACTTGTGGATCCATACAAAACTTGACAGTCGCCATGAGTAAAGATCACTCATTGCCAATCATATCCGGACATTAACTATCTTGTGCATAGATAGCGGCAGGTTTGACAGTGAGTGCACAATATCACATGCACAATATACACAATATTTTGTTATTTGAATGATCTTGAATATATATATATTCAAGATCATTCAAATAAGAAAATATCGTGTATGTTTTTATTTATTTATACCGGCCGCCAGCCGTTCAATGAACGGCTATAGGGAATGCGCAGTTTCGCGCTGGCTACAGCCTATTATATGCACAGTTGCGCGCTATGTAGGCCATTATAAATAAGCATTATTCATTGGGGGAGCTTGGACTCGCTGGGGACTGGTGGAGAGAAGCAGAGCCTCCCCAGACGCGACATCCTCCAGTTGGCTGAAGAGCTGCGCGCTCTGGCGTCCAAACAGCCACCGGCGGCGCCCCTCGCAGTGTCCACAGAAGAATACCCCCACCAAAATACCTGCATGGTGAAGACAAGCTGCAGCAAGAACAGAACTGTCTACCAATGCATGAAGTGCACATAGCTGTCTGTGAGAGGCTATAGCAGATGATATGTGCGAAGTGTATTTGAGCTGCCGCCTCAACCGTGCGTAAGAGCAGGGCGCATCAACTCGTGTATAGCTACAACTAGTAGGCCATAGCCATTAAAACGGCTTATTGTTTTATTCATATATCAACTAGATAATTCGATAATAATGAGTAGCCTAGTAGGCTATAAAAGGAATTCAATAGGGCCTAATAAGCCTTAAGTTGTAGCCTAGGCTACAGTACAATCACAAGACGCATAGGCCTAGCCTACCGTAAAAAGCGTTGCGTTCTCATAGGCCCATATTAACTTAGATAATTATTAATTATGCTCAGGTCATAATGTCCGTTGAAAATAATTCCCTCTAAGCAGAATTTGAATTGTATTAAAATAAGCTAAAATTAAATTTCCACATATTCTGATTCCTTCTAGTCCTATATAAAAAAATAAATAAATAATAATGTGTAGCCTAGGCTATAGGCTTCTGCGATGAACAAAACAGCCACAATGTAGCCTGCTTAGCGAGCGAGAGGGCAGTCTACCATAAAGTGTAGGCTATAGCCTAACCATAATGTAATATATCTATACATGCATTGTGGTATTTCTTTATATAGCCCAGCCATCAATTGTTTCTCAATAAACAGTTATGTCATCCTCTGAGTCCGAATAAGCAGGCCAATAGACCGGCAGCTATAAATGCCTTCCCAATCAATGAGACATGGTTGTAAAAATGATGTTTTATTGATGAAAAGGGTAAAGCTGAAAAACATGTTAAGAGCCATTGCATTGATCGATGTAGTCCGTTCAAATAGGCATCAAAAGATGAAGTAGGCCCATTTAAAATGACCAATTACAACTTCAAATCCCTTCTAATCTTGGCCTTTGATAGGGTTTTTCCCCGCCCTACTGCCAATTATATCCGACATTAAAAGAGGCTCAAATACTTTTTCATAACCATACTCTTTTCTATCGCCACCCTTCACTAGCAGCGCCAGGTAAATAGATGACAAAGACGAGTGGGACCCAGGTGGTAGGTTACCAAGTATCCAATAAACAGCACAAAGATCGTGTTTCTTCCTAGATGTGCCTAGAGGGTTACATGTCTCAAAATCATCCACATAAAGGCATAGTGATATTCTTAACTCATCATTGTTTAAAAAGCTGTTCTCTTGAAAAAGAAGACCGTCTTGAGGGGCCTTATATTCATACAACGGATCAGGTTGAACCTGCTGGTGTCCCCTATGATTTTGTATTACCTTGTCAAGTATATCTTCCCTGCTTAAAATCTGCTGCAAAGACTTCAATATTGGCACATACTGAAATGTGCGTTTCTCTTTTACATCCAACACGCATGTAACTGGTTCCACAACTTGATATGTTTCTTTATAATATTTTCTACGCTGATATGAAGTACTCAATATGCCACCCTTTTCTATAGCGTTATGCACAGGGGATGCATGGGTAGTTGGTGAGCTAACTACTAGCAGGTGGTGTAGCTCTTGAAAAAACTCTTCTCCTGCTAACCCTGGCACATGGACCAAATGCTCCAACTTGAATAAAGCAGCAGCAAGTTGTTGCTCAATGGAACTAGTGAAATCCCTGGAACTCTCTGCGCCTATGCCAGAAACCTCATCACCATTATCCTCCGCATCCTCACCATCAGAGAATGGTGCATCTGTTGGAGGTGCTAATCTAGTGCTTGTCACTATACCTGGTTTGAAGTCAGTGAGGCTGTGTGGTGTGTGTTTACGGCATTTATGACTTTTAAAAGTTCCATAAATATTGCTTTTTAAATTGCAACCTAAGAACATACAAGAGACATTTTCATTTTTCTTAAGATGTGTGTTAATATGAGTAAAGTAGTCTCTTTCTGTTGCTAGATTCTTACATGCACATATGTCACAAGAGAATATAGCAAGCTCTGTAGGTCTCTGAGACACTTGTGTGGAATGCACTCTACTCTGGTGAACAATCAGAGCTTTCCATGTTCTAAAGGAGCATGGGCAGTCAAATATGTACATGGGTACCGGGTGGTATGTCCAAAGTAAGAATGTTTTAGTTTGTAATGACTTAAGAGGTCAGACTTACTTGAGACAGAGGTGGAACACGTCTTACACTGCCACATTCACACTGCCGTTAACTGCAAAGGGGGCAGAAAAAACGTGTTGAAACATACACTGAATGTATACTACATTACATTACACATTCATTACATCACACTACATAAACTGCAATTTGAATGCATGTTTTAGATGAAAGGTGCTATATAAATAAAATAAAAAATTAATTTGATACATAAAATAGAACAATAATTTAAAAAAAATAAAAATAGAACATTTTAAAGATACTCACCACTACTACAGAGCCTTAGGCACCCCCTCCAATCACAAGCTTGAACAAATTTGGATCTGTGACAACCAGGAACAACCTGCCATTTATGATACACATCTGAAAGATTTCTGCGAAATCTGGTAGTCCAGATGTTGACCCGTGAGCAACTACCATACCGTTACTGTACCCTATTCCCTGACTTGATGCCTTCTTGGCGAAATGCACTTCAGATGTGTCTGGGTAGTTCTCCCTAATAACCTGAGCTATTTCGCCTGTCACAACATCTATTGGGACTGTGGAAACACTGGAGACCTCCAAGTCAGATTTACCATGAGACGGAGAGTTTAGATAGAAAGCAACCATTAACTGATGCTTTGTAGCCAATGACAGAGGTATGTTCTTAAAACAGCTGGTATGTTTAACTATCTTCTTGAAAAAGCTATGTTTGGCCTCAAAGCGCATGGTCCATTGTCCGACCAGAGGACCAAAAGCACGAATCATGTGAGGGTAGAGCTCTATGTAGTGGTGCTTTGGGAGAAGTTTTACACCAGGAAACTGCTCTGCATACCTTTGCCTGTGTTCTGTTATCTTACTCTCAAGGTAGGAGATGGACTCATCTGTATGTATGGGTGCAACAACAAGTTCAACGATTTCTTTTAAATCCATGAGCACAAGCCATGCTGGCTCACCTTCTGGTATAAGATGTCCTACCACAAAGGGCAGCAACCTCAACAAGGCCCAGTTTTCATGAGCGTTGCCGCCTATGGTTTTCCGAGTCTGAGTCACAATACTTGCTGGTACCACATGCGGCTGGTTTGTCAGATCTGTGCCTTTATAGGGAAAAGACAAAATGTCTTTGTTAAGGTTCGCTAATGTGAAGAAGCCCTTTGATATAAATACTCTAAGGCAGGAAGCAAGCTCTGCTGGTACGATTCCTTCGAGAAGATCATGAGCAAGATCAGGGGGATAGCCACCAACAACATGAAAATAAGAGAGATGTTTGGTTAAACTACACTCTCCTTTAACCCCAAAGCAATTTTTGTGTGTCTCCTGTGCTGACTTTACATGACATTCATGAAGCTCTTTTGTCCGCAGGTCGAAAACACCAGACGCAACAGGATGGTCTTGGATATCACAACTCTTTCCTGTGCAATACCGGCAGTAGTAATCACCATTAAAGCATTCAATAAATCCAGCAAGGCTCTGAGCCCCCAGATTGTCCGCAGCCACAGTGTGCACTGTGCCTTTAAGAGATCTGCCTAATAGTGGGATGTATACACCCTTGTCCTCTAGAGTTTTAATGTCCTTTAAAAGAAGCTCAAATACTTTTTCATAACCATAATCTTTTCTATCGCCACCCTTCACTAGCAGCGCCAGGTAAATAGATGACAAAGACGAGTGGGACCCAGGTGGTAGGTTACCAAGTATCCAATAAACAGCACAAAGATCGTGTTTCTTCCTAGATGTGCCTAGAGGGTTACATGTCTCAAAATCATCCACATAAAGGCATAGTGATATTCTTAACTCATCATTGTTTAAAAAGCTGTTCTCTTGAAAAAGAAGACCGTCTTGAGGGGCCTTATATTCATACAACGGATCAGGTTGAACCTGCTGGTGTCCCCTATGATTTTGTATTACCTTGTCAAGTATATCTTCCCTGCTTAAAATCTGCTGCAAAGACTTCAATATTGGCACATACTGAAATGTGCGTTTTGTCAGGGGCCGGAACGCGGACCCTGGACCCATGTAGTGAGACCCCCGGACAGAACAGACAGACAGAGGGGAGTGGTTGGCACTAGGCCGTTTAATAAATAATAAAATGGGGAAGAACTGGTGCCACAACAAAATGGGGGAGGTGCAAACCAATGGGGGGTATGTATGGATGCGTGTGTGTGGTATGTACATGAGATGGGGAAACAAAGAGGGGTGTGTGGGTGCGGTGTGTGTGGTATGGGTATCAGCCGGAATGTGTATGTGAATGTGCTGCGAGGGCCTACGAGAGGTGGCGGGAAGGGTCCGGGAACACTGGCGGTCTCTGGTGGCGAGAGGAGGCGGAGCGGCGGCAGGCCTGCGGAGCGAGGGAGGTCCAGGAGGCGTGCGGGGAGCGGAGTCCGGGAGGGGAGAGTCGAGGGCAGGAGGCGATAGGGAAACGCGGCGCGGAGGCCGGAAGGACGCGGGGGCCGGAGAGGCGCGAGGACGCTGGACCTTCCGGGGGGGGAACAAAGGAGGGAACAGAACACAGGGAAAACAAATGGTTAGACGAATCGCAAACTTCGAAAATAGATTAGGGCGATAGCCGGCTCGTCTGATTACCCTATGAGGGCTAGGAACGTCTGAGCCCCGAGCGATGGTTCCAGCGTCCTCTTGTAGTGGCTCCGCTAACAGGCAACAGCTGCAACGAGTTGGTCGGTGATTGCTGCTGCTGCTGCCGGGCGGAGCCGGCCTCTCCGGCAAGGGGTGGAGTCCGCGTCCTCGAAGCGTGCGCCTCACTGCCCCTACGACTCGACTCCCGGACTGGACCCGAAGACCGAGCCGGGCCCACAACACGTTTCTCTTTTACATCCAACACGTATGTAACTGGTTCCACAACTTGATATGTTTCTTTATAATATTTTCTACGCTGATATGAAGTACTCAATATGCCACCCTTTTCTATAGCGTTATGCACAGGGGATGCATGGGTAGTTGGTGAGCTAACTACTAGCAGGTGGTGTAGCTCTTGAAAAAACTCTTCTCCTGCTAACCCTGGCACATGGACCAAATGCTCCAACTTGAATAAAGCAGCAGCAAGTTGTTGCTCAATGGAACTAGTGAAATCCCTGGAACTCTCTGCGCCTATGCCAGAAACCTCATCACCATTATCCTCCGCATCCTCACCATCAGAGAATGGTGCATCTGTTGGAGGTGCTAATCTAGTGCTTGTCACTATACCTGGTTTGAAGTCAGTGAGGCTGTGTGGTGTGTGTTTACGGCATTTATGACTTTTAAAAGTTCCATAAATATTGCTTTTTAAATTGCAACCTAAGAACATACAAGAGACATTTTCATTTTTCTTAAGATGTGTGTTAATATGAGTAAAGTAGTCTCTTTCTGTTGCTAGATTCTTACATGCACATATGTCACAAGAGAATATAGCAAGCTCTGTAGGTCTCTGAGACACTTGTGTGGAATGCACTCTACTCTGGTGAACAATCAGAGCTTTCCATGTTCTAAAGGAGCATGGGCAGTCAAATATGTACATGGGTACCGGGTGGTATGTCCAAAGTAAGAATGTTTTAGTTTGTAATGACTTAAGAGGTCAGACTTACTTGAGACAGAGGTGGAACACGTCTTACACTGCCACATTCACACTGCCGTTAACTGCAAAGGGGGCAGAAAAAACGTGTTGGAACATACACTGAATGTATACTACATTACATTACACATTCATTACATCACACTACATAAACTGCAATTTGAATGCATGTTTTAGATGAAAGGTGCTATATAAATAAAATAAAAAATTAATTTGATACATAAAATAGAACAATAATTTAAAAAAAATAAAAATAGAACATTTTAAAGATACTCACCACTACTACAGAGCCTTAGGCACCCCCTCCAATCACAAGCTTGAACAAATTTGGATCTGTGAAGATATACAATTAATCACATGAATACTTTAAGGGACAATAAGCGGCCATTAACTTTTGGCAGAATTTACAATTTCTCATTACTTAAAATCACACTAGTTATTATATAGCACTTTTATCCAAAGCACTTTACAATGGCCTCTCATTCATCCATTCACACACACACACACACACCAATGGCGGCAGCTGCCATGCAAGGACTTTCACTCGCGAACGTCTTTTGCAAACTATTTTAAACTTTTTTCAGTTGACTTTTGTTTTCGCACCAAACGTTTGCAACCATAAGCGAACGGTCTTATATGGTTGGCTAGTTTGATGAATTGGACACTCGACTGAGGGAAATGTAAAGTTCATCCCTCTCCATGCTGCTCCAGGTCTCCCTCAGGCTGAGCACACGGCATGACGACACACAGCAGCATCGAACTGGACTGACTAGACTGTTCCCTACCCGATCTAGATTTTTTCCCCAAGATCGGGGCTGATATCCGATATAAATATTGGATCGGCGCATCCCTAGATAGCACATATAATTAATGGTTTAAGCTAGATAACCGTTATCCTAAGTCTAGCATTACTTTACCATATCGTTAGCTACTGAGTAGCATGGCCTCCTCTGGCTAACATTAGTAGTTAGCTAACTAGCAGCAGGAATAGCTAACTAACTTTACACACTGGCTATTCTAGTAACTGGCTAACGTTAGCCTAGAATTACATTACCCAGAACAACTGACGATGCAGCTTACTGTGACAATGTTTTCACATTAAAACAGATATCACATACACATGCTACTTACAATATTGCGCTCCTTCTCCTTGCTTGCTGTCCGTGGGTGAAGCGTGGTGGTGTCAGCGAGGTGGTGTGAAATGGCGCGCAGCATGTGCCGTTGTGCACCTGCTAGGTAAGCTGGGCCCAGTGGGTCGTTGTGCACCTGCTAGGTAAGCTGGGCCCAGTGGGCCGTTGTGCACCTGCTAGGTAAGCTGGGCCCAGTGGGTCGTTGTGCACCTGCTAGGTAAGCTGGGCCCAGTGGGCCGTTGTGCACCTGCTAGGTAAGCTGGGCCCAGTGGGCCGTTGTGCACCTGCTAGGTAAGCTGGGCCCAGTGGGTCGTTGTGCACCTGCTAGGTAAGCTGGGCCCAGTGGGTCGTTGTGCACCTGCTAGGTAAGCTGGGCCCAGTGGGTCGTTGTGCACCTGCTAGGTAAGCTGGGCCCAGTGGGCAGTGCGCGCGCCCATGTGACATTGGGGGAGGGGTAAACTATCTAAATTAATATTATGTTCTATCATCATGATCATTATTTGTAGATTACACATCTCCTGAGATTATAATAATCAAGATACATTTAAACATGTTTAAAGGAGAACCTTAAACAAATCATGTACTGTAGTATACTTTAAATTATTATTTGTAGATTGAACAGACTGCCAGTTCCCTTATTTTCAGCCCAGCCCCACCAGCCCAGCCCTCCACCAGCCCAGCCCCACCAGCGCTGCCCCACCAGCCCAGCCCCACCAGCGCAGCCCCACCAGCCCAGCCCCACCAGCGCTGCCCCACCAGCCCAGCCCTCCACCAGCCCAGCCCTCCACCAGCGCTGCCACGCGTGCACCCAGGGCCCGTGGCCACATAATCACACAGGAGGTGCTGGACAGCCAGCTGAGGATCGCCAACAGCCAGGAGAGGATCGCAGCGGCGCTGGAAGCGCTTGCGGGCACGATGGCGAAAATTAACGAAACCCTCACCGAAATAAATAGAAAGATACCTTGAAACCTTTGTTTGAGTATTACTGAAGTGATGTGTTTCGTTCTTGAGATAAATTGTTAACTGTATCAAAGCATACTGACAGTCCAATTACGGTTGAAAGGCTTTATTTGACCTACAAGCGTGCAATTAATTGTTGTCGGACTTGGACAGCGTGTCTGTTGTCTGGGCCCAGGACTGGATCAGGACGCACATCCTGCTGGTGAGGTGGCTGGAGGGGTAGTGGTACACCACGTTTCATGGCAATGTTGTGCAGGACGCAGCAGGCCATGATTATCCTACAAACCTGAAACGATGAAAAATGGCCATAATTAATAACATGCAACTGATTGTATTAGGCTGATTGAGGTGGGCGCTCTAATGTTCTAGCACGAATGGAACAATTGCTCAGCTGTTCTCTTCATACACACCTTCTCCGGTTTGTACAGCAGCTTGCCACCTGCTGCGTCCAAACACATCCAGCGTCTTTTCAGCAGTCCGATGGTGCGCTCGACGGTGGAGCGAGTGCGTGCGTGGCACTCATTGTAGGCCGACTCCTGCTCAGTCTGAGGGTTGGTGAGTGGTGTCATCAACCAGGGGGCCAGCGCATATCCACCATCTCCTAATAAGATTAGAGGAATACAATCCTATACTGTTGCTGGAACTATCAATTACGCACAGATACTTACCAATTAGCCATGCGTCTCCAGCATCGCCTTGTTCGAGGTGCACACCCACAGAGCTGTTTTGCAATATGTAGGAGTCATGCGCACCTCCTGGGAAGCGGGACACCACGTTGAGCAAGTGGTTCTGGGCGTCGCAGATGACTTGCACATTGATGGAGTGGTATTGCTTACGGTTGAGGTATGGGAATGGATCTGGAGAGGGTGCCTTGATGCGCACGTGTGTGCAGTCAATTGCGCCGATGGTGTTGGGCAGACCAGCAATGGCATGGAATCCTCTCTTGACTGTGATCTGTTGTTGTGCGGTATATGGGAATTTGATGTATTGTGTGGCCAGTTGTAGGATTCCATCCAGGACTCGCGGGAGGGCGCGGCTGATGGATGTCTGCGATATGCCCACCCTGTCTCCTAGCTCCCTCTGGAATGTCCCAGTGGCTAAGAAGCCCAAGGTGGACAGTACCTGGACGTGTGGTGGTATAGGGTTTGAGCATCTGGTCCGGGTCCTCAGTGCTGGCTCCAGGGTGTTACAGAGCTCCATAAGGACAGGTCTTGGTAGCCTGAAGCGTCCCACCAGGTATTCATCGCTCTCTGCGAATAGGTCGGCATGGTCGAGGTACTGGCGCTCCCTCCTCAGCGCGCGATCAGCGATATCTTCCAGCAGCAGTAGATATGCCATATTGTGTGTGTAGGCCTAGGGTGCAGACTTGGGCCTTTAAATAGCGCGATCGATCACTGATTATTGGATGGCATGTTTCCCAATTGACATATTTGATGTTCCAGTTCACGTGCAAATTCGACGTTTTATTCATCACATGCAACATACCAGTAAATGAGCAGTGAGATGTTTCTCCGCTGGCTCTTACAACGTGCACACTAAGCAAGGTAAAATAAAAAAGACAATACAAAATAACAATAGAAAACAAGACGGTATATGGACTTTTAATACAAAATGCAAAATATATAGCCTACATGAAAAGGATGGGATGTGCTGAATTCTACAGTTTAGTTAAATGTATGAGTAGGCTACTTGTGGATCTTTATAGGCCTATATTATTATATATTATGTAGGCCTATGTGATATATTTTAGTTATGGATATTCACATGTTTATTTACAGAATCTAGATGTGTCCATTCTGACGACTATGAGGAGTCTGAGTATAGCGACTGAGTTTAGTGCTTATTTATTCATTCACGGTAATTTGCAGTGTTTGTGTAGTGCTTTTATTTATTTTAGGACACTGCGATGCCTTGTAGAATCATGACTATAAATGTGAAACGTAATTGGATTATTATACAAATATTCTCGTATTAATTATTATTCTTTTTTCAAGCCTAGGATGTCTGTAGAATTGATGTGAACGCAATCACCTCGGATTTTTCATAAATTCAGCCCTTGCGAACGGGCGCACTCCAGTCTGGCCTACCTATGACTGCATTTACGCGTTCTTAAATCCCGTTCTTAGATAAGAACAAATCCGAGATAAGAAACCATTCAAGAATGCCAGAATTGTCCCGGGAACTTCGTAAGTGGAGTTAAGAAGAAATTTCTTCTTAACTTCTTCTTAACTGCGTTCAGGAATGAGGTCCAATGAGAGCGGGAAAGCCAGTTGGCTCATGAGCTCACAATAACTAGCAGCAGCTTCCATAACATTAATGGTAGCGGTCAGTGGCTAAAGCAGTTACACTGATGATTCCTGTAACGTTAGCTATTTTGCTGCAATTGGTTCAATTTCTGTTTCTGGACAAAGGTAAGGGATAAATCCAGACAACAGAAGGCTAGCGGACCTACAGCGGGTCCCTGATGGATGCTCCACCACCATTCCACCGGTAGTTAATTGTCTATATCCTAGGCCCATTGGCCGTGGGGTCCGGGCGTGGTGGCGAGACTCCGCCCCCTTGCGTCAGAGCGGTTCGGGTGTACTGCAGTTACTTCCGGGCAATCTCCATACACCCACTGGTGAAAACCGTGTGTCTCTAGCCCGCTCAGGGGCAGAGTTGTGGAGTTCATGGCATGGATAGTGGCGTGGTGGCGAGACTCAACCCACTTGGGTCAGACCTGATTGAGCGCAGTACAGTGACCTCTGGGCAATCTCCTTGCACCCACTGGCGAAGACCGTGGGTCTCTAGCCCACTCAGGGGCTGAGTTGTGGGATCCGTGGGGTGGATAGTGGCGTGATGGCGAGACTCCGCCCCCTCGTGGCGTGGATAGTGGTGTGATGGCGAGACTCCGCCCCCTTTCTCCTGGTCTTGCTGATGCTCATCTCTTCCCTGTTCGTCTCGCCTCCTCAGGTCTCCAGGATGAAGTCATGTCTCAGCCTCCAGGTTGGTAGAATGTGAATCTGCAGCCATAACATCCAACAGACTGTTAAAAGCACTACTGCCGGTTTATAATAATAAAAGCATGTGAAGTGTGTGTGTGTGTGTTTGTGTGTGTGTGTGTTTCTGGCATGAAGAGGTTAGTGTTTGTTTCTGGACAGGGCCTGACTGTCTCCTGTCTTTCTCCAGAGCCTGATGATGTGAGGTTGGTGGGAGGAGGCAGCCGCTGTGCTGGTAGAGTGGAGCTGAACCACCAGGGAGAGTGGAGACGTCTGGATAGCAGTGGGTCTGGCTGGAACCTGGGTGTTGCAGCTGTAGTGTGTAGACAGCTGGGCTGTGGCTCTGCTGTTTCAACAAGATGGGATAGTGGAGATGAACCCCGTCTTGTATGGCTGTTTAGATCTCGGTGTGCTGGGTCTGAGTCTGCACTGAGGGAGTGTGGAACAGTGGATGGGGGTTTTAGTTCTACTGTTGTCCTGGAGGTGAACTGCTCAGGTAATACACACATCATGTCATTATATTCAGCTGATGATCTTGACAGTCACACATTTCCTAGTCTGCACCTGTCACTTAACGACTACTCGGTGACACTGTTACAGTATTAAAGACTTCTGTATATCAGGTATCTATTATTTTAAACATTATTGGATATCTTCATGGTTCTTAATTTGCTGAAATATTTTGTTATTAATAACTATAATGTTCATACTGACCATCTGTCTCTCTTCCTTCAGAGTCTGTGAGGCTTGTGAATGGAGCTGGTCTGTGCTCTGGCAGAGTGGAGGTGAGGTCTGATCAGTCGTGGGCCTCAGTGTGTGAAGTTGACTTTGACCGGCAGGATGCAGAGGTGGTCTGTCGGGAGCTTGGCTGTGGGGCTCCTTCAGTCCTCCAGGGGGCGCTCTATGGAGAAGAGAAGGGTTCAATCTGGGCTAAAGAGTTCCGGTGTGAAGGCAAGGAGTCCCGTCTCCTGGACTGTGACACCACAGGCTCAGCTAGAAACACCTGCTCACCTGGCAATGCTGTTGGACTCACCTGCTCAGGTACTGTAAGAATCATTTTGTCTGTCAACCTGATTCTCACCTGGAGTGACGTAATGAGAAAGAGTAATGAGAAAGAGTATGGCTGTGTTTTGTTAGGATACATAGAGTCAGAGGGCCTGACTGTTTTCTGTCTTTCACCAGAGCTTGATGATGTGAGGTTGGTGGGAGGAGGCAGCCGCTGTGCTGGTAGAGTGGAGGTGAACCACCAGGGAGAGTGGAGACGTCCGTACAGCAGTGTGTCTGGCTGGACCCTGGGTGTTGCAGCTGTAGTTTGTAGACAGCTGGGCTGTGGCCCTGCTCTTTCAACAAGAAGGGATAGTGGAGATGAACGCTGTCCTGTATGGCTGTTTAGATCTCGCTGTGCTGGGTCTGAGTCTGCACTGAGGGAGTGTGGAAGAGTGGATTTGGGGTCTAGTTCTACTGATGTCCTGGAGGTGATCTGCTCAGGTAATACACACATCACGTAATTATTCCACTAATGATCTTGACAGTCACACATTTCCTAATCTGCACCTGTCACAGTAGCTGTGAGAGCTTTACAATAGACTACATAGTTACACTTTTAAAATATTACAGGCTTCTCTATCTCAGGTAACTGTTGTATTTTAGATTTCTGCTGCATGCTGATGTTATCTGTTGAAGGGATTCACATTGTATGAAACGGCTACATTCTTTATATTATTGTATTCTTTGACGTTATTAGACGGATACACACTTGTCATTTTGCTGATAGAGCTCATATGAACAGCGTACTGCATGGTTGTTAAAATCTAAATGTGCTGGTTCTGAGGGAGTGTAGACCAGGGTGTAAAGAGACTAGTACTAATGGGGTCCTGACAGTGATCTGCTCAGATATATTAATAATATTATGATCATGTGATGCTATTGTATCCTGGTGTCTCAGTCACTAAAGTACCCCATGCTGCCCTGTGAGGGAGGAGAACAGCAGATCTCATCTTCACGGTTCTTAATTTGCTGAAATATTTTGTTATTAATAACTATAATGTTCATACTGACCATCTGTCTCTCTTCCTTCAGAGTCTGTGAGGCTTGTGAATGGAGCTGGTCTGTGCTCTGGCAGAGTGGAGGTGAGGTCTGATCAGTCGTGGGCCTCAGTGTGTGAAGCTGACTTTGACCGGCAGGATGCAGAGGTGGTCTGTCGGGAGCTTGGCTGTGGGGCTCCTTCAGTCCTCCAGGGGGCGCTCTATGGAGAAGAGAAAGGTTCAATCTGGGCTAAAGAATTCCGGTGTGAAGGCAACGAGTCCCGTCTCCTGGACTGTGACACCACAGGCTCAGCTAGAAACACCTGCTCACCTGGCAATGCTGTTGGACTCACCTGCTCAGGTACTGTAAGAATCAGTTTGTCTCTCAACCTGATTCTCACCTAGAGTGACATAATGAGAAAGAGTATGGCTGTGTTTTGTTAGGATACATAGAGTCAGAGGGCCTGACTGTCTCCTGTCTTTCTCCAGAGCCTGATGATGTGAGGTTGGTGGGAGGAGGCAGCCGCTGTGCTGGTAGAGTGGAGCTGAACCACCAGGGAGAGTGGAGACGTCTGGATAGCAGTGGGTCTGGCTGGACCCTGGGTGTTGCAGCTGTAGTGTGTAGACAGCTGGGCTGTGGCCCTGCTCTTTCAACAAGATGGGATAGTGGAGATGAACCCCGTCCTGTATGGCTGTTTAGATCTCGGTGTGCTGGGTCTGAGTCTGCACTGAGGGAGTGTGGAACAGTGGATGGGGGTTTAAGTTCTACTGTTGTCCTGGAGGTGAACTGCTCAGGTAATACACACATCATGTCATTATATTCAGCTGATGATCTTGACAATCACACATTTCCTAGTCTGCACCTGTCACTTAACGACTACTCGGTGACACTGTTACAGTATTAAAGACTTCTGTATATCAGGTATCTATTATTTTAAACATTATTGGATATCTTCATGGTTCTTAATTTGCTGAAATATTTTATTATTAATAACTATAATGTTCATACTGACCATCTGTCTCTCTTCCTTCAGAGTCTGTGAGGCTTGTGAATGGAGCTGGTCTGTGCTCTGGCAGAGTGGAGGTGAGGTCTGATCAGTCGTGGGCCTCAGTGTGTGAAGCTGACTTTGACCGGCAGGATGCAGAGGTGGTCTGTCGGGAGCTTGGCTGTGGGGCTCCTTCAGTCCTCCAGGGGGCGCTCTATGGAGAAGAGAAAGGTTCAATCTGGGATAAAGAGTTCCGGTGTGAAGGCAACGAGTCCCGTCTCCTGGACTGTGACACCACAGGCTCAGCTAGAAACACCTGCTCACCTGGCAATGCTGTTGGACTCACCTGCTCAGGTACTGTAAGAATAATTTTGTCTGTCAACCTGATTCTCACCTGGAGTGACGTAATGAGGAGGAGTATGGCTTAGTTTCAGTGTTTCCTGTGGAACTGATCTCTTGGTGTGGTGGTGTGAGAAAAAAAGTCTGATTTCAAAACGGAAAAAGCGGGGGATCTGAGACCACCCTTCTTCCTCCCTTGTTCCTCTCTCCTGTCCCCTTCCTTCTCCTCTCAACAACCTCTCTCTCCTCTTCTCTCTCACCTGTGCCTCCACTCTGTGCCTGTGCCACAGTCCTGTCCTCTCCTACCACAATTCCTGCCTCTGCCTTAAAAAAAATAAAATAACTGAAGAGTAGGTCTATAAAGATGGCCTAACTTATCTCGTAAGGCTGGTAAAGTCATAGAGCTTAAAATGTAATTAATTACATGTAACTGGACGGGATAAAACAGTAAACCCACACAAGCACTTATTAAATCATATGGTTTATAGACATATTTTAAACTAATGTATTGTAGGTTACCATTATAACAACAGCTGTAGATAAATAAATAAAAAATTAAGCTAGTCTTTAAACATGCCTAAATAATTTGTTGCTTTTTCTGTTATTTTGATTGTCACATTTTAGGTGGCTGGAGGAACATTAACGCAAGCTAGTGTTAGTTCAGCCAGCCAAAAAGACGGTCGCACAATCCATCAGGCAGCGCTGCACCTGACTCGCACGAAAGTTGCAAAACCTGGGCTGCGTTCAAATTCAGATAACAGAGGCGAACGTTCGCCGCAAACATGTTTTCTCCAAACGGTCACATTTGAACGGCTTTCAATGAACGTTCCAAATAGTTCGCATAAACGCAACAATCCCCATGGGAGCACATCTCCAGTAAGCCTGGGTCCATTCTGATCCTCGTTCTGTTACTGGCGAACTACCTCTCCAGACTGTTAGCTTCTGTTAGAAAACGTTTGCGGCGAACACAAAGCTAACGGGAAAAAGTTCGCTAAAGTTCGCTATGTTCCCTGAATTTGAACGCACCCTCGCGCTTGTGGTGTATGTCTCCTTGACAATGCTCGCTTGAAGGGCTGACTGACGGACAGACAGCAGCGCGTAGCTCAAATGGAGCAGCTCCGCTTCGGCTCAAACTGTATTTTCAGATAACGTTTCTTAACGCTAGCAACACAAGGCAAATGTATCATATTTATTTTTTTACTTGTCCTATCAGACACCTGCATGAAGCATTCCTCTTGCCCGAACAGTTTACTGGTCCCTGCAGCGGGCAAAACTGTTAGCCTACAGCCCTACTAACACACGCAGGTTGCGCAAACGTTCTACATACGGCCGCTATAGGTGACGATTCATCTGCGCCACTTGCGGAAATTACGCGGCCATTTACGGAAACGCGAGATCTGCCGATTAGTAGCCGCTACGTTAGAACGACACGTCATTCAGAAGTTGCGGCCGCGTGCAAAGAACGCACGTGATCACGTGGGCAGGAACTTCCGTTATAAACTCACTTGGCTGACACTAGATTTACAGGTATTTATATGACTTGGTCTGCACGTCTTTTTCGCACGGTGCAAATATGGTTGCGGCCGCGTGCAAAAAACGTGGGCAGGAACTTCCGTAATAAACTCACTTTGCTGACACTAGATTTACAGGTATTTATATGACTTGGTCTGCACGTCTTTTTCGCACGGTGCAAATATGGTCACTTACTTACTAAACCCTGACCACTGGCTATATTTAGCATTTGCAGTACCACTGGCTATATTTAGCATTTACCAGTACAAAAACGAATTAATGCTATATGGGGATATAGCAGCAAGCATTATGCTACAAACCAATATAAGACTGAACACCATTAACAGTTTAGAACATTTTATTACACAAAGTACATTACAAATTAAAAGTATACATATTTACAAGGATGAGGTTTACGGTCTGTCACATAACGCATAGCCAGAAAAGCAAAAAAAAGTATGTACAAGCTCTGGCTAGCAACCCATTATCTGCAAAAGTTCTAAAAACAAAAATTTACCAAAGTGCGCATTCTGTGGCAGGCAGACCGGGAACAGACCGTTGTATCCCACAAAAAAAAAAGTTACAATTTACAAAAACTTTTTTACAAAAAAGGCATCCATCCTGGCAGGCTGGAAAGGCAGGTTTAGGGAGACGGGCTGGGCTGGAGGTCACCCACATCTGAATCGAGGGTCTGGGCAGAAGAGGTCATCCTCATCTGAATACTCCACTGTGGTCAGGGCTGGAGCTGCGGTCAGGGGCTGGGCTGGAGCAGATGCCTAAGGACATAATGAAATGGCTGTAAAAGCAAGTCGCATACGTTCATTGGAAGCGTGCCATGTCACTGGATACGAGAAAATTAACTGCCTGACATCACATACCTTTTTGCATCGAGCAGGGGCATGTTTCAGCATCTCCTGCAGCTGGGCAGACACCTCCGTCACAGTGGTGCTTGGCTTACAGGCCATAACTGCACCTTTTAACCAAAAAGGGAATGGTTTCAATGCACATTGCATGAAGCAAAGACAATGTATTATTTTGCGAAAATATGAACAATCCCTTACGTAATATGACATTGTAGAGGGTCATATTCTTCAGAGGCTTCTTCCCCCTCTTCCACAGCACCCGCCGGACTACATCTGGCAGATCTTTGCCGCCAATGGAACTCAGATATCGTGTCTGCAAAACATAAAGACAATCATTTACTTTGACATTTCCTTAACACTTCCCTGCAAAAATAAGGAACAAAGTTCTGCCCTGAAGTTACTCACCATCTTCCTTTGATGATCCTTGTCCTTCAGCTGCTCCTCCAAGACCAGCAGCTCCTCCTCCGTTTTAGCAGGGTGCAGGTCATCCAGTACTGCTCCCCGATAGCTGTCTGCAGACTCGCCGGACAGTCTCTGCTCCAGCCTCTGCTCCAGCCTCATCATTGTCTGTGTCATCTCCCTCAGACTCTGCATGACGCTGGAGAACTGCTGACACATCATCCTCTGGAAGTCTGGATATTAAACACAGATGTGGCTATAAGTAATTGTACGGTCCCATAATGGATATTCAACTCAAAGTATGTCCCTACATACAGCATGAAGTAGTTCACAAAATTCAGCATACCAGCATCTGCAGAGCTTGATGGCAACACTGCTGGAGCTGTTGGTCTCACAGGCGATGGCATCAGAGAACTACCTGAAAACCAGAGGATAAAGGGATGAGCAGGAAACTATGGTGCTGGCGGCGTAGTGATTCTGGCATAAGGGGAAGAATCAACTCGACATGAGACATGTCAGACCCTGACCTGGTCTGGCCGGGGTGCTAATCGCTGATGCATGCTGCTCGTGCCTGGACGTCTGAAGGGCTGAAGGGCCTGGGCTCACAGCGCCTTGGCTCAAAGGACCCGGGCGATGAACATCTACTGCCGAGTAGTGAGATGTGAGATGAGCGAATTAGTGAACTGAGTACATGAGTCTTCAGAAAGTCCTGAGTTAACTGTAAGTGTGCAAATAGGCATAGACATTTCACCAACACAAACATGCATGGATACCTGCATTGATAACTGGCAGAGCAGGCCTTCCGGCTCTGGCACCTGGCATAGCTGGTCTGGTCTGAGTTCTGCCGACCGGCTGCCTGGGCACTGGAACATATAGTAGAGGTAAATTAGCTCAGATTAGTCAACTCAAGTAGTACTCTTTTGGGACTGTTGAATGCACTTTATTATATTACCTTCGTCACTGGAGTCATAGCGCGTGTTGCGCTGTCTCTTCCTTGTGTCTTGGGAGTTAATCCATTGATGACTGCTGCTCAAACACCTTCGCCAAGGCACTGGCTACTTCATAATGCTCTGTGTGTTCCTCAGCAGAGACAGAGGTTGTCATGGCTCCTCTTGATGTGCTTGTGGAGGTAGATCTGGGAGGTATAGGAGAATGGGCACTCAGAGCAGGAGAACACCCAAGTCTTGCACAACTCTAACATCACAGCTAGGAGAGCAAATGAGAGAGACCATTAAAAAGGATTATCTCACCTGTAGTACAAGTTCAAACATAGAGTGATTATACGTCATTGTAAATGAGAGCTTACTCTCAATTGATTCACAAGGTTAAATAAAGATTGAATGAATATGTAGCTAGGGGGGGTTACAACCACACAACTGTGGAGAGAGAATGAGACACTTGGTTCCCTCCTCTACTGGTGTTCATGGCCATGGCCACACACCTGGAATACTCCAACCCTGATTTAAAGGCATAAATGTGGGGAACACATTCTTGAGACGGTTCCTAAAACTGGAGGGGAAAAAAACGGGAAAATGATCTTCCCTCTCCTCATCACTCACTTCTGCATGGGGCTGAGCTCTACCCTGTCAGCAGTGGCAATACATGGGATAGCGGCTCAGCACACAGGAGAACTGCACAGAGAGGAAGGAGGAGAGAGAAAACCAACAACAAAAAAGGCAAGAAGGGTTAATAACTGAGCGAATCTTGCAAGTTTGCACTACAGGGAAGCAATTGCTCAATTTCCCTGATATTGTGGCGTCACTGGCGTCAGTGATGCGTCTTATGAATCTCACATGTCTACCGCTAACATTAACTCAATATCAATATTCCCATTTGTTTATCCCTTCTATGGAAACGTATGTGAATTTGTACTTACGTGTGCCTGCCTATATTGATGATCAGGTGTTTCTCCACCTAAGGGCTGGCCAGACAGAACCATCAGAGACCATTGGGCTGAGCTGAGGAGAGAGCGACATGTTAGAGTGTATGTGTGCATATGTATATGGTGCTCTTCTGTTAATACTCATGAGGGCATTCAACTGAACAAGACTCACAGAGCCTGTGGTGCTGTCCCAGGACTGCCCCTGGCCACGCCTGTCCCCGTCTAAGCGCCTCTTCCTGTCCCGCTCACCTGCTTCTTGCTCAGTATAAACAAGAACTGGGAGGTTGGCAACTGAGAGCATGGGAGGGGAGAGAGGGAGAGAAAGAGAGAGTGGGTGGGTGACCCTCTTGTTGGCTGACATGCACACTCCACAGGACCACGTGATTTCTGACACGTTTAGAGGAACAGGGCAACATGTCTACCACCCTTCACACTCAGTAATTAAATAGATTTTGCAAGACACTATATTAGTAGTCCACATCATGAGTACCTATTATGCAAAATTTGGATTTGTATGTGAGTGAAAACGTAGTACACAATGCTTTACCCGTTTGACAGCATGAGCAACCATTTCAACAGTTAAGAGTAACATGAAATCACATACCAAAACCACCAAGATGGCTGCTGTAACCAAAAAAGCCAAGATGGCTGCTATAACAAATCCTGCTAGCTAGCCTAGCTCCGTTGTTGGGGCTTCTAGTATTCTGTTAACGTTAACTTCGGAAAAGTGAATGCCTAAAAACAAACACATACTAACGGTGTCGTGGGTTAATGCGAAATCAATGAGTAAGCTAATTATCGCATTTTATTCCAAGCGATGAAACAGTACGAACGTGCAGGAGCTCGCGCGAGCCTGCTAGACTCGAGAAGACTCCACCATTGCCCGTAATTAGGAAACAATGGCCCACGACAACACTTCATAAAAGTTATAGTGTACACAACTGAAATATTCTCACGTTGCCAAGCCAACACTATAATTTAAGCTACAATTACACAAAAGCGAAAGTTATAACAATAATTGCGACAGAGTAATTTTACGTAGGCTACTTAGCTAGCCATGATGTACAGAAAAAGGCTAATCACGTTAGCTGGCTAGCTAGTTAGCTAACATTGGAAAGAGAGCATCTGCATATAGATAATCATTACAAAAGGGTAGCTTGCACATAACGTTGGTGTTTTATCTGGGACGATACCAAAATACATAGCTAGCTATGTATACATTGAAATTGAGATACTTACAGGATCTGTGTTGTCGCGGGGACAAAGACAGCGTGTTGGTCTTTCTCAATCGTTTCTGTTTCGAACGGAAGTACAACCCGTCGTCGTTTTCTTCTTCTTCGCTGGGTTTAGTGGCGGATCGCAAACAACTTTAATGTGCATACAGCCACCTACTGTACCAGAGTGTGTAACTTGTTTGTCTAGTTCTTCAATTGTGTCACCTAAGAAAGTAGCCCAATGCCTTGCATTCTTTGTTTTACGTTCACTGCTCAGCGTTCATTGCTCACATTTAGGTTGCAAAATTAGGACTTTATTCATAGGCATATTTTTTATCATTATTTTTATTAGGCCTAGACTGCAAATCTTTAGTGTTAATATTAACTGTAAATGAGAAATTACACACAAAACAGACATGCAGGATTTCTCCTCATTATTACAATTCTGTAACTGTATGACTTCAAAATGTATTTTAAAACCTAAGTAATTTACAAATGTTCTGACCCACTGTGACACATTTCCAATAAAGTCAGATTGGGACTGTGATGTAACCACATTGTCACGTTATTTAATTACATCGTAGTTACGGATTTAAGCAGCAGTGGCGGCTACGTTCCCTTACAGTGTCCTTGAGGACGGTTATTTTGTTTATTTTGTGACTGAAAAGGCAAGTGTCAGCTAGGTGTCAGCTAGGTCCGCTGCTGGTACCGTCGCAAAGTTACCACAATACCACCAATGTGTCCCGTCAGTTTTACGTACTGTGTTAGTAGGGAGGTAGCTTGCCTTGTTCCTGAATCCCCCTGATGTGAATCATGGCTAGCCGGCAATAACCTAGCCTACCTGACTGGTCTCATCATTCTCCTCTCTCTTCCTCTTCAAAAATTGTCGTATGCCAATCTGGAAAATTGTATTGATATATTAGGTTATACAGGATCCGCTAGTTGTCATCAGGGAATTATAAAACCAAAGGCTTTACCAACGTGCTTGAGATGGGCAGGAGCTGTCGGCACGTCTAACTGTAGCTATAACGGCACTTAGATTACTAACATAAATGTATTTTAGACAGTAGGCTAGGCATTTTGAGGAGTAGGCCAGCACCAGTGTTTCGCCCAATTCAAACACTGGTTAACACTATGGTAATATTTGAGTGTCAATAGCCTACCTATCTTTAGTTATAACCTCATGCCGCTCACTGAAGAAAAAATCCCTTCACGCGCCAAATCTTTCGATCACCTCAGAAAGGAGCAGCATGGAGCGGCACAGAGTGCGCAGCCTATAGGCTCTTATGGTTCGTTCGTTTATAACTGGGAGGTGGCAAATTGCGACTTGCTACTAGGAATGATTAAATAAAACACTGCATGAACTCGCACTTCCTCGTCGCAAATTCGGTTTCTCAGCCCCCAGTTGCTCGAATGCACTAGATATAACTAGGTAACTGTGATATAATGGTATATAGATATAACTAGGTAACTGTGATATAATGGTATATAGATATAACTAGGTAACTGTGATATAATGGTATATAGCTCGAATGCACACAGGTCGGAGGTAGGTATTTTGCCACTTGCGACTTGCCACCTCCGACCACAAACGAATGCACCATTAGTCTTATTGAAAATAAATAGTCCTAATGTGGGCGCGACAGTGGTTTTGAAAGCGCATTTAGGCAGAAATATTTAAAAAGTTTAAGATTTTTAATTTAAGACGTATAGCCTAATTTGTATTATTGTTTTTTGTATCAAATGTTCGGTGTGGCGGCAAGGATCTTGCCGTGGCGGTGCGCCACGGCAAAACCTTACCAGCGGAAACGCTGCTGTGTTTTGTTAGGATACATAGAGTCAGAGGGCCTGACTGTTTTCTGTCTTTCTCCAGAGCCTGATGATGTGAGGTTGGTGGGAGGAGGCAGCCGCTGTGCTGGTAGAGTGGAGCTGAACCACCAGGGAGAGTGGAGACGTCTGGACAGCAGTGTGTCTGACTGGACCCTGGGTGTTGCAGCTGTAGTATGTAGACAGCTGGGCTGTGGCTCTGCTCTTTCAACAAGAAGGGATAGTGGTGATGAACGCGGTCCTGTATGGCGGTTTATATCTCACTGTGCTGGGTCTGAGTCTGCACTGAGGGAGTGTGGAAGAGTGGATAGGGAGGGTAGTTCTACTGATGTCCTGGAGGTGATCTGCTCAGGTAATACACACATCATGTCATTATTCCACTAATGATCACGACAGTCACACATTTCCTAATCTGCACCTGTCACAGTAGCTGTGAGAGCTTAACAATAGACTACTCATTTACACTTTTACAATATTACAGGCTTCTCTATCTCAGTTTTCTCTATCTCAGTTATCTGTTGTATTTTAGATTTCTGCTGCATGCTGATGTTATCTGTTGAAGGGATTCACATTGTATGAAACGGCTACATTCTTTATATTATTGTATTCTTTGATATTATTAGACAGATACACAGTTGTCAACTTACTGATAGAGCTCATATGAACGGCGTACTGCATGGTTGTTAAAATCTAAATGTGCTGGCTCTGAGGGAGGGTAAAGGAGAATGCTCTTTTTTGACAACCTGGACCTTATTTACGGCATATTCAATCAATCAATCAAAGCTTTATTTGTATAGCGCATTTCATACCCAGAGGCAACACAATGCGCTTTAATAATTTTTTTTATTTATAATATTATAATGAACTAAACTGTTAGTAATAATCTGTTGGTGCCATAAGTACACAGCTGGACTCTGATCAGCTGGTGAATACGGAAAACACAGTTAACATATTTGCCACACAGACACACACACACACACACACACGGTCAAGAGTTAGCTTTGTATCTGCAATTAGCATTGTACAATGGTATGCTAGCTAGCTAAAGGTATAGTAAGCTGGCTAAGCTAGCTAAAATTATTATTATTATTTCAACACAAAACATTTCAATTTCAATACTCAATTTAAGAATATATAAAAATGAATGAATCAAATTTAGACATTTGTGTTACCTGTCTGTTCTGTCATTAGACTGGTAGCTTCTTCTTTCTTTTTCTTTTTTTTTCTGCCACATACCATTATGACAATCCTCTGGATGTGGCAGTTTAAAAATGGCAGTTCAAATTTAAAAAACAAGGAGGCACACTGCTGGATGGAATGTAATGCCTGAATGGAATGTGGTGCTATATTGACTTCAGAGGGTGATATGGATTGCATATCCCAAATTAACACTAAACAATGAATATACCTGTTTCAGGAAGGGCTAGCTTATGGTAGGCTAAATGAAAAGGATATTGACTTCCAAAACCTTTTGATTTTGTTCAAATAAAAAAGTTTTGTGTTATTTCACCATGAAAAATAATTTACTGTATATGCTTTCCGCCTATTCGTCACTGTGTTTAAAGGTCGACAGTACATAATTAAAACAAAATATCAACATAAATTCAGGTAATCCATGTGCACAAGGTACCTGACTACTTTAAAACTTTAAGTGGATCAGAGCTTCCTTTGGAAAACTAGACTGTGCAATGTAACCCTTGCACCCATCAGAAAGATCTTTATTGGCTCTGTGGGGTGCATCAGTTCATCAGTTGATTTCACTAATATCCCACAAAAATAAAGTTCCACAACAATGCATTTCTTGAATGGGAAACCCTGAAGATAAAAAAAAACATTGTTGTGTTGTTCTAACTTGGGTAGGGGTACAGTACCTCAAAATCTGAGGGCCCCTCCTGCTAGACTAACAATTTCCGCCTACAGTCATGTTCGCAGGACTATATTCTAGTATTTCTTTGGGAAAATTACATTTTAACTATTTGGTGTTGTTGGACAGTTACTTGGGTCAAACCACAGCAAAGTTGATGCAAATTTGAGTGAGCATTATGAAATTATGGGCTTTTTTGTCACCTCACTCCTATCCAGACAAGGCCTAATTTGACTCTTTTTCAGATATTAGGGTAGGTCTAAAGAATAGCCCAAAAAACTTATTTCCCACAAAACTAAAGTTCCAGAACCATCCATCTCATTAATGGGACACATAGGGGATATGAAAAAGCATGGTTGTGTTTTGTTCTAACTCGGGTAGGGGTACCTCAAAATCTGAGGGCCCCTCCTGCTAGACTATAAGACGTTTGACTCACCGAGATAACTTTGGTGTAGTTCGGAGGCCTGTAGAATTTAAAATCCAGCGCGAGCCAAGTATATCCATGTAATGGCGGCGGACGGGGCACTGAGAATGCAGCTTCTAAAAAATCTATTTTCTGCCGCGAAACGGTTGTTTTCATCAATCTGTCTTTATAAATCGCTAGTTGTGCTTGCATAGAGCGGGGGCTTGTGGTTTTTCACATGCCTCTGTAATATGATCTTTAGAAACTTTAGAAGAACGAAATAGCTTCCCCACTTGCTCCAGCACGCATGCGCACAGCGCGCAAACTGGCTATTCTCCGTCTGTAGGCTACACTTGCGGCTCACATTCTCTATGCTACGATCGGCGTCCATCATATTCTAAGTCATCTTCTATATCCTCAAAATCTGAGAAATATTCAGGCATATTGCACACAATATTCCAGGCACCATCAAGCCGATCGTAGAGTAGAGAATGTGAGCCGCGAGTGTAGCCTACAGACGTAACGGAGAATAGCCGGTGCGCGCGGTGCGCATGCGTGCTGGAGCAAGTGGGGACTTGGCTCGCGCTGGATTTTAAATTTCTTCTACAGGCCTCCGAATTACACCAAAGTTATCTCGGTGAGTCAAACGTCTTATAATATGCCGTAAATAAGGTCCAGGTTGTCAAAAACGAGCATTGTCCTTTAAAGAGACTAGTACTAATGGGGTCCTGACAGTGATCTGCTCAGATATATTAATAATATTATGATCACGTGATGCTATTGTATCCTGGTGTCTCAGTCACTAAAGTACCCCATGCTGCCCTTTGAGGAAGGAGAACAGCAGATATCATCATCACAGCTGAATCAGAGAGGTTGTTTTCTCTCCCCTCTTCTTTGTCTTTGCAGATCTCCTATTCCAGCCTATTATCTCCCTGTCTTCCTCCATGGGAGGGGTCTCTGAGGGCCAGCAGCAGGGGCTGGTGTACAAGGACCACAGCTTCGACATCACCTGCTCCACCCAGCCACAGTACCCAGGAGGCTCCTTCCACCTCACCTTCACCGGATCCAACACAACCCTGAGACACGCCCACCCAGCTGTCAATCACTCTGCCAACTTCCTCTTTCCTGCTGCAGACTACGCCCACCAAGGAAACTACAGTTGTGTTTATGAGGTCTACATTTTCTCTCATAACTTCACTTCTGAGAGTGAGCTCCTCTCTGTCACTGTTGCAGGTAAGTGAGGATTTTAAAAACGCAATCTGTACCTTTTACACTTAATCCACAGGTTTGCCATGACACTCTTTTGTAAACTGTTCGGGGTTGGTCTTGAACAAATCTAACTGTCACTATGGAGGACCAAACTTGTCAAAATTAAAAATAAATACATAAATAAATAAATGACTCAACAAATGACCAATAAATAAATGAATGAATAAATATGCACAAAAATAAATAAATGAATGAATAAATGCATGCAGTAATGTGTAAATAAATACATTAACTTTGATATAAATGTATAAAATTATATATTTATTTATTGTTTGATTCATTATTTCTTGCATTTATTTCCATATTCATTTATTTATTCATTCATTTATTTATTTATGTATTTATTTCCACATTCTTTTCCACATTTATTTCCACATTTATTTATTCTTTGTTTGCTCGCTCCTTATATGCTAATTAGGGTGCTGTCCATCATGGTGATCCCTTACTCCCATTGGTTAATCAGTATCAGAGTGCATAGTTCGACTGTGTATGCCTGCCGTGGATCGGTTGCATAGCAACTACAACGCAACTTGAAGCTGTCGAAGAGTTTGCCAATCTTCCGAACTGATGGTAACGTTAAGGTGAGGTTATACATTATAACGCTATGAAATCAATTATTTAAAATAGCCTGCATTTTCAGCAGAAAACAATTTAACAGGTGTCTGACCGTTTTAGCTAGCACTACCTAGCTACGTTTGTTAACGTTAGCTTACGCTAGCCAGCTAGTAGCGTTAGCTAGCTAGCTAACATTAGCTAGCTAGCTAGATACGTTTTTAGGTAAGTTATATAACTAGCTTGCCATTTTGGCTTTAATGGTTAATATTAGACTACAGTAGCTTGCTAGTTAATGAGCATCGCCAAAATAGCGAACCTGAACTACAGACATTCGGTCATGATACATTTGATCCCATTGTATCGCATTGCATCAGTGTCCTCTGTGTTTGTGCATGCGGGAGAATTACATTTGTGTATTGAGGTAAAACTCGTAACCATATCATCAACAACCCCAGTCCTGCTGACACTCTTATATTAACATGCACACACATGTACAATCTAAGGTGTCTCCTTGTACTGCAGCCTGGACAGTCTCTTTCTTAGAATGCTGTCTCATTGATGATAAACACACTTAATGTCTACAGGCTCCTGCCTCCTCTAGATCACACATAAACACCCTGACTCTCTCACTCTCTTCCTTTCCAGAATCCCCATAACAAGTGTATGACAGACACCCAGATATGCCGGGCCAAGTTCTGCAACAGGGAGTGCTATGCCTTCGTAGTGTACTCCTTGCATGTATAACAGTATAGCACTGTCACAGGTTATAGAGTAATAGGTTTACCGTATGTGTGCTGTACTTGTATTGGATGTTTTTGACATGAATATAGGTCCTTCAGCATCCATTTTGAATGTGTAATACAAATATTATCCTAAGTGTCTCCATGTTTTAATGCAACTATGAGACAATAAACAATACATATTTATTGCGGATCACTGTCCTATCCTTTGTCCTTTTTTGCTATATTGGGGGATATTCATGGAATGTTCCCAAAACATGACCAACCTTCTACATGAAGGTAACCAAACATTTACTGCTAGACCAAAAAATAATTCCCTAAGATCTGGGGATGATATTTTGGCTGCTCGGTACCTCAAAACAACGTCTGCTACAAAGGCAGTATTGGTTAGACATGTAGAGAGGTGACTCCTTAGAGACCGAGTTTTACAGTCACAAAGATTTTTGGTCATCCAGTAGCCTAATATCCAGTAACCTAATATTCAGTTCTCTCCCTGCTTTGCTGGTGTCATACACCTTACACAGACAGGTTATTGTGAATTTACCCTGGCCAGGGCCCCGTACTACAAAGCTCGTTCAACATATCCAGGATGACTTTTCGCTAGCTCGCTTGAGTAAACCGGACAACCGCAATCACGGATAAACGGTACTACAATGGTGGCTATCAACTCGTTAAGTCGACCCAGCTGGTCCAATCTAGCTATGAGCGCGTTCACGGTAAAAGGGGAGGTATTTGCTCGAAATGACCAATCGCATACCTTAGTATATGGGTATTCGGACATGGCCATGGACAAGGCAAACAATACGCATAACCAAGTTCCGTCATTGGGCTATGCCTATTCTTGTGGCATGTAAAGCAATTGTAGCCTATATCAATATATCTTACAGCTGCAAACCCTAGACTGGCAGTAGACGCTTAAATAAAGCAAAGCAAATAGGCTATAGTTTTTAATAGTTTCAGGTTGGAGTAGACAATGTGAAGTCTCAAGAGGAACTAGAGATAAAACAGTCTATTAAAGTGTAAAAAGTGAAGCTCGAGGTGGAGAAGTAGGCTCTAAGCCTACGGGGAAAAAGTAGCCTATTTCATCGTCATATCGTATAACGTCATTGATTGTCAGGCATTGGTGCTATCACAATTCAATTAAAATGTAGCCTACTTACTTTGTTCCTAGGAACGGGAGGCTATGAGAGGCGCTCATATTTACAAGTGTCAGATAAACATGAAACTTCACTTACCTAAGCAAAAGGGTCTATTTTTAACAAATGCTGGGTTTTGGCGCTACCATTAAATAACTGATTTAGACGCGTTCTGTCCGAGTGAAATTATTTTTCCGAGGTAGTCTTCTTCTGTGGTGGTGGCGGTGCTTTGAAGCTTCAAAGTGTATTAACACTTTGTATTCTGTGTATTAACGGACCGAAATGTGTGACCATCGGATTTTGTGACCGGTGATCACAGATGTCGGTGTATTAACATGCGGAAATCAGTGACCACCGGATCTGGTCACTGATGGTCACAGAATTCCGCATAACACCTGGTTGAATCAGGGTGACGCGAAACCTTCGGTTGAAAATACGTCGGTTGCTCTGGGAAGAGGGGCCAGCAGCTGAGGCTGCCCAGCCCCTAATGACACAGTGGAAGTGTGAAGTGCTAACAGTAACTATAGTAACAGTACTCCTATATGCTAACATGGATATCTTAATAGCAACACTATACAGATGTGGGAACATAAGAATGTAACTTGACCCGCGGTATTCTAACAGGCGCTTTACGGCATTCCGCACCACCGCTCGCCTGCCCATAGGGGCGCAGTAATACCACTCATTGACCCATTGCTGTAGCTCATCTCGCACATTAGATGAGCCTACCGTTCTCAAACTCCTTGTTCTCTGTCTGGTTGTAATTTAATTATTACGAACAAAGCCTATCTATTTATAGTTTCTATCTCTGTAACTGTCGCCGGGTCTATATCTGTTAACTGTCGGGACAAGTAGAAGTTTAATACATTAGGCTGACTGAGTGTTCTCATATGGAACATGGCATCAGGACGAGTAAGATGGCTAACGGAGATGACCAAAGATGTGTTTGAAATGGTTCACTCACTCCCTATTCCCTATTACCAAGGATGTATTGAGTGCGACTCATAGTGAACTACATGGGGAATGATTTAACAGTTTTGGGACACATGGAATGTAACTGCGTAAAATATTCATGACTCAAACAAGCAGACACGCCGATCACTGATGGCAGCAGGTTGAAATATCAGGTAGTATTCAGGTTCCATGTTTAGTTGAATGATAAATCCCATATAAATGGTTGGAATTCTAATGATGTGCAAGTGTGATTTTGTCAACTTTAGTGCTGTCTGCTAATAGCAGCCTGTGAAGCTGCACGATAAGACCGTGATAGCAAGTTAGCTCACGACAGCAGCTTCCATAATATTAACGGTAGCTGTCGGTGGCTAAAAAACAGATAGCTAACTTTACAACGATGATTCCTGTAGCTATTTTGATTTTGATGCTATTAGTTCAACTTCTGTTTCTCGGGCAGGAACGGAGACAAACTCGCATTAGCAGCAAAGCAGCTAGAGGAATGATCTTAACATTAGCTACTGCTTTAGCTACTGCTAGCTACCGTCTTCTTCACTTCTCCTTCGGTAAAACATGACACCGTTGTGTTGTGGTATTGTGGAGGGCTTAGGCAGAAGCAGGAAGAGAAACCACTTTTGCCCCATATAAGTAAAATAATGGCCTCATAAGCATTTTTCGATTGTAAAATTGTGTTCACTTGTTTTAGTTTGCAAACATATGCAATTTTCTTAGCATTTCCAGCTTTGTATGTAGTTTTAATGTGAAAGATACATCTTGAATGCAGTCAAGACAAATTGAATTGCCTCTTAACTTTTGTCAAACCCCCTGGTTCCAGTCAATTGGATTATAGGCTATAGGCTACTTTCGTTTACAATGACGTTATCTTATGAACACAAATAGCTTAACCTATAGGCCTACATAAAAACAATAGCCTAAAACCATGTTTATTTACAATGTATTTTCTTTCATTGATAGCATGCCAATAGTTAGGGTGAGGAACGCGCGGTCTCTTTAGCCCTGAGACCAGCAGGCAGGCAGCTCAGGAGGTCGTTGAAGGCTATATATATTATTATGATATTATGTCTAATAATACATTCGTTGAAAGTACACAGGCGGATCTACTATACGGAATTGGACCGAGGAGTGTTCTCATATGGAACTAGGCTGCACACGCCCGCCCGCGACAAGAGCTGAATTGTAGTCAGCTTTCCCCGCTGCGCGCAGGACGCGTGCGTCCCCCGCTGATCCGAGCGAGAACGCAGGCGGAATGTCGCTCCCCGTCTGAAACGGCCTTGACTCCTGGAATCCCAAGGTCTTTCATATTGAAATTCTCTTGATGGTCTGGGAAGTTGGGAGACGTGTTAAGGGAGTGCATCAGTCGTGAGCCTTGACAGTAGGCTACCAGCCTGCGCTGCGCTCAGCACAAAGTTGGATGAATGGATGGACTTATTGGAATCCTGGAAAATGTTTATTGCGCTCTAAAATCATGAAAGCATGAATGTAAAAATGCAGCAACAGAAGTAGTCTAGATGAGATGGTGGTTTAAATGAATGGCAACACATAAATTGAGACATAAATTGAGACTGGTGATAATGCTGATAATCTACAGTAGGGCCTACCTCTGGCTGAGTTCATGGTTACAGCCATTCATCTCTTACACATGGGCCTATACAATACTTGCACAATCTACTTTGGAGGTTAAATCCATCCATCTATCAATCAAACTAGCGAATTCAATGGCCGGTCATGGCAAGCACCCGCTAACGCAGGCTACCCCCCTCCCCACGATCCAGGGCTAGGAAACCGGTTCATCCAGTTTATTTGAATATAAAAGAATTTGGGGGGGGTTACAATAGTCTAGTCCAGGTTCGCTGGCGAGTGACGAGCTAGTCAGATGGCGCATGCATGTGTGGACATTGTAGGCCGATTCTGTAAAACCTAAAGAATAAAAGTAGGCTGACAGGGAGGAAATCTATTCGTTTCATTGTTTGTGCTCTGTATGCACAAGATAGTTAATGTTCGGATATAAATGGCAGTATTGCGGGAAAAAACCCTATCAAAGGCCAAGATTAGAAGGGATTTGAAGATGTAATTGGTCATTTTAAATGGGCCTACTTTATCTTTTGATGCCTATTAGAACGGACTGCATCGATCAATGCAATGACTCTCCATGTTTTTCAGTTTTACCCTTTTCATCAATAAAACATCATTTTTACAACCATGTCTCATTGATTGGGAAGGCATTTAGAGCTGCCGGTCTATTAGCCTACTCGGACTCAGAGGATGACATAACTGTTTATTGAGAAACAATTGCAGGCTGGGCTATATAAAGAAATACCACAATGCATGTAGTCTAGATATATTACATTATGGTAAGGCTATAGCCTACACTACTTATGGTAGACTGCTCGCTAAGCAGGCTACATTGTGGCTGTTTTGTTCATCGCAGAAGCCTATAGCCTAGGCTACACATTAAAAAAATGTTTTTTTTTTTATATAGACCTAGAAGGAATCAGAATATGTGGAAATTTAATTTTAGCCTATTTTAATACAATTCAAATTCTGCTTGGAGGGAATTATTTTCAACGGACATTATGGCCTGAGCATAATTAATAATTATCTAAGTCAATATAGGCCTATGAGAACGCAACGCTTTTTACGATAGGCTAGGCCTATGCGTCTTGTGATTGTACTGTAGCCTAGGCTACAACTTAAGGCTTATTTGTCCCTATTGAATTCATTTAAGCCTACTAGGCTACTCATTATTATCGAATTATCTAGTTGATATATGAATAAAACAATAAGCCGTTTTAATGGCTATGGGCTACTAGTTGTAGCTATACACGAGTTGATGCGCTCTGCTCTTACGCACGGTTGAGGCGGCAGCTCAAATACACTTCACACATATCCTCTGCTATAGCCTCTCACAGCTGGCGGCCGGTATAAATAACTAAAAACATACACGATATTTTCTTATTTGAATGATCTTGAATATATATATATTCAAGATCACTCAAATAACAAAATATTGTGTATATTGTGCATGTGAACGCACACTGTCAAACCTGCCGCTATCTATGCACAAGATAGTTAATGCCCGGATATGATTGGCAATGAGTGATCTTTACTCATGGCGACTATGTCAATTTTATATGGATCCACAAGTCGATCAAGCTTATTTTTTCTTTGTATCGTGCTGAAGCCATATAGCCTACTGCGCTCAGACTTGGCTACATTAGCTGGTGCCCCGTCTTCAAATTTACTTCCGGGGTTTACGAGTAGCCTACCAGTTGAATGCGTTCCAGAAACAAAACGCAAAACCCCCACGTTCACCATATCTTTACTAACAAATATATTTATTTGACCAAACAGCCACCACGTCTTGACCCGACGTCAGTTACCGAGATAGATAGGCTACTGTAGGCCTAGATATAGGTGTTCGTAATAATTAAATTACATCCAGATGGAGAAAACATGTGTTTGAGAACAAGATAATAATAACAATTAAAAGTTATTTGTATAGCACCTTTCATACAGATAAATTCAGCTCAAAGTGCTTTACAACAGAGCATTTAAATTAAAGAATGTGAAACTTAATGATGCTTCATTCGTAGACTATAGGAGAAAAACTCTGAGCCCAGCCTGCCAAATCTACTCAAAGACGCCACCTGGCGGTGGTGCATCACTAAAACGAAATAACACCCGTCTGAAATCCCACGAGATTTCCAACGGGATTTCCCTGCCAAATACCGCGAGGTAAAATGCTGCAGCATGTGACATTTCTAACTTCCCACATCTGTAGCTTACAATTAGAATCAGAATCAGTTTTTATTATTAAAATCAGTTTTTATTTATTTTTATATTCCTCCTGCTCCGCCTCCTCCTCCGAGAGAGGAGAGAGAGGGAAGAGGACATCTTTATTGAGATATGCCGCTATAGGCATAGGGCGTAGGTAGGCTCCCCAGAACTCCTGCCCTTGTCTTTTTAAAATAATATTCTCTATTCTCTATTCAATAATCTAATTCTGTCAAAATGTTCCAATATACATTTAGGTTGCAAAATTAGGACTTTATTCGTAGGCATATTTTTTTTATCATTATTTTTATTAGGCCTACACTGCAAATCTTTAGTGTTAATATTAACTGTAAATTAGAAATTACACACAAAACAAACATGCAGGATTGCTCCTCATTATTAAAATTCTGTAACTGTATGAATGTATTTTAAAACCTAAGTAATTTACAAATATTCTGACCACTGTGACAAATGTACATTTCCAATAAAGTACATTAGTAATAAAGTAATGTAACAGCATTGTCACGTCATTTAATTACATCGTAGTTACGGATTTCAGCCACAGTGACGGCTACGTTGCCGTACAGTCTCCCTGAGGTCGGTTATTTTGGTTATTTTGCGACTGTATAGGCAAGTGTCAGCTAGGTGTCAGCTAGGTCCGCTGTTGGTACCGTCGCAAATTTACCAAACTACGACCAATGTGTCCCGTCGGCTTTACGTACTGTGCTAGTAGTCTAATAAATCAACATGAAAGACTTGACAATTGGATAAAAAATGGTTCTCAGCATCACCACAGCCTACACGAAACTGCAGGTAGACTAATAAAACGCAAGCCAGTGCATAGCTTACAGTCTACGACTGTTAATGCACAAGGCAAAATATGGCTCAAGCACAAGCAGCTGTCATTCTGCAATTTTTCATGATATCGGGGAAAGCCAAAGAGGGTTTTGTCGGTTTGTAAAAAGTCTTCTTAAGAACCTCTCGCTGTTCGCGCACAGCAGATTATTGTTTAATTCGCACACTGAAGTTCTATATAGAATCTTAACGTCCATATGCCTTTTTCCAAGTGAATTGATCGGTCAGCGGGCAGTGCTTCATACGTTTTCTTCCATAATCTGGAATTTACCTGCACCGGAGCAGGTAAGCTCGGCAGCATAAAGGTTACCACGGCGATATAGCAAATAGCATAAATAGCATATAGCAAATAGCATATAGCAAAAAAAGTTAACCACCTTCGTAGTACGGATAAACCAGGCTTGAACCTGAAGTTATCACGCTAACCCCGTAATCCTGTTTCATAGTACAGGGCCTTGGTTAGGCAAGGATCTTAACTCTGGTCGGGTAGGACTGACTTAATCTACCATGCCTGGGCTTGGCTACTAATGCCTGGATATGAAAACTACGCCCCCCTAATTAGCATATAAGGAGCGAGCAAACAAAGAATAAATAAATGTGGAAAAGAATGTGGAAATAAATACATAAATAAATAAATGAATCAATAAATGAATATTGAAATAAATGCAAGAAATAATGAATCAAAAAATAAATAAATATATACTTTTATACATGTATATCAAATGTAATGTATTTATTTACACATTACTACATTCATTTATTCATTCATTTATTTATTTTTGTGCATATTTATTCATTCATTTATTTATTGGGCATTTGTTGAGTCATTTATTTATTTATGTATTTATTTTTAAATTTTGACAGGTTTGGTCCTCCATATGTCACTGAGTCATTTGATACCTGTGGTGATCTGGCAGTAGGTGACCACATAGTTCTCATGTGTATGTCAGTATTAGGTGGCTGCCTCTCTCCACAGTTCACAAATTAGCAGCACTTTTGACTGGACATGGATGCAAGTTACATATTGTCCGTTATATATACATATATTTCAGTTAACAGCTTAATCTTATTTGATGATTATCAGTCTCCTCATCTTCTGTGTTTGTGTTCCAGCCTCTCCTCTGATAGCTTTCGTCATCAGAGTGGTGGTGGTGTTGCTGACCATGGTGATATCCAACACGGCCACGTATCTGTACTATAAGGTACATCGTTTTTTTCCTCAGTCAGTCAGGGTGATGATAGCTGTGGCACAGAGGTTAACTACCAAGTTTACCTACGTGTCTGCTTGCTAATAAAGTTGCTCTAGTTATGTTAATGGTCTTTGGTCTGTTCGTGGAGGCCTGTGATAATGAACTTGCTGCTCATTTCTGTCTCTGCTCTGTTCCTGACTCTTGGCCAGCAGAGACTCGGGGCCAGGAGAGCAGGGAGCAGCCCAGAGGGTGGAGCAGGAAGAAGCCGCTCCTAGAGGCTGATCTTAGGCCAGTCATGTGGTGTCCCTGCCAATGGTGACTGACAGCATTGGGGGAAGGTGGTCTGATCCTGGAAGTTCAACCCAGAGTCAATTTTTATCAATAACTTTTTTCTTCTTTTTTTCTTTTAGCTTTTTAGATTGAATTAATTGCCTTTTTTATACTGTACTTACTAGATCATCTATGGACTTTGTTTTACTGATGTACAGTATTTTATACTTGTTGACAGTGTATAAAAATAATTTTCGTATGAAACAGTTGTTGAATGTTTGTATGAATACACATTTATTTTAATAATACTGTTGAATGCTGTTGCAACCAGATTTTTTTTAATTCAAGGACAGTCAACCATAGTTGGGATTATCTCTGAATGCCCAGATATAACTTGAGATGTTGAGAAGTTGATCAATCTTTTTGTAAGAGATTTAGCTATTTAGATTTAACTGATTTCTATTGCTTGTAACTTTTGTTTCAGAATTTTTTCTTTATTCCTCTATTGTTTATTGTTTTTAATGCAAATGTTTTGTTTGACATCTGTAGTGAATGATTGAACACATTTTTAGAAAAAACATAAACATTGTATTTTTATTTTAATGTAAAGTGCATCGTGATTGCTCATGTTTTGTGTAATATTTTCTAGAAATAAAGTTATTCTCCTGCCAAGCTGTGGAGTACAGGCTGGTGATACAGTGTGTTCCTTTTACATCAAGTACATTTTCACTTGAACCAAACCAAAGCCAAGCACACCTGATGACTACACCTGTTGTTCTGACTGATTCAGCACATGTCCTGGTTAGCAGGTGATCAGTGGAAGCATTGTGCTTTTGAGGTTTTCTGTGACTACATGGTAGTTTACATTCAGGTCTCATTCAGGCGATGAACATATATGTAGAGGTGGAATGATGTTCATCCATCTTCATCCGCTTATCCGGGGTCAGGTCGCAGAGGCAGCAGCTCCAGCAGGGGGCCCCAGACATCCCTTTCCCTAGCAGCATCAACCAGCTCTGCCTGGTGAATCTTTAGCAGCACACAGGCCAGTGCGGAGATGTAGTCCCGCCACCTAGTCCTGGGTCTACCCCGCGGCCTCCTTCCAGCCAGACACGCCTGGAACACCTCCCTAGGGAGGCGCCCAGGAGGCATCCTCACTAGATGCCCGAACCACCTCAACTGGCTCTTTTCGACGCAAAGGAGCAGCGGCTCAACTCCGAGTCTCTCCCGGATGACTGAACTTCTCACCCAATCTCTCAGGGAGACCCCAGCCGCCCTCCGGAGAAAACTAATTTCGGCCGCTTGTATCCGTGATCTCGTTCTTTCGGTCATGACCCATCCTTCATGACCATAGGTGAGGGTGGGGACGAAGATAGACCGGTAGATCGAGAGCTTTGCCTTTTGGCTCAGCTCTCTTTTCGTCACAACAGTGCGGTAAAGCGACTGCAGAACCGCACCAGCTGCTCCGATTCTCCGGCCAAACTGCCTCTCCATGGTTCCCTCACTCGTGAACAAGACCCCCAGATACTTGAACTCCTTCACTTGGGGTAAGGACTCATTTCCTACTCGGAGCGGAAAGGCCACCGGTTTCCTGCTGAGAACCATGGCCTCAGATTTAGAAGTGCTTATTCTCATCCCAGCCGCTTCACACTCAGTTGCGAACCTATCCAGAGAGTGCTGGAGGTCGCAGGCAGATGATGCCATCAGGACCACATCATCTGCAAAAAGCAGCGACGTGACCCCCAGCTCACCGAACTGCAAACCCACCTCCGCCTCGATATCCTGTCCATGAAAATCACAAACAGGATTGGTGACAAAGCGCAGCCCTGGCGGAGGCCAACCCCCACCGGAAAGGAAGACGACTTACTGCCGAGGACCCGGACACAGCTCTCGCTCTGGGTGTACAGGGATTGGATGGCCCTAAGTAGGGACCCCCTCACCCCATACTCCCGCAGAACCCTCCACAAGACCTCTCGAGGGACCCGGTCGCAAGCCTTCTCCAAGTCCCCAAAACACATGTAGACAGGTTGGGCAAACTCCCAAGCCCCCTCCAAGATCCTTGCGAGAGTGAAGAGCTGGTCGGTAGTTCCACGACCAGGACGAAATCCGCATTGTTCCTCTTCAATCTGAGGTTCGACTATCGGCCGGACCCTCCTTTCCAGCACCTTGGAGTAAACTTTCCTTGGGAGGCTGAGTAATGTGATGCCTCTATAATCTGCACACACCCTCTGGTCCCCTTTTTTGAATATTGGGACCACCACCCCAGTCTGCCACTCCTTCGGCACTGACCCAGACTTCCACGCAATGTTACAGAGGCGTGTCAACCAAGACAGCCCCTCTACACCCAGCGCCTTCAGCATTTCTGGACGGATCTCATCAGTCCCTGGAGTTGTTTGAGTACCTCAGTGACCTCCTCCAAGGAAATTGACGACCCCCCATCATCTTCCGGCTCTGCCTCGATCGTAGAGGGTGGATTAGTCGGGTTCAGGAGTTCCTCAAAGTGCTCCTTCCAATGCTCAACAACCTCCTCAGTTGAGGTCAGCAGTGTCCCCTCCTTGCTGTATACAGCTTGGATGGTCAGCCGCTTTCCCTTCCTGAGGTGTCTGATGGTCTTCCAGAAACACTTTGGTGCCGACCGAAAGTCCTTCTCCATGGTTTCTCCGAACTCCTCCCACACCCGCTGCTTTGCCTTGGTCACGACCGAAGCCGCAGCCCACCGGGCCAGTCGATACCCTGCAACTGTTTCTGGGGTCTCCCGGGCTAACATATCCCGGAAGGCCTCCTTCTTCAGTCGGACGGCTTCCCTGACCACCGCTGTCCAAGACGGTGTCCGAGGGTTACCGCCCCTTGAGGTACCTATGGCCCTCAGGCCACAGCTCCCAGCCGCAGCTTCAGCAATGGAGGCTTTGAACACCGACCACTCATGCTCGATGTTCCCAATCTCCACAAGGATGCCTGAGAAGCTCTGCCGGAGGTGGCAATTGAAATCTCTCCGGACAGGCTCTTCCTCCAGACGTTCCCAGTTCACCCTCACTACACGCTTGGGTTTTCCAGGTCTGTCCAGAAGCTTCCCCCGCCATCGAAACCAGCTCACCACCAGATGGTGATCAGTGGACAGCTCTGCCCCTCTCTTTACCCGAGTGTCCAAAACACATGGCCTCAGATCAGATGATACGATAACGAAATCGATCATCGACCTTCGGCCTAAGGTGTGAAGGAATGATGTTATAAAATAATAAACCCACAGTGGCGTGTGAGCCCACAGATAGCTACAGTCACAGGGTAAGAGCACTTCTCTGTACTGGGAACACACATGGCTTCAAATATTGGTTTGTCAGTCAATATTGTGTGACATTGTAACTGTATAACCCTTGAAAGCAGTTTGAATGTGATGAGTGAGCTTCCTGTCACAGAGCTTTACTAGTAGCTCTCTAGTTAGTACATGTTCCTAACCTGACACATCCCACACTACACTTAAGCAGAGGAGAGAGAGAGGAGAGAGACAGAAGAAAAGAGAGATAGAGAGGAGAGAGAAGAGGAGAGAGACAAGTGTCATACACTACAAAACCACACAGTCAAAGAATAAGACACTACCCCCAACATTCCCTGGTGTACATACAAGGCAAACTCATCGCTCGTACTGTTTCTTGCGTTTCATGGTGTTCAGGTAGCACCTGACATCAGGTCAGGCAGCAGGGCAGGGGCTCCCACACAGACGCCTGCTCAGACCTGTGCAGAAATAAAGACAGAGGAAGATAAATTAAAAAGGATAGAAGTTGTATTTCTCTGATGTGGCTGGTGGAGAAGGCCATTTTTTGTAACTCTGGGCTCATCCCCGGACACTGGTCCCTTGACTTATGTCTTCATAAAACCTGGTGTCTGCAACTGAAGATGATCTCATGCAGTAAAGTCTAACACAGACCTGCAAACTCACAAGAGTGAAAAAGGTGACAAGGTCCAAAACCTTAGTTATGGTAGAAATTTTTAGTGATTTTAATATGCAAATTATGCTTTTTGGAGCGTTTTGAAACTAGAATTTCTGTGTGTGAGTAGATACATGGCTCTTGCGAGGCGCATAGTATATCCATCCCAATTACAACCCCAAATACAATTATGTAGATATCCAGATTCACAGTTGAAACATTTTAATCAGAATTTCAATGTTTCTTTTTCCCTAAAAAGAGAGAACAAATATCTCATAAAAAGTTGGTTATTTACTTAAGCAACCAAATAATTAATTTTTACACTTTAATCTCCCCGTTGGCTCTCAAAAAAAGACAACCAACCTCCATTGCCTGAAATGCAGGAAAGAATGAGACAGGGAGACATGATAGCTTTTAGGGATGCTCCGATCTGAATTTTTTGGGCCGATTATTTTCCTCAGGATCGGCCGATACCGATACCGATTTATAAAAAAACACAAAAAATAACTTCTCCTCTTAGAATGGTCTTACCCATATTATTGTATCGATATGATGACACTGTCTTTGCTTGCATAGATTTAGATTAAGGTTGCCCATTATTATCACTTATTAACTGATGAATAGGCCCTCCAAATATTATTCTGTATATATCAGATTCAATAGACTTCATACTTCAGTAGGCCTATACAGTATACCATTTGGACCAATGCCAAGTGAGTAAAAAAAAAAAAGAAAGTGGGCAATTCCAGCATTATGGATGTGACATTTGCACTCAAATTGACAAACAAAATGTCTCAGTAAAACTATAGTTTTTACAAGATTTCAATGTGTAATGCATATTCTCAGACCACATAATTGGGAGAAGAGATGGTAAAAATGAATACATTCTAAAATATGTTTTAGCCTAAAAAAAATGACAAAAAGGCATGCGTTATGGATGTGACAAAAAAAAGAGTCATTCTCTGGACACTATACATTTAAAAAAAAAAAACTGTGAACTTCTATGTCTGATGCAGAAATGTTGATATCCACATGATGAAAGAGTCTTGACTGAACATAAAAATAGCAAGGTTTAAAATATGTAATATTTTATTTAGAATTATATGAGGAAAAAATAGCGTAATGGATTTGACATTATGCCGTTATGGATGTGACGCATCTGAAATACACACAGAATAGGTTTGGGAAATCGACAATCAAACTATCACAGCATGTTTGTTGACATCTAAAATGACACTGAATGTCAGTTTTGACATTAAGAAAACCATCTGAAATGGCTCTGAACATTTTCAAGATGGCCGCCAAAATAGTCATTGATTTCAATGGCTTTTGTTGTCTTCAAATTACTCAGCTCAGTGCGAGTTTTTGCCAATCATTACATTAATGAGTACCTTGTCCCAGTGTACTTATAACAAATTCTAAAAAATTAAAAAAAATTCTAAGTTAAAGAAATGCATTTTATTTAAACACTATTTGCAACATCCATTCAAACTGACATGAAAAACAGCTCATTATTCTTGCTTTTTTCTTTTTAGATAAAATATTTAACTAAATTAATACTTTTTTAATAAATGTTCATAGCATAACCCCCATTTAAACACTGTAGGTTTACTGAACAGTGTGTTGTTGTTTTTTCCTTTTGTTATGTCACTTTCATTTCACTCCCATTTGATTTCTGTTCCATTTCTTTTCACCCACCCCCCTTATTCGGCCATTACTGAGTCTTTGAAATGGTACCGGCCCCTATTATCAAGAAATGGATTAAGGCGCTGGATAACTTGTCCTCTTGCTATCCATGACTTATCCTCCTTGACTGGCAGGATATATACAAAGCCCAGTGTATCGTTCTGTCTTAGAAACTGGACTTCCAGTCCCTCTGAATCTAAATTTGTAACAAGTCCAACAAAGTCCCTGATGGACTTCTTGCTCTTATGTGTGATGAGCAGGCAGTCACCTATCTTGATATCAGAAAGCTTGCATGGTTGGGCTTGGGGCTCATGCTCATCATCTGAATCTGAAGAACCAGAGCTCTGGGCCAGTGTATGGACAGCTGTTTCTGTTGATCTGGAGTATGCTCTGTATTCCACTTGACCCCATGACACTGGAGCAACGTAGTGCACATTTAGTGTGCCTGGGAGAGGTGCTACCAGCTCCCAGTGCTTCTCAATGTAATGTTCTCTGCAGAACTTTGAGATCTCTTCCTCAGTGATGTGAAGCACTTCCACATTTGGGCAGACGTTCTTTGCTGTCTCAGCAAATGCCTTTGCATCTACTACCTTCTCCACTTGTCGGCTAAGCACTGCTGTACTGACAGCCCTCTTCACCGTGCCCCCCACTCCATCCAACGACCTTTGCCATGACTGGTGGCAAAAAAATTCCAGCTGACACTCACTCCTGGGACTATTGTAATGGATTTTACTGATCTAGTCAAAAAGGATTTACCAAGATTCGCTCAAAAGGTTAAGTCTGGTTTATTGAGAAAACAATACGAGCACAAGGACTTCCTGGACAACACAACAAGAGTGGTTCATCCAAAGAAGTGAATTCAAAGCTTGTCATGCACAGTCTTATATTCAAGCAAAACACAGGTACGGCGCTTTGAGGATGTGATTGGCTAACTCATTGCATGTCATATGAAATGTCAGGCGTGGCCGAGTATACAGACGTGACATGAGAAAAGGTGGCAATTTCTTGGAGACAAAGGGACAAAGGATGGTTATTCTGGAGTAGACATTTCTAGGTGTGTGGACCTCCTGGAGGCCATCCTGTCTATGTGAATGGTTGAGGGAGGTGGAACATTACAAAAAGGAGAGAGAGAACAAAGGTTTAAGGTGTTTGGAATAGGAAGGTCTTGAGGCCAGTTGTAAATTCTATGACAATCTCCCCCATTTGTGGCTGAACAGGCACATGCAAATCAAATATAAAATCCAAACACAAAGTGTAAACATTCAGCTATGCTATACATGTGGAAAGGAAATATTCTCTTCTTGTCCACTAGGTGGCGCAGAGTAAAAAGGAACTTTATTGTGAAATATTTAACAAAAATTAGATTATTTTCTTTCCACATGCAAATCACGCACCAAAACTCCCTTGTTTCAGAAATTTGACAGGAAACAAGGTAAAAAAGATGACATGATTACTAGTCTAAAAGTGGACAACATTTCACCAAAAACCTTGATTTAAAGTTTGACAGAAACAAGGTAAAAAAGATGACATGGTTACCAGTGTAAAAAGGGCAAAAAACCTCTTGGTCAATTTAGAGGAAAAACCCAAAGAAATAACTCTTCAAACTCATTTATCAACTCGTGTTTCAACCATTGTAACTCTTCTAAACAAATATGATATTTTTTCAAGATAATTTCAAAGTTCATTCACTCCTGTTGTGAACAATTGAATGTAATTTCCTCTTCTGGATCATAGCTTCCATGTTTGCGTCTCTGAATGTCCAATGTAGGTTCCAGTGTGTGCGTTTTTATGTGGTGCAGTCATTGCTGTTGAGCTTGTTCACGTTGTCATAACAACGACCACGAGAAGGAGGTGACCGGCAAGGTCACTCTCCGATTGCTCATCAGAGGAGAGGACAGTGTGGCGGCCCACTGCTTTGCTCTTGAGATCTTTGGTTCAGCTGCATGGACCATCCTCTCAGCTACTTTTGACAGCTATTCCACACAGGCCTGAATGCCATGGTCCTGATTGTTCCATCTTTGACGGGAAGGTTCACCCTGCTACTTCTACTTCTCTTCCATGTCTTCTGGCCTCTTCTTCTCAGTCTGCTCACCTGCTCCTTAGTTTGGGACGCAACGGCTCTCATGGACCCACAAAGTTCTCTCAGCTACTCTGGCAGCTGTCTGCGTGGTGAGTTGAATCTGGTACGGCCCCAGGTCGCGGATCAGGACCCAATGGCCTGGTTGGAGATGATAAGAAGAAGCCCTCTCTGGCGTCCGGAATGGTCGCCTTCCCTTAGTGGGGACTTCACACGGGGAGCAGAGTCCTGCAGGTCGGCAATGTCTTTGAGAGACATGGGAGGAGAGACCTGTGAATCCACAGATGAGAGAGACAGCATAGACAAAACAGGAGAGCAAGAGGAGAGTCCTCTGGTCTGGTCTGGTCTCCCTGTTCCCCTCTTTGGTCAGGAAGCCCCTCTTTGGTCAGGAACGGTTATCAGCAGTCTGTTAAAGATACTCAGAAACATCGTTAAGTGCAAATCACATTCTATCATCTCCTCTTCCTGGCAGGAGATGATCCTGCTTTGGGGAAAAATGGTGTTAGTCAGTCAGGAAAACTTAAACAGGGTGTCTGTTCAAGTGTCGTTAGAGCCAGTCGGGCTCGTCAGTCTATGTGGTTTGTCAGTGGGGACCTAGCTTTTGTCCATTTACCGAATCGGACAGTAGCAGGGATCTAGGCTCTGCAGTAGCCGACAGTGACATCAGGGGCAGTGTAAGAATTGCTTTAACACGCCCAGTCCCCAGTCGTGATCAAGGCAATTGGATTTTGCTCTTAGAATTTCTCTCGCCATTTTATGAAATAAAAAATAAAATAAAAACATTCTTGTCTCAACAAAACAACACCCCCTAAGGGTGAAAACGAAAATTCCCTGAAGTCAGGATAAAACAGAGATGGGGGGAAAAATGCATTACTCAAATAAAATAACACTAAAATGAACTCGCTTCATTTACAATTAACAAAATATCAATTATCTAAAACTTCCCTCTTCTGCATTTGAAGGACAGAGTATTGAGCACGCTTCGGACGAAATGGTCTCTTCCCTATGTCATACTTATCTGTCGTTCACGGTGAGTCGGTGATATGGCGTTGGCCCTGCATCCCACGAACCACAGGTGTCACCCATCTGTAGGGAAGCAGGCCGGTAACCTCCATCTCCACCTCCGGTCCCGTGCCCGTCTCCTGGTTCGGCATTCACCCGTCACGACAGTTGTCTGTAAAAACACTCAGAAAAAGACTCAGACCCGATGAATGTGCCTCAAACTATAAACATGAGATATTTAACATAAACATTAAAAAAATATATAATTGGGTTGTTGGGAGATGCTGTATTCAGATTAAGACACTGGCAAACATTATCTATCCTCCCACTTTCATGTACAAACCTTACGTCCTCAGCTACATCTGTCTTGTCCTGTTTATTTACCTTAAAAAAATGGGTCTATATTGGCTAGTTAAAATCTACCTTGTGGGTTGTTCAAGGGAACCCCAGCAGGTGGCGCTGAAACCCAGGTTGTAGGATTCTCCCTCTCATTTTGCCTGCGGAAAATGTGACATTATCTGTGACCAACTTTACCACAATTAAAACATGTATCGGGTCTGTTTCCTTTCCTGTTTTCCATCCTGTGATCTGTTCTGTTTCTAACACTACGGTTCTTATTGTTCATGTGACGGCCCTGTGGTCGTTGTTGGTTGGGAGCAGGCGGAAAAACAAAGTTGGGAGGCGGGGCGGCAGCTACAACAGCGGGTGAAACAGGCATAGTCTGGGGAGGATGTGTGAGCTCTGAGTGCCGAGTCGGCGTGATAGAGTTCAAAACTGAATGACTAGGAGGGGGAAGGGACTCTGAATATTCATCTCCCTGATTAACTTCCTCAGCTACGCTTCTTTCTGACTTGAAAAAACACTCATGTGCGACTATTTCCCACTTCCTGAATGAATTCCAATCTATCGCATTTCCAGACTCCCTTCCTAATCTAGTCATCTCAAACGCCTGTAACTGAGCTCTAACAGTCGCTAACTCGAGAATCGAGAGTGTACCGGACAGGGGAAAATCTGAATATCTCGCCCATAGCGAAAACTGCACACAAGCATCATCCCAAAACCTTTGCGCAACAATCTTAGCTGGGCCAGACAGCGAACTAGTATTGGTATTCATAATTAACACAATACCCTACACCCTATAATTCAAAACTAACAATGAAAAGAAACGTGTAGTTAAAACCCCAAGGCGGGAAATAAACAAAGGAATACAATTTCGAAAGAAACAAAGACACATTAAACCACTACATAACTCACCCAGCAACTGGTCCTTTGTTGTCCCTCTGGCTCGGGCGAGATCACCGGGAGAGCGGAGTAGTTGTTGTTGTTTCCTTTGTCTCCCAGACAACCAGCTACCGGAAACCTAGCAGTTACGATTTATGGCAGTCGAAACAGTGTCGAAAAATTTAAACAATACTTACCTGGATAATAGGCGCGCTTAACAAACAATACAAGGCAAGAGCCGAAGCTCAAACAGTAAACAACAAAACAAACAACCCCGTATTGGGACACGGAACACAAAGGACGAACAAAGGCCCACGTTAAAACAAGCAAAAAAAACATATGCCTGCCAGGCTGAACCACCAGCCTCTTGGTTGGAAGCTAAAACCTGTTTAGGCTACACCAACCACCCAGGATAAAGGGGAAAACGTTTCTCCAAGAAACGCGGATTGGACACACCAATCACTCCCGTAGCTACATTAGTTGGTAATCGTTCTAAAACGAAACATCAACAATTACTTCGAAGCTAGTTGGCAATCGTGCTAACACGAAACATCAACAATGGGGCTTAAGCTAGTTGGCAATCGTTCTAAAACGATCGTTCTACAACAACGAGCGCCCTACCCTCGGTAGGAAACACCCAACTCCCCCCGCGGGGCTTTGTTTTCAGAACATGCCAGACCAACACAATCCGAAACGAAAACAAGGCAAATACAACTCAGAACCATAAGAGGGTTCGTTCAAACGTACCTGTGAGTTCAAGAAGCCAGTGGAAGAACTGAGGAAATAATCTCAGTGTGCGCTCTGGCGCAAGAGAGAAAATTGACTTTCCAAGCCCACTATGGGCCGGCACGTCTGTCACCAGTTCATCCACTGGAATCCCCGAAGCAACACAACAGGCAGTCCTCCCTTTCATCCGCGTCGCCAATTGTAATGGATTTTACTGATCTAGTCAAAAAGGATTTACCAAGATTCGCTCAAAAGGTTAAGTCTGGTTTATTGAGAAAACAATACGAGCGCAAGGACTTCCTGGACAACACAAAAATGGTTCATCCAAAGAAGTGAGTTCAAAGCTTGTCATGCACAGTCTTATATTCAAGCAAAACACAGGTACGGCGCTTTGAGGATGTGATTGGCTAACTCATTGCATGTCATATGAAATGGCAGGCGTGGCCGAGTATACAGACGTGACATGAGAAAAGGCGGCAATTTCTTGGAGACAAAGGGACAAAGGATGGTTATTCTGGAGTAGACATTTCTAGGAGTGTGGACCTCCTGGAGGCCATCCCGTCTATGTGAACGGTTGAGGGAGGTGGAGAATTACAAAAAGGAGAGAGAGAACAAAGGTTTAAGGTGTTTGGAATAGGAAGGTCTTGAGGCCAGTTGTAAATTCTATGACACTATCTCCTTTAGGGCAGTGGAAAGGAAGAACCAGATGTACTTATTTTTGAATTGTGATGCTGCCCCATCACTGAAAATGTGCAGCTGGCTCATGGTTGGATGTTTTTTCTTCACATCTTTCACAATCTTGGAGAGGAAAGTAGAGACAGCCTTTTTCCCATGGTGCAGGTCATCACTAATGACAACGTAGGACTGTGCTTCTCCTTTGATCCAGGCTACAGCTGTGAAGATGGTAATCTGGCTCTGATTCCAGTGAGCAGCCTGGATTTCATCTTGGTAGCCTGCTGTGTAGTTTTCCGCAAAGTCTTCCTGAAGGACAGCACACCTCTCACCCCCCACTCTCCTCTTCTCCTGGAAGCAAGCACTCTGCTGATGCTTGATGAAGGCATGTTGAGTGAACTTCGGGGCAGTGTCACAAAGCTTGGTGAGGACATCTCCAAGCACTCCAGTCTTCTGGCTCTTCACTTGGACTCCTCCAACTGTCTCCCAGGTATACCAACTTGTGGCAGTCTCTTTCTCCTCATCAGGGATGTTTGATGTAAGCTGCTGGAACGTCCGGGCATCACAGCACTCATCACAGTCATTCAGCATGCACTCAGCTTTGTTGCGACTACAGACCACTGCATCAATGAAGTTCTCCATACTTCTAAATGCCTGCCTGGGGACATGTTTGTGGGCACAGTCGAGTAAAAGCTTGGTGTTCTCATGGTACTTGCAGAGGCAAACATTCCTTGGAGTGTCTGCTCTTGGGAGAACGCATGGTGGGCACAGCTCACAAAACTTAGATTTCCCCACTGTGGCCTTCGGATACTCTTCTTTAAACAGTTGATATGCCTCTAATAAGGACATTGTCATGTGCCGCTTCTGTACTTTGCTTTTCAGCCCTCCTTCTCTAATGATGACAGCATCCTTTTTACCTGGTGCCTGCCTGGAGATGTCATCTCTTGTGTAGAAATATTTTGTTGTTGAACACATCTCATTTGTTAGTGCTGATTTTCTTCTTTTTTTCTCAGCAGAGGGAAAGTCCATCTTTATTGCCAATCTTTTTATGATCACTGCCTTCTTTCTTGGACTTCCTGGTAGTGCCTTTGAGACACGTTGAAGGGCTTTTCCCAAAGACTGCCTTGATTTGAAAGCTGGGATTGTCTGTCTTTTTGAATCAGTCACTGGTTTTGACTCTTTAAAGCAATTGACTTCGCACCAATATGTGAAGTTACTTCGTGATTAGTTTCAACAGCCCATAATAGTTATATTTGAAGGATGCTGTTATTGAACTTCACACAGAGGAAACATTGACTTTGCTATTCAAAAGAGAAAGTACCATGCAGCAAAAATGTGCTATTTGAATGTATTGATGAACTTTTCTGAAGGCAAGTCCTCATCTAGGGTGAGGCGAAGATTGGATTTAGTAGTCCGACAGCAAGGCCGTCTTCTTCAGTTGGATTATGCCCCCAGTCCCCTACTATTTCATCTCTATCTATCTCTACTCTCTATTTTCTATCTATGATTGAATGAGACAGTGGACAATACTGTTCTCCTACGGTGAGGTCATGTGCTAGTAACCTCTGACCTCTAGGTAATGGTATGTCAAGACATGAAGACAACATCTCCTGGACTTTCGTTTGTTTTTGTTTAATTGGATTTTGATTATGTAAACACTGATATTGAATACTATGGAAGTAATCTGTTTTATGTAATCAATGTTAATACCATATAATGGAGTTAAAGTTTCTCAGGAATGGTATTCTTGTTTGTTTTATTTTGTTGATGCATGAAGGTGTGCCCAGTTGCAGACTTTGTACAGTGATCGCCCTGGATGGATGGTTGGTTATGGGGGTCGCAAGAGACTTTTTCCATTAAATATCGAAGTGATATTGAAATGATTATAATTGTTTTTTTCACTCTTGCCTGCTTCTTGGGACGTCTTCTGCATCTTATGCTGTGTCTGCCTATTTTGACATATATGAGTTATCTTGTAGTATTGTTTTATGTGTGTCTTTTTATATGATTTAGTTTTTTTTATATGGCTTGTCTTAGTGTATGTGTGAGCGGAGAGACTGCAGCTCAGGTATTTTCTATGTTTATTTTCAGTTCTTTGTAGTATGTGTGATGAGTTGGGTTTTCCCTTCTGTTGTTTTTGTGCTGGGACCCCAAGTGGTCCCAGAGGGGGGAATGTAGTATATTTTGATCAGTATAATCACAAGTTATATAGTGAATTTCAAATGCACACACATACTGGAGGGATGGAAAACTACAGACAGGCCTAGGATGTCTTTAAGACACTGGGGATTTTCCAGTGTGTTGCTGTGGCAGACTGGCACCACCTATATATTTACTGAGTGCTTCTTATCTAAACTATATGACAGTAAGTGCCTTTTAGTAAAATCCATATATTCACTATTGCCACCTATATGACATTAAGTGGCTTTTAGTGAAATCTATATATTCACTAGGCGTCAAGTTTCTGACTATAGGATTAGGTGTCTCACAGCAGAGCGTTGATTTTCAAAGGCAACTCGCAACACACACACCGTCACACAAACATGGCACACAGGATCTGTTTAACTGAGCCATTAAACTGTTAACCTGTTTAGACAAGGTAACGAAGAACAGGACAATTTTTGGTAACACCTCTTTTTGTTTAACCAAGAGCGATGCGCTGTGTTAAGTTAGTTCATCCTAGACCAGGGGTGTCAAACTCAAATACACAGTGGGCCAAAATTTAAAACTTGAACAAAGTCGCGGGCCAACATTGAACAAATGAAAATTTTAATATGGACCCAACCAAGTTTTGCTTTAACATTGAATATGCACTTTCGCTTTTGGTGTGCATCAATGGTAACATATGTGAATACGCCCTCAGACACAAGTGTTGGTGCTCCATCTGCTCAGTAGAGAAGCTTGTAAAACCCTGACTGTCCTACAGCCAGGCAGACAGACAGACAGCCGGCATGCAGACAGACAGCCAGGCAGACAGGCCGGAAGACAGGCCGGCAGGATTGAATGAACAGGAACAGAGCAAACACAGCGGCCGGCTAGGTCAACACAGGTGTCTCTATCACAGTGAAACGTTACATAACGTAAAGCTTCTGTTTTCTGCCTTTCTTTTCGCCATTTTTAAGAAGGGGTAACACGGTTACAGTTGTAGTATGAGATTGCTATGACTACTGTCACAGAAGAGAGGGCGTTTCTGGGTCCTGTCTTGATTGACGCGCCAGAACAACAGCAGAGCATTATGGGATTTGTAGTATTAGCGGTGAATGCGCTGTATAATACTGGCGGGCCAGCTCTAGTAGTCATTTGGTATTGCCTCGCGGGCCAAATATAATTACACTGCGGGCCAAATTTGGCCCGCGGGCCAGAGTTTGACACCCCTGTCCTAGACCATTGGCGTGTGAACTCATCACAACTGCAGTGTGATTTTTGATGCCAGAGATTCAATAAAAGTATTGAAACTGGCATCGACGGATCTGAGTCTTCTTCCTTACAACCAGAAACGAAATAGACTACAATAGCCATAACTGAGGTATGATAGCTATATGGCAACTAAATCACATATTTTTCTGGCTGCTAGCAGACATATTGAAATTACGTATGCATGTAGACAACATTTCGCCGACCAATACCAGTGCAATATGATTTTGGAGAAAAACCTTCAGACTAATCAATATAGTCTCTCAGCTACAACAGAACAAATAATCAAAATCTGTGTTTTGTGACACGTTGATGTTGTAACCGCATTTTAGCTGGTTGAAAATATGGCGAAAACAAGTCTTAGACGTTCTGACCGAATATCACCGAGATTTAACCTAGAAATCAATATTGAAAACACGTCTTGTGCTCACTGGGACTTGTAGGCTAAATATGAACGCCTCTCCTAACTAGGCCGACACCGATTTATTTTGACGGCAAAGTGAATGGACCAGCAAAGGACTGTTGTCTGGCATGAGCGAGCGGAATGTGACAACGGGAGTAGGGCTACATTTCAACCAGACATTCCAGTGAAACCAGGTAGTCAAAATAACTTACCTGATATAAAATGGGCACCGCAAACGCAGGCATTTCTGATGATTTCCTCAGTCCAGTCCGTACGCTTAATAATGGCGATTTCGTCTGTCTTCCTCTGCTACTGTTTCAAGAATGCGCGCCGAAGGCTACTTGTGCTGACTAGGCTGTAAAAGGGTCTATAATGAACAAATATGAACCACGCTCGTTTCATAACTTCTACAACATCCAGTGACAAAATATGTCATGGTACCTTGGTATGTCCACACCAAGGATTGAACTCACAACCTTCACAGTGATAGGCAGCGCACTATCCACTCGGCCACCGCTGAGCTGGGAATTCTGTGGAGTCTTTTTCTTTTGATGTTCTGGGACCACTGCCTCTTGTGGTAGCAACATAGAACTGCAGGTCAACAACAACAAGAAAGAGGAAGGGAGCGACAAATAGGATTCCCTCTTCTTGGTGTGTCGGCTTACAGCCAAGACACAAAAAAAGATTATTACAAAATGCGGCATTATTACATAATGCGGCGTTACACAGCTTAATAACATAACTAATAATAAAGGATGTAATTGAGATAGATAGATAGATAGATAGATAGATAGAGAGTGATAGAGATAGAGAGTCGCTATCTTTCACACACTAGTATAATAATTTCCCACTGAAGCGATATACATTTAAGGGGCTTTCTCTCTCTCTCTCTCTCTCTCTCTCTCTCTCTCTCTCTCTCTCTCTCTCTCTCTCTCTATATATATATATATATATATGTTATTAAGCTGAGAAAAGAAAAGAAAAGATTTGAAGCCCCATCACGATTAGCGAAGGATCAACCAGATGAGCTAAATCTCCGCTCATTTGTTTAGCGGCGCAGACTATATAAATAAATGTATGTAAGACAAGAATTAAAAAAATATATATAGGAAATTAAAATACTAATTTGTAAAAGAGAGCGATCTATTCATCTGTCCATCCATCCATCCATCCATCCATCCATCCATCCATCCATCCATCCGCGTCCTATGTGTCCTTGCTGGGACACGCCGGCCGTTCGCCACAACAGTACGACGCAAGCCACTGTATCTGACGTTTGCCATGAAAACGCCACAAACAGCGCCACTGGCGGCTGGCACATGCCACTCTGATTCTGACTCTGAATGCCTCGCCAGTGGCGCATGTCGGGTCGCCAGTGGAACGCGTCGGCGCCACAAAATGTTCTCGCGCCTGTTGGCATATTGGGCTTTCAGCTCGTGTATTTTCTGTGACCTCAGTGCTGATTTCAGAGGGTATCTTTCCTCAAAAGCGCCTTTGTGCTTAGTTTCATAGTGGCGTTTGGCGTTGCCGCTTTTGATAATGGCTACCGTCTCAGAACATATGAGACAAACAGGTTTAGAGCTACCCGTGGGGAGAATGAATAAAAACAACTCGGCATCTATTTTTCTAATTTTAGAGCACGACATGGATAGGCTGACATTACTTCTGTCATGCGGTATCGGGTGCGCAGGCTCAAACTAGTTGCCTACGCTCCTTCAAAAGGGAGACATTGATTTATTGGGTTATAGATGCTGTCTGGATTGGATGGCTTCTGGATCCGGATCTGGACCGCGGTCCGCCTGTTGGTGATGGCTGGATTACAGTTTTACAGACATCTCCTGAATATGTTCTTCATTGGCTCCGCCCAGCGACCGCTGGCGGAGGGTATATTTTCAGTTCATGTGTGTAATTTCGTTCGTTCGGTCGGTCACATAGCAGGATTATACAAAAACTACCACAGAGATTTTCATGAAACTTGGTGGAGGGGTGTAGCATGGACTAAGTTAGAACACATTCATTTTTGGTATTAGCCTACATATAAATCATAAGCTACCTGCACATCTAGGCTGAGGTTTTGCCCCTTGAGTGTCAGGTTTCACTAACTATGTGTTCTTTTTAATTTGAGTGTTGAAGCAAACAAAACAAAAAACGATATTATCCGTCACATAGCCCGCCCAGAGGCATGGACACAGGACTAGTGCCCTGCTACCCCTCCCAGTGATGTGAACACTGGGCTAGTGCCCATCCTTTTAACCCCCCAGAGGAATGAACACTGGATTTAATTTCTGTATCTAGTTTTGTAACTAATGTATTGTTATTGCTTGTAATGGCTGATAGAACAAATGACACATGTACTGTACACAAGTATGTTCAGTTGTGTTCATACATGACCAGCTCTAATAAAAAACACTATCAGTTACACCACCAAAAAGCTTCTCTTCAATGGTGCAAGTGTGCTATATTTATACTGAGGAGTGAGTTTAACCATTTCAACTCCATTACACCAACAAAATGCATGAATGGGTGGAGCCCTGTGCTCTCTGAGCACCCTTTCTAGTTCAACATGGATTGCTTAACCAATTACAATTGAAACAAGTTCTAATCTTTTATAGGTTATTACAAAATGCTCATTGGTCTCATACAGTGATTATACAGTGTGTAACATACAGTGCTTATACAGTGTATTACATAACCTTTCAGTGTGTTATGAATCCACTGCTCCATTTACTTATTGTTCTACAAATAAAATCATTCAACAACTGCCAACAGTGACTTAATGGCAGGCAGGTCAGATGCTTCTCTTTCCCCCCATGCGTTGATAGGGTAGTGAAGACAACTCAATGGATGTAGAGATCATGATTAAAAGTTATTGACACATTGCATTACTATCAAACCCAAGTATTCTATACTTACATTTGATAGTAAGCAAATATTCTATTACATTTGATGCAATCACACTTAAAACACAAACTGAAATCATGTATGAAATCCAGGCTAACAGCATGTATGGCCTCAAAGCAAAGTAATTCACAGCAATGTTAAGACACTCACACCACCTGGTGACCTGTGGTCCATAAAGTATTTCATAGAGGAAGTACCCCAGGGTGCTTCTTTCCAACATGTTCTATCTGGTAACTACCTGAACTCATTTTTTATGAAACCAACAGACAGCAATGAACTCGTCAAGATCATCATGGACTTAAAGAGCTCTAACACAGCTGGAGCAGATGGAATTAGTAGCAACATCCTGAAAGCCATTGTAAATGTTATTGTGGAGCCACTTGCTCATTGTATCAACCTTTCCTTACTCACAGGCATTGTGCCAAAAATGGCAAACATTACATTACACTCTCCAAATTAATGTAGAAAGTATAGACTACAGTACATGGCTATCTTGATAAACATAATATTCTCGTTCCATCTCAATTTGGTTTCAGAAAAAAGAGCACAACCTGTATGGCAATACTTGACCGTGTTGAAAGCATTAATGATTGCATTGAAGAAGGTAACTAGGGTCGGTATTTTTCTTGATCTATCAAAGACTTTTGATACCATTGATTTTGATATCTTGTTGAACAAATTACATCATTATGGTATCAGAGGTCTACCACTTGATTGGTTCAGTAGCTATCTATATGGCAGGCAACAGTATGTCAATATCAATGATTATAATTCCCCTTGCAAGCCCATTAACTTTGGGGTCCCCCAGGGTTCCATTTTGGGGCCACTCTTAGGTTGTGATCACACCAGAAAGTCCGAACCAAGGACCATACCAAATGAGTGAAGTTGCAACATTGTTGTAGTTTTTTGGGGTCTGGTTCACGTTCACACAGTCATGTGTGTAATCGAACCAACACATGTAAACAAATGTCATGCGGTCGTACAGGTTGCTCATCTATTGGCTAGAAAAATTACGAGGGAAAATCTATCATTAACCGCTTGTAATTAGAGCAATCACTGTTACAATGGAGCCGCAACAGCGCATTGCATTTACCATACTGGCGCTACTTGTGATTATGTGGTGCTCTGGCCAAATAACAACGGCGGCCCAATATGAGCATGACGGAATATGGACGCGTGTAAACAATGAAGGCGCGCTGCTTTTTTAAATGCAAAGGAGTCGTAGGAGTTGGTACCGACGCAGAATACGGGCCCTGATGGATGCCGACGAGACCTTCTCCGTGTACCTATCACACAGGAGACATGCTCTTTGTTTGGGTCCTACGGATAGTCCGATGCGCGTTCACACCAAAAGCGAACCGAAGCATGGTCCCTTTTGAAGCGGGCCGAGTCCTTGCTTTTTAGGCGGACCATGGTTCGGTTGTTTGATCCGGGGACCATGTTCGAATACGCGTTCACACCTCTCCAAACGAAGAGGAGCAAACTTTTTGGGTCCAATAGTCCGATTCCAAACGGATCAAATGTGTAGGTGTGAACACCCTTATTTATCTTCATCATTCATGATTTTGTAAATTCCTCCAACATATTCCATAAAGTAATTTTTGCTGATGACACAAATTTGTTCACCACATAGGAGCCCACTTATCCTACAAGATACAGCAAATACAGAGTTAATTAAAGTAGACACCTGGTTTAAATGTAATAAACTATCACTTAATATAAGCAAAACAAATTTTATTTTATTTCGCTCAAACAAAAATCAAATGAATACCGAACATCTACATATTAAAATAAACGGGCAGGAGATAAAAAGAGTAAAGTCCACAAAATTCCTGGGGGTCCTCATCGATGAATTTGTAAATTTTAAATGCCACATTGACCATCTGATAAAGAAACTGTCCAAGTATGTTGGTTTGTTTTTCAAGCTCAGGCATCTTCTTCCTCTATCTGCTCTTCTCACCTTGTACAAAACCCTCTTTGAACCACACTTGAATTACTGTAATGTCATATGGTGCAATACCTTCCCCAGCCACTTTCAAAAATTAGAGTCTTTACAAAAGAAAGTCATACAGGCTCTGTCGTGGTCAGAAGGAAATGCTCCCACCCGCCCTTTATTCCCTCGTTATGGGCTTCTAAGTTCAATGTTCAATGTAACTTCCCGAGTTCAATGTCTACCATGATAATGCTTGTTTAATGTTTCAAATTGTCAATCGTCTGAACCACAGATGATATGATCTTGTTCCCATCTGCCGCCCCCAGCATTCACATCTCACTAGGAACAAATACCTTATATCAGGTAAACATCGACTACTTTCATGTACCAGTATAAGTGTCGTGTGCAGGGGGCCACAGATTTGGAACAAACTTGATGTTGGACTAAAGATCTTGTGTTCTATCTCCACATTTAAAAGAAACCTGAATAAAGAATTGCTATTAACCTATGTTTAGCATATCACTGTGGCATAAGGATGTACTGGGATGACTGTGTATGATTGTATCTATGTATGTGTCTAATTTATGTCTAAATGTATGCTGTACCACTGTATACCGCATTTTTGAAACTTTCCATTGAACCTTGGGCCCCCTCCCAAAAGCTTTCAGTAGCTTGCTATGGGGGACCCATTCACTCATGCCAACTGTTACTGCCACCTCTGCTGTAAAATGTTTTCTTTTCTTTGGTAATGTGGGAATAAATAAATAAAAGTACTGCTATCCCACACATGATTAGGCTAACTTAATTTCTGCACGCTAGCACATTTAGAAAATGAAGAGGTAACCATGTGCACAGGCCTTTTATTTGTTTCATCATGCCTCTCTGGTGTTCAGATGGAGTGGACGATCAGCACAGAGAGGGCCGAGCCCGTGGCCAACCCCAGGGTCAGGAAGAAGGTCATGACCACGCCTGTGGCCTCGACCAGGTCCCTGTCCACCGCCTGGGGCCCATAGATCATGAGCAGGGTGCCCAGGTACCCGTTGGAGATGCCCAGCAGGCAGATGAAGACCACAGGGAAGACGTCATGCTGGAAGACCACCGTGTGGAGGTGGTCTCTGGGCTGGTAGTTGCAGAACATGAGCAGTGGGACCAGGACGCTGCGCAACACCACCAAGAAAGGGAGCCACTTGCTGGTGGGCCCAGGAACCTGCATCCAGGCCGTGGCCTGCCGCCCGCAGTAGTCTGAAAGGTTGTAGAGGAAGAAACTGATGAGCGGCACAAAGTAGGTGTTGGTCAAAGGACTTCCCGAGTCCTTGTCCACCGACTGGATGCCCGAGGAAACGGCGGGGAATGCCATGATGGACACGTTGAACACATAGAAGACGCAGAGACCCAGCACCCAGGTTTTGCTCAGGATGGGCATCAGGGGGGGCACCGAGCTCGCCGGCTCCCTGGGCCCACCCCCCTCGACCTGGGGCAGGGATCCCTTGGGGAGTGCTCCCGGGTCAGGACAATTTGCCAGCATGTAGTGCCTGGAAAAGACAAGGGAAAACGAGTGTGAATGTATGTAGTATGAGCTCATTTAATACACAGGTTGTCCAGTTAAAAAGGAAAATATTCTGTCGTACAATTTCTTTGCTGATATTGAATTGGTGACGCTGCTTTGAGGTGAAGGCCAATGTTCTACAAAATGGGTTTTGCTAAAGCTACTCACGTCAACAGAAACATGGTTGGGTTGTCATCACACAGAGTTTCAGTCCTGGGATAGTTTCGGGAAGTGGCTGTTTTCAACCAACTGTGGTTTTGGTGGATGAAACTCACTACAGTCACACTTCCCCGTTTTCTCCTCTACTCTTCCCCACTAATCTCCCTCTGGCTGGGACTGAGTAATAGAGGACGCAGTAGGAATGCATACGGTCATGTTATGTGCGTTTGTGTGTGTGTAGGTGTGTTTGTGTGTGATACTGACCGCGAGTAATCCAGTTTGGGTAGCATGAGGTACAAGATGATGCAGAGGAGAATGAAGACGTCAGCCGTCAGGAAGAAGGCTAGGGCGCTGTCTGTCACATCCTTGGCAGCTGCCAGGTCCACCACAGATGCCACGGCGCTCAGGGTGCCCCCCATACCCTGGCCTGGGACAGAAGGAGGGTGATGGGGGAAAGGTTGCTTCACTGATCTCTAGGGTTGGGCTATGACATTGTATGTCTTGTCATGCTTCTTAAGCCAAGTTTACATACAATAGATAAGATGGTTGTAAGCAGTTTTAGAGCGAAATTCGATTGTTTCGTGAGTGACTGCCAGTTTGGGAAGTTGGAGGTTCTGAGACAGCCATTTCAAGATTTTGTCATGTCTCACATGAAACTCAGCTGATGTATGTGAACCAAGCTTTACAGGTGAGGTAGTACTGTACAAATACAAAACCCTCAAAGGGAACTGAATTTTTTCTATTCTGATCAATGTAAACAAAAGAAACAGCCATCTGTGTGGTACCTGATATAAGTGCCTGAGATATCCTCATGGGGAAGCGTGCGCTGATGCCAAACACACTGCCAGCGAACAGGTTGGAGGCTCCGTTGATCACGACCACGCTGGCCAGAGTCCCGGCGAAGAACCCGACGGTGTCGCCGGACACATCGATCTTCACCATCACAGTGGTCGCGATGAACACCACCAGCATGATGACCAGAGAGGACAGGATCCGCTGGTCGGGGGACAATCTAGTAAAACATACATGTGCGCACACAGTCGCACACACACACACACACACACACTTGAGTATCATAGGTGTAGATGCTGTGCTATAAAGTAATACATTTGCACCTTTGCCAAGAGGCAGTCAACTATCTTTATTGTCTTTTCAAATCAAATCAAACTTTAATTTATAGAGCAGATTTAAAAACGACTGTGGTCTACCAAAGTGATGTACAGTTAGGTGACAATAATACTACAAACTTCAACAATACACACAAAGACAATACACACACTTGCCTGGTAGTCATGCTCAACTAAAATTGAAGGCCAGGGAGAAAGAGTGGGTATTCAATAAAGATTTTTAAAACCTCTATGGTCTAGGCGGATCTAATTTGGAGGAGCAAGCTGTTCCAGAACCTAGGAGTAGCCGCCGCAAAGGCTCGGTCACCTCTGGTCTTTAGCATGCTGTTGGTAAAAATTCTCTAAGTTCTCAATCAGAAGTCAAAATAATTCAGAGTCCAAATACGAAAGGCACTTTCTTAGAAAAACAGAGTCCGATATAACAGGCTTTATTGCTCCTTCAATGAATACAGCCGTAAAACCGGTGGGCTCTCGAGAAGTCAACACATTTCTATCATCAGGGCAAAGCCTTATATACCCATGACAAGTACATGTCCTCACTTGACCCGGTGTAACAGGACAGATTAACCCCCCCAACGCTTTAACCCCAGGGGGTTAAAGTGTCCTAGGACAGACTAACCCCCTAGGACCGATTAACCCCACAATAATCAGGCCAGGGGTCCTAGGACACTTTACCCCCGGGCTATAGTTTATCCTAGGACAGACTATACCCCCCACACTCAGACTGGCCAGGGGTTCAAATGTCCTAGGGCAGACTAACTACCGGGGGTTAAAGACTCCTAGGACACTTCAACCCCTGGGTATAGTTAATCCTAGGACAGACTATATCCCCACACTCATACCTCGGGCTATACTATTATTACTACAACAACCCGACTACTACCACCACTACTACTAGCCTACTAATATTACTACTAGCCTACTGCTATTACTACTAGCCTACTGCTATTACTACTAGTAGTACTACTATTACTACTACTAGTAGAAGCAGGACTGTAGTGATCCCGACCACCAGTCAGGAATGAGGTGGACTGTCAAGTGCACCAAGGGCTGGAACATCAGACCCAAGAGAGACATGAGAGACGAGAGGAACATCAGGCCCAAGAGTCACACATGAGAGACGAGAGGAACATCAGGCCCAAGAGTCACACATGAGAGACGAGAGGAACATCAGGCCCAAGAGAGACATGAGAGACGAGAGGAACATCAGGCCCAAGAGAGACATGAGAGACGAGAGGAACATCAGGCCCAAGAGAGACATGAGAGACGAGAGGAACATCAGGCCCAAGAGTCACACATGAGAGACGAGAGGAACATCAGGCCCAAGAGAGACATGAGAGACGAGAGGAACATCAGGCCCAAGAAAGACATGAGAGACGAGAGGAACATCAGGCCCAAGAGAGACATGAGAGACGAGAGGCCTACGGGGGCAGATTCGGCCCAAGCACCTGGGACAGGCCGGAAAGGTAGTAATTAATATTAGAAGCGGATCCCTCGAAAAAATTTATGGATGGATGAATAATGAATGGTCCACACACACATGGAACTGACAAGGGCCCGGCTAGCTCTGGTGATGAGGACCCCCCCCACCTCTCTCTCGCCAGGGGCTGGCGCTTATCAGAAGGAACAAAGGGATAGTGATGGATGAACTGCCTGAAGACAAACAACTTTCCTGTATGAGGTTGCGAATAATAGATGTTAAAAAGAGAAGGTGTAATCAAGCAAGTAACACTGTTTAGAGTGTATAAATAAGTGCATTTATTGGAAATGTAATCACTTAAAGTAGAAGTCGACATTTATAAGTCATGTATCTGTTCTTAGTCAAGATCAACTATGTAACCTTGTATACGTGTGAGACAGTATTATAATCATGACAATGTAATGATTGGAGAATGTATCCATGTATCAACTGTTTGAGTATATAGGTAATGCTTAAAGTAAGATATTTAATAATATGTTAATTAGACATTTATTCTGTGATGTCCTGCTTTGGTCGAGAGAGAGATTAGATGTTGAATGCAGGGATTGTTCATCTGCCAGGGAGGAGAGAAGGACTGTGTTCACCCCGAAGAGACGTGACGTCAACACCCTGCCCTCCTGGAAGGGGGTTCAAAAAACAGCTCGCGAGGAGAGAGAGACACTTCTTCTGTCCATCAACAGAGGAATGGAGCAAGTCAGACTTTTCTTTCCACCAACAGAGGCGTGGAAGAAGTCAGAGCCTGGAGACCTGGGAGCTATTCTCTTTCATGTTTTTTCTTTTGTAACCTGTATTTTTCATGTAACTGGATTATCTGTATAACCTGTGTATAACATCAAATTTTATATAAAGATTTTTACCCTTGCATCAGATATTTTCTCCTCACCTTTATTGGTTTGGTGAGTATTGATATATCTTGCTTGATATTGCATTGAATTGATGATTGAGATTTATCTTAAAGGTCTTACAGCAGGGCGATTAGGCCCGTCCACCCAGGTGGACTAAAGAGGGTCTAACCTGGGCCTTTCCTCCGGAGAGGGAGGTTGAAGAGGAATGCGTGTGTGTGAGTTGACACTGAGGAGTTGACCTTTGAACTGTGAGCACGAACAGGTCTAAATCAAGTCTCTGACAGAGAGAGCGCATTGGAGCACACACACATTTGGGAGAGAGAATTGGGAGAAGCATTTTAAGAGAGACTGTGACTGATTGCCTCATGTGATGGTAGTTTAAGCAATAACATATTAGATTCATGAGCCACGGATAACAATAAAACCTGGTGGTGAGGTTCTATAAGCCGTGGTAGGGACATAATAAGCCATCACCTTGAGGTCGAAAGGTCAGTAGCCTACTCTTCAACAAGGACCACTACTATTGTTATTACTACCACTACTACTACTACTATTCATACTTATATTAGTACTACTAATAATATTACTACTACTACTACTACTACTACTACTATTAGGATTACTACTACTAATGAAGTCTCCGACGTAACTTCAGGTGAGGCACGAACGTCACGGCCGGGGTAATCGGCAGAGGTTAATCATTCACACCCCCTATGACGCTAACCACCAGCTGACTGTCAGCTGTCATAGCATTGGTTCAGCTCGCTAGAGCACATGTATTTAAGCTGTCAAAACATGTCATTGTTCGCGCTTGCCATTACTGCTGGTTGTGCATTTGCATGCTCGCTGCTTCCGCGTTCTCTGCTCTGGCGTCCGCTCTGCCATTACTGCTGATCGCTCGTATCTGCGCGCTCGCTGCTTCCGCGTTCTCTGCTCTTGCGTTCGTGTTTTAGTGCGTTTGCTACCTGCTGCCTGCGATATCCTCGCTGCTTCCGCGTCCTCTGCTCTTGTGTTCCGTGCTCATGTCTGTGTTGGTGCGTTTTTTTTGCTACCTGCTGCCCGCGTCTTCCTCTCCGGTCCGTGATTTGGGGGTCTGTTTAGTGGCGTCGTGGGGCGCCGGCTTCCGAGGCCGAGGAGGACGTCCCTCTGTAGCACCGTTGTGCCATATTTGCGTATGGTTCAGTTGCGTCGCGTTGCTTGCATGGCTTGCGTTGGGAGTTGGGAAGTCCATTTGAAGCGTTGCCTCCGCCGCCGGCCACTGGGTTTCATTCATGAGCCGCTGATGTCGCGGGTTGTCCATGCCTAGTCTGCCACAATTACTCAACTGTCGTAATGTACGCCGGGGGCTATTCACCAGTCCGGTCCGATCGCGACCCAGTCTCTAGTCTGGTGTCCTAGGATATTTTAACCCCTGAGGGTTAATCTGTCCTAGGACACTTTCAGGAGGTGGGTTTATCTGTCCTGTTACACCGGGACTTTCCATCAATGTGCACCTGTTTGTCTCTCTCTCTCTGTCCCTATCTCCTATCTATAGACGCCGGAATAGTTAGCTACTACGGTGTTGTTTAAGCACAAGCGCATGCACACTTCGACTGAATGCTGCGTCCCGGGGGCGCGAGTTTTAAAAGGTAATAAATGTCAATGTATTATCTTTCTGAGTAGACTGTTTGGACGATTCAGCTTACTTTTAGTAAATCTTATTGGAGAATTATCACCAGACATGTTTGTAAAGGTCCAAATATCGCAATGTATTGCTTTGACATCAGTGTTTTGCCACATCAGTGTTTGCTGACTAGGTAGTTTATACAATACAATGAGATGATTAAATACAAGGGAGCTGAATCCAATTAAATCACAACAATGCCCAGTAGCAACTGGTCAGCCAACCTTAAGTCCATTGAAAACAGAGCTTTGAAAACAAATACCAGAAGCTTAAAATGTATTCAAAAGCAGACGGGGAGCCAGTGGAGGAGGCGAGCAGCTGCATTTTGGACAAGCTGCAGGCGTCTGAGTGAGGACTGGTCAATGCCCACATACAAGGAGTTGCAGTAGTCAAGATGCGAGGTATTGAAAGTGTGAACTACCCTCTCTAGATCTTTTAGGGAGAGATATGCCTTTGTCTTGGCTAAAATGTTCAACTGCCATTTGACGTGGTTCATAAAATTAGTCACGGAGCTGCAATAGTGATAGGGAAGGCTGGGACTGGCCCATGACAAAAGCTCAAAGGGCGAAGTAGGGTTGTTGCAATTATTGGAACGTTAGCTAACTGCTTTAGCTACTGATAGCTACCGTCTTCTTCACTTCTTCTCCTTCGGTAAAACATGACAGCGTTGCATTGTGGTATAGTGGAGTACCTAAGCGGAAGCAGGAAGAGAAAACCGGCATTGCGAAAATACGAATGATAGTGAACGGCGTGAAAAAAATAATTTATTTATCACGTGATCATGGCACAATTCAAACGGGATCAAGAAATGATTCATTGCCATCGACTCATACATAGTTTTTCCGAATTATGGTCCCATGGGACGGCTTCCGCTCAGGAACTCTATTGTAGGCTAGACATGCACCGTACACAAACATCATCCACGTGACACAGGGATCAGACATCAGGGGTCATGGGTCAGCTAGCTACCTACTGTACCAGTTAGCTACCAACTACGTGGACACAGGCTGAACTACTGTACGGAGTCAGACATCAGGGGTCATGGGTCAGCTAGCTACCTACTGTACCAGTTAGCTACCAACTACGTGGACACAGGCTGAACTACTGTACGGAGTCAGACATCAGGGGTCATGGGTCAGCTAGCTACCTACTGTACCAGTTAGCTACCAACTACGTGGACACAGGCTGAACTACTGTACGGAGTCAGACATCAGGGGTCATGGGTCAGCTAGCTACCTACTGTACCAGTTAGCTACCAACTACGTGGACACAGGCTGAACTACTGTACGGAATTGGACCAAGGAGTGTTCTCAACGTTTCCGCTGGTAAGGTGTTGCTGTGGCGCACCGCCACCCTAACCCTAACCCACGCCAAACATTTGATACAAAAAACAATAAATACAAATTAGGCTATACTGTATATATATAAAAGTCTTAAATTAAACATCTTAAACTTTCTAAATATTTCTGCCTAAATGCGCTTTCAAAACCACTGTTGCGCCCACATTAGGACTATTTATGTTCAATATAAGAGCCTATAGGCCGCGCGCTCTGTGCCTCCATGCTGCTCCTTTCTGAGGTGATCGTAAGACTCGGCGCGTGAAGGGATTTTTTCTCCAGTGAGCGGCATGAGGTTACAACGAAAGATAGGTAGGCTATTGACGCTCAAATATTACCATAGTGTTAACCAGTGTTTGAACTGGGCCAAACACTGGTGCTGGCCTACTCCTCAAAATGCCTAGCCTACTGTCTAAAATACATTTATGTAAGTAATCTAAGTGCCGTTATAGCTACAGTTAGACGTGCCGACAGCTCCTGCCCATCTCAAGCACGTTGGTAAAGCCTTTGGTTCTATAATTCCCTGATGACAACTAGCGGATCCTATAACCTAATATATCAATACAATTTTCCAGATGGACATATGATGATTTTTGAAGAGGAAGGGAGAGGAGAATGATGAGACCAGTCAGGTAGGCTAGGTTATTGCCGGCTAGCCATGATTCACAACGGGGGATTAAGGAACAAGGCAAGCTACCTGTAGTAGGCTAACAGTTTCGCCCGCTTCCCAGGGACCAGTAAACTCTGTTTGGACAAGAGGAATGCTTCATGCAGTCGTCTGATCGGACAAGTAAAAAATGAATATGATAAATTGGCCTTGTGTTGCTAACGTTATCTGAAAATACAGTTTGAGCCGAAGCGGAGCTGCTCCATTTGAGCTACGCGCTGCTGTCTGTCCGTCAGTCAGCCCTTCAAGCGAGCCAAATGAAAGCATAAAGGTAAAAATGCAGCCACACAAAGTAGCCTAGATGAGATGGTGGTTTAAATTAATGGCAACACGTAGAGGAAAGTCCTCACGCGAGCATAAATTGAGGCTGGTGATAAATGCTGATAATCTACCTGGCTGAGTTCATCGTTACAACCAGGGGCGGGCATCCTGGGGGGGTCAGGGGGGACATGTCCCCCCCAATATTTAGATTGGGGTAGTGGCATTGAAATGAACATACAGCCACGTAGGAAGATGTCCCCCCAAAAAAATACTCTTGCAAAATTTCAATGTAAATGTCCCCCCCAAAGTTGGATACAGATCCCCGGCACTGGTTACAACCATTCATCTCTTACACATAGGCCGACACAATACTTGCACAATACTTTGGATGTTAAAATCCATCCATCTATCAATCAAACTAGTGAATTCAGCCCAACACCTGCAGCAGACTGGCAAAAAATGTAAATGGAATGAAGCGGTCATGGCCACAAAGCACCCGCTAACATTAGAAGCACCCCCTTCCTCCACAATCCATTAGCCCACTGAAGATTGGTTGGGCTAGGAAACACGTCCATCCAGTTTATTTTAATATAAAAGACAATGTAGCAGGGGGAGGGGTGTTGCAATAGTCTAGTCCAGGTTTGTTGGTGGTGATTGGCGAGCTAGTTAAGCATGTCAAGCCATGGATCTGACAACCTAGCCAGTCAATCAGAAGCTAGAATCCTAACCTAGAGAGCCAATCAATAATTCACTACTGTCAAAATAACCCTGCAATGTCGGAGACCAATGTAATTCCAAAATGAGTAATTTATTTCAAAAATCAATCCTATCAGAAAAAAAAAAAAAAAAAAAATATATATATATATATTTATATATATATATATAATAGGCCCCATCTTTTCACAATGAAAGTCATTCAGCCAACAGACACAAGTCAAAGTCCAACCTAATACATGCAAACAAGTTTTGCCTAAAGGCTATTTTATCTTTAACTACCATTTAACCAGCGCTTGAATGCCTTTCACGTCACAGAAGTATGACAAATAAATACTGTGATTAAAACAAGATGACCCAAGATTTCAGCTCAGCAAAGTGCGCGGATCAAGACATTGCAGGAGGCAGGTCTACCAATGATATCAGAATATTACTGTGACATGGGGGTTGTTGTCAATCACAGAACAATACAGCACCACTGCCGTAATGAGCTGTCCTGCGACGACAACTGAAGACCGAAGCCATTACATTAGCGCGGATCGATGTCCATGGCTACCCTTTCGAACAGGGAAAATTATCCTCGATTATACATGCAAAATTAAAGATTTGTTCAAACCTCTTAACATGCCCAAAAATGCATCACACCACCATTAAAGAGCATTTCAAATGGGTGATTTACAACTTTGAGCTATAGCAATCAAGGGTATATTTTTCGTGTGCACCAGACAAACAGGGATGGATTTGTTGATGACTGTTGGCGTTGGTTGGATGGCTGGACATTTACACTTTTATTAATACACTTATTGTATTTTGTGTGTGACAATTCTCACCAGGGCCCGTTGTTGATCACTGCGTGTTAGGCTATGCATGTGTGGACACTGTATTCTGTAAAACTTAAAGAATAAAAGTACATTCAACATTTATTGGAGTGGTACAGTTGGATAGGCTAGCCTAATATAAATAAATTGAGGACCTGTATTTTCAGTGTTTGATGGTAGCTGGTAGAATGCCACAGAAAGACAGGGAAGATCTATTAGTTTCAATGTTAGAGATGATTTGATTGTTCAATGAATATCATTCGGTCCTCGGTCGTGAAAAGACTTAGATAACGACGCACATTCTCTCCTACTCCACTAGGCTAGCTATCCGAAATAGCACTCTAAATGTCTTGCTTTTGAAACAGGAAAATAAAAGCATCACAATGTAATAGGCTACATTTTAAGAAATGCTATTTTAGCGAAATTGAAAGTAGGATGTAGGCTATACCAGTAGCGAAAGAAAGACAGGTACAGAACAGTATACTGTAGATTTGGATACTGTAGAAATTGTAATGGATTTAACTGATCTAGTCAAACAGGATTTACCAAGATTCGCTCAAAAGGTTAAGTCTGGTTTATTGAGAAAACAATACGAGCGCAAGGACTTCCTGGACAACGCAACATGAGTGGTTCATCCAAAGAAGTGCCGCCTCCTGATCTTGCGCTGCCTTATATTCAAGCAAAACACAGGTACGGCGCTTCCAGGATGTGATTGGCTAACCCATTGTACGTCATATGAAATGGCAGGCGTGGCCGAGAATACATGTGACATGGGAAAAGGAGGCAATTTCTTGGAGACAAAGGGACAAAGGATGGTTATTCTGGTGTAGACAGATTTCTAGGTGTGTGGCCTCCTGGAGGCCATCCTGAAGGTTAGCACAGCTATGTGAACGGTTGGACAAAGGTGTTTGGAATAGAAAGGTCTTGAGGCCAGTTGTAAATTCTATGACAAAATACATTGATTGCATTGACTGGTCAGCTTACTGTACTGCCCTATGAAGCAAAAAGGCAGCAACTGAGAAAGCCCTCACCCCAGATCTGGTGCTTCATTTGGGGGTTTGCAGGAGGTTAGCATTAACAGATCTGGGCTGAGTTTCCCAGAGGCATCGTAGCGCTGGGAGGGCACAGGGTGGTGGAGATCAGAGAGGTAAGGGGGAGCTTGGTTGATATTGTGGTGTTTGTCAACAGAGAAGGAGTGTGAGATAGTGTTCATTGACTTGAGGAGTGTGTTGATGGTGTAGAATACTGCTACATAAGATGGTACATTTCATTTCATATGGTTCTTACTCCTCATCCTCCACAACGTTGCTCACAGGCAGTGAAGACCAGAACACCCTCCTGTTTGGTGGCATAAGAGGACAAAGATTGTTGATGATGTCGCTCTTCTTGGTCTCCTCAACCCCTCTGTCCTGTGGTCGCAAGGGGGTGGGCACCTTCAGCTCGAATCTCTTCATAAGTAAGTCCAACTCTGTGAAGTCGTTAGTCGACCTGCTCCTGCCACTGGGGCAGCTGGCCTCGGTCTACGACATGGATTAGATGGTTAGAGATGGTGGTGGGGATGATGATGACGACGATGATGATGTTGATGGGGTGGTGGCGGTGATGGACGATGTGATGATGATGGTCACTGATGAGATAATTGTATTGCACTTGTATTGTATTTTGTTGTGTCATGTTGTCATGTTGTATCACTTGTTTTTATGTTTTTACTCACTTGCTACCCAAATTGCCCAGCAATGGGATAAATACACATTTTGAACTTGAACTGGAAATCTTGAGTTTCCAATCATTTCTGGGGGGTACATAGCTCAGGAGGATGAGCGGCCGCTGGGGAGTGCAAGGTCCCCGGTTTGATCCCAGCTCCCACAGTGGGCCGAAGTGTCCTTGAGCAAGACACTGAACCCCAAAATCGCTCACATGCAGCATGGTGGCTAAGGGTGCTCCGATTACACTAAGCCACGATCTGATTCCTGGGGTCACGATCCGATTCAAGAATCAGTTCTCCATTCCAACCATTCTCTATTCCAGAATTGGTTTTCAATTCTCAATGGATTTTCTACAAAGACATATTTTAGGATCTACTCCAGTCCGCTGTGTGACCATTAGGCAGTCAGTGACCATGCTGAACTTTAATAAAACAAGTAAAGTATTTCTCTTCAAGTATTTCTCAATTCAGTTAGTTTGCTGAACTTAAAGGACAATGCTCGTTTTTGACAACCTGGACCTTATTTACGACATATTATAAGACGTTTGACTCACCGAGATCACTTTGGTGTAGTTCGGAGGAAAATTCAAAATCCAGCGCGAGCCAGTATATCCATGTAATGTCGGTGGTCGGGGCACTTAGAATGCAGTTTTCAAAAAATCGATTTTCTGCGGCGAAACGGTTGATTTCATCAATCTGTCTTCATGAATCGCTAGTTGTGCTTACATAGAGCGTAGGCCTGTGGTGGGTTTTCACATGCCTCTGTAATATGATCTTTAGAAACGTCTTTCGAAACGAAATAGCTTCCTCACTTGCTCCAGCACGCATGCGCACAGCTTGCTGGAGCAACGATTGTGCGCTGTGCGAGGAAGCTATTTCGTTTCGAAAGACGTTTCTAAAGATCATATTACAGAGGCATGTGAAAACCCACCACAGGCCTACGCTCTATGTAAGCACAACTAGCGATTCATGAAGACAGATTGATGAAAACAACCGTTTCGCGGCAGAAAATAGAATGCAGCTTCTAAAAATCTAAGTGCCCCGACCACTGACATTACATGGATATACTGGCTCGCGCTGGATTTTAAATTTCTTCTACATGCCTCCGAACTACACCAAAGTGATCTCAGTGAGTCAAACGTCTTATAATATGTCGTAAATAAGGTCCAGGTTGTCAAAAACTAGCATTGTCCTTTAAGTAAAACATTCAAATATTTCTCAAGTCAAAGTGCTGTCAAGGAAAAGTTATAATGCCAAAAAATAAAAATGCAGTTACATTTTAAATAAAATTGTGAGGGTTACGCTAGCTGCCGTTTTCATTCATCAGAAGAACCTTGCCTCTTTCAAAAATCGCAATTCTTACAGATGGTATGAGTATTGACAAGCTCCTTGCCTGAGAGAAATTAGAAGCCCCAACGTGTCCGAATGCCTGCTGTGACAGGGAAGGCTGCTGTGACGGGGAAGGCTGCTGTGACGGGGAAGGCTGCTGTGACGGGGAAGGCTGCTGTGACGGGGAAGGCTGCTGTGACGGGGAAGGCTGCTGTGACGGGGAAGGCTGCTGTGACGGGGGAGGCTGCTGTGACGGGGAAGGAAGGCTGTGACGGGGAAGGAAGGCTGTGACGGGGAAGGAAGGCTGTGACGGGGAAGGCTGCTGTGACGGGGAAGGAAGGCTGTGACGGGGAAGGAAGGCTGTGACGGGGAAGGCTGCTGTGACGGGGAAGGAAGGCTGTGACGGGGAAGGCTGCTGTGATGGGGAAGGAAGGCTGTGACGGGGAAGGCTGCTGTGACGGGGAAGGAAGGCTGTGACCCTGTGGAAAACCCCTCCTACAGAGAGGTGTGTGTTTAATAAGGCTACATAGCTTTATTTTCCTCCCATGGCATATTTAGCTAGAGGCTGTTGATAAACTAATGATGCTGAATAGGGCCCTTAACAAGCTGTGAGTGTTATGTGCAGTAACTGACCATTAGTATGCCCTTAAAATCAATATCATTGATCGTGTACATCATGGGTGTCAAACTCTGGCCCGCGAGGCAATACCAAATGACTACTAGAGCTGGCCCGCCAGTATTATACAGCGCATTCACTGCTTATACTACAAATCCCATAATGCTCTGCTGTTGTTTTGGCGCGTCAATCAAGACAGGACCCAGAAACGCCCTCTCTTCTGTGACAGTAGTCATAGCAATCTCATATTACAACTGTAACCGTGTTACCCCTTCTTAAAAATGGTGAAAAGAAAGGCAGAAAACAGAAGCTTTCTGGACAGGTGGGAGGCAGAATATCTGTTTACATATGTAAAAGATAGACCTGTTTGCCTTGTTTGTGGAGCCAACGTGGCTATAACTAAGGAGTACAACATTAGATGACACTGAAACGAAACACCACGACAAGGACCTGGACATGATTCATTTATTATTGTTATTTTATTTTTAAATTTAATAGCCTGTGAAAAAAGTTTATTTTGATATTTAAATCAGAAGGCTGCAAATAGAAAAGAGGCATACGATTTTTATTTACATTTTATTTTATAAATGACTGCCATTGATGTGTTTTTTATTTGAAATTTGATTTTGCATGTCTGCACTATTAAGTTATATATTGTATGGTAATAAGCGTTGCTTGTTCCATATTCAATGTTAAAGCAAAACTTGTTTGGGTCCATATTAAAATTTTCATTTGATCAATGTTGGCCCGCGACTTTGTTCAAGTTTTAAATTTTGGCCCACTGTGTATTTGAGTTTGACACCCCTGGTGTACATGATCAAACTGTAACATTAAACAATAAAATGGTTTCATAATCAGTCTAATTGTAAAATCTGATATATTGAGTCAGTGGGAAGTGTGGGTGTGTGAGGGTGTGTGTATGTGTGCATGCGTTCGTGTGTCAGTGTGTGCATGTGTGCATGCGTTTGTGTGTCAGTGTGTGCATGCGTTCGTGTGTCAGTGTGTGCATGAGTTCGTGTGTCAGTGTGGGCATGTGTGCATGCGTTCGTGTGTCAATGTGTGTATGTTTGCATGCGTTCGTGTGTCAGTGTGTGTATGTGTGCATGCGTTCGTGTGTCAGTGTGTGTATGTGTGCATGCGTTCGTGTGTCAGTGTGTGTATGCGTTCGTGTGTCAGTGTGTGTATGTGTGCATGCGTTCGTGTGTCAGTGTGTGTATGTTTGCATGCGTTCGTGTGTCAGTGTGTGTATGCGTTCGTGTGTCAGTGTGTGTATGTGTGCATGCGTTCGTGTGTCAGTGTGTGTATGCGTTCGTGTGTCAGTGTGTGCATGTGTCAGTGTGTCAGTGTGTGCATGTGTCAGTGTGTCAGTGTGTGCATGTGTCAGTGTGTGAGGGTGTGTGTGTAGTGAAAAAGGGAAAACACACTTGTTGACCAGCAGGTAGTTGATGATGAGAGCCAGAACAGACGGCACCGTGGCGGCGATCACCAGGTAATTCTCAAAGTAATCCTGAGGGGAAGACAACAGGAAGGAAGTACCATAAATGGGCAATCACAGCAGTGAGAGAGTAGCAGAGTAGGGACAGCAGTCACACTGTGGTCAGTAATGGTCGGTCTACTGGACAACATGGACAAGCCAACCACCCCCTTCACCACACCCTGGTGGGGCAGAGCAGCACCACCCTCTTCACCACACCCTGGTGGGGCAGAGCAGCACCACCCCCTTCACCACACCCTGGTGGGGCAGAGCAGCAGTCGCAGTGGGCGGCTCATCGCGCCGTGCTCAAGGACTGAGACGCCACAGGAGGTCCTTTGTCAGGCTGTTTAACAGCTCATTTGAGGGCAGGGGCCGCTGACCTGAGCTCACCTGACCCCTTCCCCTCCTTGGACCCCCCCCCCCCCTTTCATGTGCAATTTACTACCGACATTTTTTTTATTAGTTTATTACTCACTTCATGCACTTTACTCACGTTTTCATCATAGGCTCACATTGTATGATATGTCGATTGATTGAATTTGCCGTCTGTCTCGTTGTGTTGTGTATTGCTGTTTCGTTCTGTGTATTGCTGTTTCGTTCTATGTTATGTTGTGCCGCGAGCTATTAGATACATTGAATTTCCCCAAGGGGATTAATAAAGTATCTATCTATCTATCTATCTATCTATGTATCTATCTATCTATCTATGTATCTATCTATGTATCTATCTATGTATCTATGTATCTATCTATCTATCAGTTCAGATGGAACATTCAGAATGAGCATAATAACTAGACAATCAACACAGACCATGAAGGCCGACAGAGGGCTGACCAGTGGCGTCGCGGGGACCCCTGCACCCTCCACAGTGTACATTTACACACTAAATATTTTATACTGGCGGTATTTTACGCAAACATCGACATTGCCGTGTTATGCAGCCCAGAAGAAAGTTCTTTAGCAGCCCAGAATAAAGACAACTTGTCAGATGAGTTTCCTTTCCAAATCCTGTCCCTCTGAAATGCTCCGAGGCCTGAGGAAACTGAGCATGGCACAATCAAACACCTTGCCCAAACCCTGCTCACAACTAATAAAAACATATTTGAGGAGCACAGTGTCGCAAAAGAGAGACTGTTTGGGCTATCGACCCGAGAGCCAACGCAAGCTCAGTCTAAAGAGTGTTACTGCTCAGAAGAATGCCAGGAGACGCGCTCGTATTAAATATGGAGAATGCAACACATGGAGAAAGCACCGCCTCTAGTCTACTATGTGGCCTACAGGATAAGTTTTGTGTACTTTTATTTTCGAAAGAATGCTATGTTGTGTGAACCGTTCAATTGTGTGAACTTTTCAAATGACAGGGTCACTATAAGATGAATGTTCTACAAGACCAGTTACCAAATTTTACTAAGAATACAGTGCCACGTTTGTGTCATTGATGCCTGTTGCTAATCTAAAAACTTTTTTTTTTTTTTTTAAAGCATGAAGTGAAGGCGATATATCCCATATCCCTCTATTATGGGATTAAATAGGGCTCTTCATCCTAGAACTCCTTATCCTTATGATACCAAGCAACTTAATTTCAAACAATGTTGGCAAGAAATCACTGGATATTCAATCATGTCCTCCTACTCACTCTTCCATTCACTCCCTCTAACAGTAGAATAGGAGATGCAGATCTAAGTGAGATGGAAAGAACACTCAGAGCTCACAGTTGTCATGTGATCATTGTTGTCACTAAGTACACATACAGAAAGAGAGAAGGGGAGAGAGCAAGAGAGAGGGAGATACAATAGTAAAAACTCATCAATCTATCTCCCTATTATGATTACTAATATTGTGTTATTCTTTCTGACATTCTCAATTTTCAGTGTCACTTCATTGTAATTGATTGTTTATATATACTGTATCTTTGCTTTGGCAACAACTTCCAATGACGTCACTGCACGTATTTGCCCTTTGAAGCTTTTCTGCAATCTTCCGTGTGAGGAAACCGCTACACTGACAGCGTAACTTTCAAAAAGGCCTACACGCAGAATTAAGCATCCAAATAAATATCAACTGAAACCAGCGTGACTGTGCCCCTTTAGTGTCATGCCAACAGAAACTGAATTGAATTGAGAGAGAAAGAGAGAGCCAGTGAGAGAGATGTATGAATGCATACACACAGACACACACAATACGCCCGTACTCACTCTAAGTTCAGAGCGGGGCTCTTCGTGTCCCGCGAGGTCAGTGCCGTTGCTCAGCTTGAAAGCCCAGTACTCCTTGGCCGTGATGAAGAAGTTAAACGGCACCAGGGAGCTGATTCCCATCAGGAAGAAGATGGCGTACACCAGGTAGTAGGAGTCCTCTGGGCTGCGGCTGGCAGCCAGGGACTCTGCCGGATCTTTAGGCAGCGGGGGGGGGCTCTCCATTTCCATGGCCGGGTCCTCGGACTCCTTTTTCTCTGACATGTCGGAGTGGACGGCAGCAGTGGATGCGTAGGAATTGTACAAACTGGTTTGCAGGGGCTCTATCTCATCTATCATCAGACAACACAGACAGAGAGAGGACAGAGAGACAGACAAGGTGGACAACACAGAAAGGGAGGACGACAGAGGGACAGACAGTCAAAGTCAATTTTATTTATACAGCACATGTTCATACAAGCAAATGTAGCACTAAGTGCTTTACGGAATAAATAAAAAACTGTTTATTAGTAGATCATATTTAAGAAAAATAAAATAAGAAAATTAAACAGGACGTGACATATATGGTAAAAGAGAAATAGAAAATAAGGAGCAGTAAAAAAAAATGTAAATGAGTAAAAAAAAAAAAGAAGTAAAATTGCACAATAAAAGCGAGATTAAAAAGGTATGTCTTAAGATCCTGCTTAAAAGTTCCCAGTTTCAGCCATTCTTAGGTTTTCTGGCAGGGTATTCGAAGGCCGTAAAAGCTTAAGGCTGCCTCCCCATGTATCTTGGTCCTTGTTTTTTTCTTAGCTTAAACCTTTTTTTTTACACTAGCATTTTGTACTTGCTCTTTGCACTTTAATGTCTTTGGAGTGTCCTGTCTCGTCCTGCACCCTGTCCAGTCCCTGCACCCTGTCCAATGATGCCTCCATGTTATGCACCATACCTGAAAGTAGATTCCTAGTACGTTGAAAAACTGCATGGCAATAAAACAAATTCTGTTTCTGTTCCTCTATGGGTTATATATGGTAAGAATACACTTTCTATTCTATGTGCACTAAAGTAGACAACGCAGCAAGCATCAACATACACACATATGCACCTACCAGGTGGTGTGCTTCTCTGGGCCTCTACCTCTGAATGAGTCATGCTGCTGCTGGGGGTTAGGAGGATGTCTCCTGGGTGATCCAGTGAGCAAGGGCGGGTCCTACCCAGCTGCACGTGCCCAGACAGGAGAGAGAGAGAAGTCACACAGACAGACAGCACACACTCAAGAGACGGGAGTGAAGTCACAGGCGAAGCAGATGGAATGGAAAGAGAGAGAGAGAGAGAGAGAGGTATATTTGGCATCTTTACCATGGAACCTAAGCGAGTTTGTCCCTTGTATGACATGTGACAGGTGACCTCTTTGAGCATCATATGATGGAGGCTAAGGTCAAACGCACATCGCCACCTCCAAGACACTACACAGATCTCGACAAGGGCTTCTTTTACACAGAGTGAAAGAGGACTTTGTCACAGTGAGAGCTTAGTAAGACATAGCATGGTAAACACATCAACAATGGCTCCCTGCATGGTAAACAAATCAACAATGGCTCCCTGTGTTTCAGATGTGCTGTAATGTGAACTCCTGGTCTCCTACTTTCCACCTTAGCTGCGTCATTAAGTCCGGGGGCCTCTTGGCACCACAACTGCTGTGGATGTGTCTTTAATTAATAGTATCTGACTCTATGCCACAGCTTGTAATCTGCCCTTGGATGAGTCTGTGAAACAGGCTGTCATAGCAGCATGTGAAATTCCTTTTAAGGTGAATGCAGGCTGAGTGTCCCAGGTGTTACGTCCCAGGGTGATACAACTGACTCACTCCTCCATTATGTAAGTCTTATCACCCTTATTAAGATCACAGCGTGCCAGTCACGCAGATAATCTACTCTATTGTAGCTCAGCACATTTGTTGGCTATGCTGACCAGCTATTCATCGTCTGTCTCAATCTATGTAAAGACATGGGGCTTTCCATTGGTTTTGAAGTAGACCAACTGCAAATGAATGGACACTGTGGCCCAATCCCACACTGTCCCCTACCCAATCCACCACCGAGTGTCACTCCAAATTAAGTTTAACTCGCAGCTGTGGAGGGCACTCTCAATTGAGGCGGAGGGTATATAATGAATCGGGTATATAATGGATGTTCTATCGGGTTAAGGTCAGGACTCTGTGCAGGCCAGTCAAGTTCTTCCACACCAAACTCGCTCATCCATGTCTTTATGGACCTTGCTTTTTGCACTGGTGCGCAGTCATGTTGGAACAGGAAGGGGCCATCCCCAAACTGTTCCCACAAAGTTGGGAGCATGGAATTGTCCAGAATCACTTGGTATGCTGAAGCATTCACAGTTCCTTTCACTAGAACTAAGGGGCCAAGCCCAGCTCCTGAAAAACAACCCCAGACCATAATCCCCCCTCCACCAAACTTCACACTTGGCACAATGCAGTCAGACAAGTACCGTTCTCCTGGCAACCGCCAAACCCAGACTCATCCATCAGATTGCCAGATGGGTAGGTCAGGACCTCTCCTGCAACCAGTTACCATTGAGAAGGTTAAGGTGGAGATGGTGGAGACCTACAAGTACCTTGGACTGCAGTTGGATGACAAGCTGAACTCGTCAGCATGTACAGAGGCCATCTACAAGAAGGGTCGGCCGGCTCTACTTCCTGAGGAGGCTGGCGTCCTTCGGGCATCTGCAGGAAGCTCCTGCAGATGTTCTACCAGTCCGTGGTTGCCAGCGTCCTCTTCTACGCCGTGGTGTGCTGGGGAGGCAACATCAAGAAAGGAGACGCGGGGCGGCTGAACAAGCTGGTCAAGCAGGTCGGCTCTGTGGTCAGCATGAAGCTGGACCCACTGGACACAGTGGTGAACAGGAGGACCATGGAGAAGATGCTGGCCATCATGGACAATCCCTCCCACCCTCTCCACCCCACTTTCTCAAAGCAGAGAAGCAGGCGCAGTGACAGGCTGCTGTCACTGCACAGCAACACAAACAGACTGTTGGATTATTTTGTACCGAGAGCTATCAGGCTGTTTAACTCCTAGGTTCTAAGGCCCCATGTTTTTTAAACTAGGCAATTCTACTCCACATTTTTTGAAGTTTTAAATAAAGGTAGTTACATTTTAAAGCTAGATACTTATTTATCTATTTATTTGGTCAGCTCAGTCAGTTTTTAGCCTATAGTTTTAATTCTCTATTCATATTGCAATGTTGTTATGTCCTCTTTGTTGTTGTTTTTTTTTTTTTTTATTGCATCTGTGCCTGACTGTTTTCATGCTGCTGACAATGTCAATTTTCTTCGGGATAATAAAAGTATCTATCTATCTATCTAGATGGAGAAGCGTGATTCGTCACTCCAGAGAACGCGTCTCCACTGCTCTAGAGTCCAGTGGCGGCGTGCTTTACACCACTGCATCCGACGCTTTGCATTGCACTTGGTGATGTATGGCTTAGATGCAGCTGCTCGGCCATGGAAACCCATTCCATGAAGCTCTCTACGCACTGTTCTTGAGCTAATCTGAAGGCCATATGAAGTTTGGAGGTCTGTAGCGATTGACTCTACAGAAAGTTGGCGACCTCTGCGCATTATGCGCCTCAGCATCCGCTGACCCTGCTCTGTTGGATGGGTGAGTGAATACTTTTGGCAATATAGTGTATAATGAGAAATGGCCAAAAACCCAAACTGAGATGTTTTTGCAAATTAACTCTATATTGCGCACTGTCCCTGTTGAGGCAAATAAATCAATAACTTACTATCATGCCTCTTTGGCAGCATTCCTTATTTTGTGAAGAGGCCGCATTTGCATGTTCAGGGGCGGACTGGCCATCGGAAGCACCGGCATCCCCCCCCCCCCCCATCAACAAAACGAAACTGAAAAATCTCACCACATCGGCTCGGCTCGTGGCCTGACTGGGGCTACATTTCCCGGCATGAAATATTCACCCAGTCCGGCCCTGTGCATGTTGCAGACTGATCAGCTTTGTATGTAACATTGTCCCTGTAAATAATGGAATATATGATGTAAATTTGACATAGACCTAGTACTATTTTGATTTATATTTATATATGCATGAATACAGGCTTTTAAGAGTCAAGTCAAGCGATCTAGGGATAAAGTGATGTTCTACTATTTTTGGTTTTATCTTTTGACACCATATTCTATGATAGTCTTTGTGGCTGTAAAATCAGTGTGAGGTAAACAAACGATTGAGTACTGTAGCCTATCTACAGTAGGGAGCCCTTGGGGCTAGTAAACTTATCCACGGGTTCTCAACACACCGACTGCATCATTCAGCAGTACCGCTCGCATGCCTCAAGAGCTGTAGCTTAGCCAGTAAAGAGCATATTGCAGGTCGGAGACCCCAGTGAGTCAATATGCAGGGAAAGGATGTTGTTATTGTAGTAATTCGATTTTCATAAATATTTTATAAAATATACACTACAGTGACTTCTGGAGTTATTTTTGTGACTCGTGTGTGGCTCATTAGTCGAGTGGCTTCAGCTGGGGCTCTCAAAGCCTGATCACTCAACCGGCTGCACCTGGGTGCCAGGGTTGTCGTGGTAATCAGAAGAGGCCGATATACTCTGTCCACTAGCTGGCTGCACTGTCCATGGTGCTGTCTTGGCCTGAGGTAGTCTGCAACCTGCCCGTGCTGTCCATGGTGCTGAATCAGAGTGTCTAGGGGGCGAATTCACTAAAGGATTGCGCAGCTTTTCCTGACGCAAAGCCTGTGCAAATAAGTCAAAAATTATGTTTGCTATTCACAAAGCCCTCGCAAAGGGTGAAATACGGTGTTAACTGCGTTGCGTTCGTCATTGCGTTTCTCTGCGCCGGTGTTATTAGCTCATATTTAAATTAGGTAATATGGGCGGAGAATGTTCCCGTTTCTATGCAAATGAACATTATTGCAAAACCAGCCCAATTCACAAAGATCGGCGCAAATTGCCTCACGCAGTTAAAGTGAAATTAATACCGTTTTCAGAAACGTGGTGGTATTTAAGCGCAAGGGGTGTGTCGCGGCCAGCCTGTCCGCTGATCATGGCAGCAGTGATTGTTGCGAGGCGAATTCGGCATCGCAATGCCAGGCATGTTGTTCGTGAGAGAATATTTAGAAGAAGGTCACTTTTTGATTTAACACTAGAACCACCGTGGTAGCTGTTTGGACACCAGAGCGCGCAGCTCTTCAGCCAACTGGAGGATGAAGTCGCGTCTGGGGAGGCTCAGTTGACCATGCGTCTCTCCACCCGTCCCCAGCGAGTCCAAGCTCCCCAATGAATAATACTTATTTATAATAGCCTACATAGCACGAAACTGTGCGTATAATAGTCTATACGCGAAACTGCGCATTCCCTATAGCTGTTCATTGAACGGCTGGGGGCCGATATAGGTATAAATAAATAAAAACATAGCCTACACAATATTTTTTTTATTTGAATGGTCTTGAAAATATTTTGCTTTTGTATTATAGGTGAGGGCAGGTATCATCTTCAGCCATGGATGATGACTCCCGTGCGTAATCCTTCCAACGTTGGAGAGGCGGCGTACAACTGGGCTCACATCAGGACGCACGGTGTGATTGAGTGCACATTTGGAATCCTGAAAAGCCGTTTAGATGCCTAGATCGTACCGGTGGGGCAATGTTAAACACTCCCTCAAAAGTATGCCAGATCATCGTGCTGCAACTTGCATAACAACAAATGACAATTTTTCCTTTGTTCGTCTTTTCAAATCATTCCACCTCCGTTTGCAGTCTTCCGCGTTTACACACACAAATGGCACTGACTGATTGGGAAATTAAACCCCAAATATGATTTTTTGCTGCAGTCGTGATATTTTTTGCGGAAAGCTGTGAGACATGTTTTTGAACCTCGTCCGTGAGGCCTTCATGTTCGCTGTCTGAAAATCGTATCTTTCTTTTTCTGTCTGCCATCGTCCAATGATATGCATACGAGTTCGCGCTGTATGCGCAGTATTTATAGTCATTTCCTATATCAGCAGCAAATTGCACTCAGCCGCAAACACCGAATGGGCGTGTTTGCGCTGGGATATTATTAGCGCAATGTCTTTAGTGAATAGGTTTTTAAAACGGAGCACATAGCGGGCGCAACTGACGCGCAATATAATGGTGCAATTAGCGGGCGCAATTTGCTTTAGTGAATTCGCCCCTAGGACTTTCAGTGCTGTCGGTGCGCTCTTGGGGCAGCCTCCTGCCCCCCGGCCGCAGGGAGGATGCCACAACATACATACACTAAGGCTTCCACATGCCTCATGTGTGATTTAAGTTTGTTTGAGAACGTTCTTTTGCAGAACTTAAGAAGTTTTATTAGAAGATCAAGCGAAGGCCAAACTGCCAGCTTCTCACTTGGCTCAACAAGAACATGACCCTCCCTTGGTGTCTATGGTTGAGTTCAAGCCTCTGGTGATGCAGAATAAACATGCTAATGCCTACACAGGCACTGTTTGAATTTCAGAAACATTATTTTAAATATATTTTTAATTTAAGAAGTTTAAATAATTAATCCGGGCAGAGACCCTCATGCATTTTTGTAATTTCTGCCCTCCTTCGTCTTCCTCCTCAAAACGCCCGGCCTCGACCTAGTGCTGCGCAGCAGCTGTAATCTTCTTCTTCGTAGGACTTACCATGCATGAAAAACCACCAAACTTTGCACATAGATCCAGTCCTATGCCAAAAGTCCTCAAATGACTTGGCCCAAGTGAGTAGAAATGCCCATATACTTCGAGCTGACAGGAGTCCATCACTCCGTTTTTCTCAAAAACTGTAAAACCTATCAAACCCTACTCCTCCTACATGTTTGGTCAATTGCTGCACTACATCTTCAGACTGTCCTCCACAAACGATCTTCTCAGATTTTTGGAACATTGAGCCCACAGTGCAGGAACATGTTTTACTGTAAACAGTACTGTATGCAGCTACTGCAAATACTTGCTCAATAAATCTCCAATGTTCAGGAAAAATATGACAGCATTTTCATGACATGGTAGATGTGTGAAATATTTCAAATTGTATCTCAAAAACTGAATTTCTGACAGCATTTTGAAATCTCCTCATTTTGTCCCCTCAAACTACTGCTGTTCATACAGGAAAAAATGCACTACCCACAATCCTACCTCCAAATTAACCTGTGATATTTACATGCAACCCTTGATTGCTTGTCATAGAGCGAAACCATCTATGGCTTCTCACTTGGTAGATAGCTCAAGGAAGATGACTTGCCCTTGGTGTAAGGTGAGTTCATGTCCAGGGTGATGCAGAATAAAAAAATGTGATTGCATACTCATTGTGCTGAGTGACATGACTTAAAAGATATTTAAAGTTTTAAATTATGTTCCAGCCAGTTCTACTGACTCTTGTGTAAATTATTTGTAATTTGTCTCCTCTTCCTACTAATAAAATTCATCCACTCGGCTCTGCATTTTGCAAAATTGCATTTTAATGTTTCAATAGTTTTTGTTATTCCCTGTGTTCCTGATTAAAAAGGGAGAAAGAGGAGGGGTTTGGGGTTTATATGAATATGATTTTATAAGAGTGTGATGGTCGCATCCAAGCGCCGCACATGTTAAGCAGTTCCCTCACCGTTATTGTTAATTAGTTAGTCCTCTCACCTTTCTTGTTGGTTTTAGTTGGTTAATTTGAACATGTTTACATTCATAATGCACATACCCAATTTCATATAATGACACAACACATATTTGCGTTCATACTGTATATCATATTCATACTTTATTGGCAGTCCTGACTTACATGTTTTAGGTTGAGTGCATGCTGCTTAAAGGAGTAGTAAAGAGGAAATCATGTTTAGCCATGTTTTACGGTAACTTATGATCGTATACAATGGTTCAGATTAAACATTTGACAAAACTATCACTTTTGAGAAAGTCTGATAATTGCTCGACAACCGCTTCCTGAATCTCCTCTGCGGATTGATCTACACAAATATTCAGCCATATTGGCCTCCGAACTACACCAAAGTGATCTCGGTGAGTCAAACGTCTTATAATATGTCGTAATTAAGGTCCAGGTTGTCAAAAACGAGCATTCCCCTTTAAGGGTGTTTGTGAAACAGATTTTATTTTAAGGAAACCTTAAGTCAGAACTTAAGGGAAATATTAACTTAAGGTGTTTGTGCAACCTGCCCCAGATCCTGCCCCAACCCTTATTCTAACCCCAACCCACATTAGGGACTGGAAGAAGGACACCAAAATCAACCCGCCGATATCTACTGGACAAGTAGAGTAGTGGTGAGAGCATTGGACTCCTACCTGGGAGACTGAGGTTCAAGACCTGGTGGGGATGACTTTATGGGACTATACACAAAACCTCCACATGTTCATCCTTTCACTCCAACCTTTACCCCTTGCCTTATAGGTCAGATCCTGTCCCAACCCAAACCCTTATTCTAACCCCCACACTAGGGACTGGAAGAATGACACCAAAACCAACCCGCCGATCTCCACTGCACAAGTAGAGTAGTGGTCAGAGCACTGGACTCCCACCCGGGAGTCAAGACCCGGTGGGGAATAACTTTATGTTATCATCAGTGTAACTGCTTTAGCCACTGACCGCTACACAGCAAAATCTGCAGAGTTGATTTCTCGGTGTTAATGTGTTGGGAGTATAAAGTGTTACTCATTGGAGTTAATTTAACTCTATATAGAGTCTAATCTGTTTAATGTAACACTCTGTCAACAAAGGTGTTAAAATTCAGTGTCAAATGTGTGATCTAGTGATTACTAAGGGCCTGACTATCACGGTCTCCTCTATTAGTGACCTCGCTCTCTCCGACCATTTCTGTATCTTCTTCACTGCATTGGTTCCTAAAGTCAAAAGTAGTACTGGGCGCTTTATCAAGAAACGTTATCTTACCTCCACAGTAGCTGATAGTTTTAGAGAAATAATGACCACAAACAATTTATCAACTCCAGAAGTGGGGCCGTTAGGAACTATTGAAGACTAAGCAACCTTTAACACCAGAGTAAGGGCAGCCTTGGATTCTGTAGCACCTAATCAACTGAAAAGGATCACAGCCAATAATAAAGCTCCATGGCGAAATGAGGAAACAAATCAACTAAAGAGAACCTGCAGAAGATCTGAGCGTATATGGCGAAAAACCAAGCTACAGGTCCACCATGATATTCTCAAAGAACATCTCTCTGCCTTTAATAAAGCAATAAGAAATGCAAGGAAAGACCACTTCTCAAAATTGATATCTATCAACCGAAATAATTCAAGAGTGCTCTTCTCAACAATTGATAGCCTAATAAACCCTGCCATAAAAACACCTGATAACCTGCTCTCTACCTCCAAATGTGAGGAATTTGCAGCTTACTTCAGAGATAAGATTATGAATATTAGGAGGAATATCACCCAGGAAAGGCCATGCATCCCGTTCACAGAACCTCTCCCTCCATGTAATGAACATATTAGCTTGTTTACACTGATGGACACAGAAATGTTGAGAAAAGTAGTATCCAAACTCAAATCCTCCACATGCCTGCTGGATCCCATCCCCACCGATTTTTTCAAAACTATTTTTGACTGTATCTTATGACATTTTATCCATTGTTAATGACTCCCTATCTACAGGTGTCTTCCCACCAATACTTAAAACTGCTTTGGTGAGACCCGTGCTGAAGAAAAACAACTTAGACACTTCAGTTCTTAGCAATTTTATCTCCAACCTTCCCTTTTTGAGTAAAATTCTGGAAAAGATTGTTTTCAAACAGATAGCTAGCTAGCAAACAGGAACACAGTTCTCAGGAACTACTCAAGTTAGGGTGTGAATGAATGTTGGACATGGAGGCAGGGAACAATCTTGGCTCTTTAGTAAGCCTCAGGTGGAACAGGTAACTTGCAGGGAATATATATGCATTTAAGCATTTGGGAACAAATATAAAAAAGAGCTGTTACAAACAGCAATGGGAAAAATCAGAAGCAGAATAGCTCCCTATTCACACATCTACAAACATAACAATCGCCCGTATAGCAACCCGATATCACGGAATTTAGTGGCACACACACGTCATTTAATCTATGACAACGTTCTCGGTACCACGATTTCACTTACAAATTCGTGGTGAGATCCACGATTTGGAATCCAATGTATTCCTATGGGACGGCAATGTATGTACCACGAATTCGAATCAAATGTAATTCCTGGCTCATTTACCGAGCGCCATTAAATTATATGAACTATGTTTGAATTGGTGTAGGCTACTGTTTTTCATTGGTGGTGGTGTTCTGTAGTTTGTTCTACATCACTGCATTGTTTATTTTTTCTAAATCGTTGTTTGTTTGGTTTGTAGGCTAATGGTTCGATGGTTCTTGCATAGCCATAGACTATAGGCCTAGCATATGCTATAGCCTAGGCTTTGCCCCGTTATAAAACGATTATTAAATTTCCTCTTAAAATACTACTTCATGTTTTGGATAAGTCTATAGTGATTTGTTTGGTTAATAATTGTTTTGTGGGTCCTAGGTTACTACATCGAATGTTGAAGCCTACAAATATTGTGATTTATGGAAAAGCACTTGCGCATACAACCCTGCTTTACGGTTATTTTCCCTCCGTGGTGCAGCATTCATTCGATTTTGCTCCAAATATCTTTATTGCGACATCATCTTTTCTACTGGTAAGTGGTGTACGGGTATCCTGTGCATGTTTCATGCAAATTAATGCATTATGTTTTTCCCTTTCTAACAATTTGCATGGTTTTCACATTAAGGCAATAGTGCTCACTCCCAGACATGCCGGTGGTTGCTAATTATGGATCAGAAACCGAGTTGAAATGATTGCTAACCTTAGCTAACGTTAGTTAGTTAGCTTTCTACCTAGCATTGCAAGATATCTAGCTTCCTATGTTTTTCCAGAACACATAGCTTGATGGTGAGAGTAACCACCAACGTATCACGTCAACTAACAAGGCTTCACAAGGTTTACATGTTAGGTAGCTATTAGGCTACGGTATGGGAAAGGAGTTGTCAGCTCTCGATGCTACGATGCTCAATGCTTTAAGTTAGCTAACTTCGTGTGTCAGGGTGCTGGGACCACGAGCTAGCTACATGACGGAGTGAATTAAATTGCACAATAATGGGCGTCTAGTGCAGGGGTGGCCAACCCGCGGCTCGCGAGCCGCATGCGGCTCTTTGCCCGTCAATGTGCGGCTCCTCCATTCATCCTCCAAAAAAAGTTGGCTTGCGGCTCTTCCATCCTTTCATTAAAAATTAAATTCATTCATTCCATAAGAACGTTTCTCTCTCTCTAGTTTCGCTGTGCATTTCTTCCCGCCCATTTTAGTTTATTGCAGATTTTTCATAAAATCATTATTCGTTTCGCTAGTGAGGAAGTCGCGTGAGAACCACTTCAAACCAATCATATAGGTAGCAAATCACCTTGGTAACAAAATTATTAGGTGCGTTTACATGGACGGTTTGAATCGGTTTCAAATAGGTTTGGAAGACCAAACCGATTGAAAATATGTCATATAAACACCTCAATCCGACTGAAATGCCCCAACCCGATTGAAATTCCAATCGCTTTCAAGAAGGTAGTTTAAACCTTTTCGAAACCGTTTGGTCCGTCATGTAGGCTATACTACCTTGAAATGGATTGATGCTGCGTTCTGCGTTCATTTTGCGCATGCTCAAGACTTGACTAATCAAGGCACGCTCGACAGTTCCGTAGTCAGCTGTTTGTAACCATCGTAACGCAATCACTCACGGCTGCGTGCGCGTTCGAAACATTTGTTTCGTTGTCGCATGTAAACATCCAACCAGTTTACTTTGTATCCCATGTATACGCTCAAGATGAAATCAGCTTGAAATCAACCAGATTGAAAAATATTTGTCATGTAAAGGCACCTATTAGAAAATATGAAGACGAACACAGGACATTTTTTACCCGAGTGGGGAGAGTAATTTTTTCTTCATAGAACGTAATGGTAAGCCATTCCGTCTGATATGCCAGACATCATTGGGACATTTCAAAGCCTCAAATCTCGAGCCAGTCCAGCCCAACCCAACCCAGCCCAGTCCAGCCTAACCCAGCCCAGCCCAGCCCAGCCCAGCCTAACCCAGCCCAGTCCAGTCCAGTCCAGTCCAGTCCAGTCCAGCCTAACCCAGTCCAGCCTAACCCAGTCCAGCCTAACCCAGTCCAGTCCAGCCCAGCCTAACCCAGCCCAGTCCAGCCTAACCCAGTCCAGCCCAGCCTAACCCAGCCCAGTCCAGCCTAACCCAGCCCAGTCCAAAATATATTATGTCAGAAAATATCTTGTTGTATGTATTAATTTTAAATAAATTAACTTTAAATGTATATTTAATGGACAATAATGTTTTTCTTCTTATTTTAGACTGGGGTGCCTTGGGATTTTAAGTACTTATGAAGGGTGCGGTGACTGAAAAAAAGGTTGAGAAACGCTGGTATATATGGTGTGGCTCTGGGTGGTACCACAGTCATTTTTGTGGCTCTTAGTCTCTGACTGGTTGGCCACCCCTGGTCTAGTGGGACATTTTTTTCATGTTGGAGTACATTTGGTTGCTATACAGACAGGCCTTATTATAATGTGCCATATCTTCTCTTCTACTACAGGTCCGATCGAGCAACCCACCTAGATTTACCCTGTATCTCAATCTCGCTCCCTCTACCCTCTATACCTTCTACCCTCTACCATACGTTTCTCTCTCAGCAAAAGGCACTTTTAAGAGCCACACACACACATACACACACACACACACAAATATGGCAAGCAAACCCCTGAACACCCTGAACCTTGGGGAGCCTGAGAGCATACACATTGCTCTCATGAAGCTCGACTGCTTGTTGGATGAATCGAAAGTGAGTACATTATATAGCTTCAACTTGAATGTTAAACTTGTGCTTCAATAGAACGTCTTTAAACATATTAAGTCTTATTTGATTTTTCCACACAAACAGCAAGGAGCTGCCCAAAGACGGCCCCGCGTCTCACCTCTGACGACCAAAGCCTCCGCTCGAGGCAGGCCAAGATGAAGACGGGGAGGGCGTGGAGGTAGACTGAAGGCCTCAGCAACAGGTTGGTATCTGAATTACATGCATTGTTTATGTCAATTTGCCATTGGACAATACCAAGCTACAGAATTATATGTTATGTTCTGACTGGGTAATAAAGAAAGTCTTCTTGGTAACAAAGCGTGCTAAAATTAACAACACACCCTGGATACAGAGATGCATTTCTGAACTTCTGTCCTCCAGCCCACCTCTTCACACCGAGTGGTCCCTGCCCTCTCATGCGTAGAGCAAGTGGAAATTGGTAAATGGACAGAGTGTGAATACAGAATATAATTTTGGGGATTGGGGATAATTCAACCACTATTAAATCACTGGGATTAAGTACTGTTTTGACAAAACTGACAAAACATTGATGCTGGCTTAACAGTTAATGTCATTCACAGACTATACTACATAATTGTGTAGAGTTAAGTTGATAAAATAATTAATGTACAGGTTATTGTGCAGGTTATTTTCTAGCAATGTACAAACATCTTGGATTTTAAATACTATATACAGTTATTGTAGTTTGTATCAATACTGTTTGTTTTCTCAATCACATTTCCCTCTTTCATTGAATGTATTTGCTCATTTAGGTCATGTCCTTTTTAGACCTGCAGAAATTGAACTCTGAAAGGAGCCAATTACTGGAGGCTTTGGGTGACACTGTTCATGGTGAAGATTCGTCCACATCCTCATCGTGGACACACCGTCAGTCTGCCGCTCGGGAGGAGTGGAGAAAAGAGAGGTCCTACCACCTAGATTCCCTCCTCTCCTCTAGGGTTGTGACTGAGAGGAAGTGCAGCCACTGTCAAGCTCCTGCAGTCTTTCGATGCAGAGACTGCATGCCAGACATGTGGCTTTGTGTGGAGTGTGACAAACAACTCCACCAAAAGTTTATCCTCCACAACAGAGACTCCATGCTCCATGGGTTTTATAAACCCATTGCCCCAACAGTGGGCTTGGTGGAGGAAGGAGGCACATGCAGGCTGAGCAAGCAGGGTAGGATTCTGGTCTATTGAGATGGATTAACATATTGCTTCACGCAAAACATGCCACAGACGTGCATTTCTATTGCACAGACATTGCAAGTATTGGCCCTACCTGAAGAAGGTCGTGACCTCTCTGCCAGAACTGGGTTCACTACTGGAAATTAGTCCATTCCTGTCTGTCATGCACGCCAAAGCCCATTCTACCAAGTGCAAGGTATGTCATTTTTTTCTTTCACACATTTGAACCTTTTATATATATACGCACTCACTGTCAAACCTGCCGCTATCTATGCACAAGATGTCCGGATATGATTGGCAATGAGTGATCTTTACTCAATCAATGTCTATGTCAATTTTGTATGGATCCACAAGTCGATCAAGCTTATTTTTTCTTTGTATCGTGCTGAAGCCATATAGCCTACTGCGCTCAGACTTGGCTACATTAGCTGGTGCCCCGTCTTCAAATTTACTTCTGGGGTTTACGAGTAGCCTACCAGTTGAATGCGTTCCAGAAACAAAACGCAAAACCCCCACGTTCACCATATCTTTACTAACAAATATATTTACAATACTGTTATTTTGCGCATTTGACCAAACAGCCACCACGTCTTGACCCGACGTCAGTTACCGAGATAGATAGGCTACTGTAGGCCTAGATATAGGTGTTCGTAATAATTAAATTACATCCAGATGGAGAAAACATGTGTTAGAGAACAAGGTATAGCACCTTTCATACAGATAAATTCAGCTCAAAGTGCTTTACAACAGAGCATTTAAATTAAATAATGTGAAACTTAATGATGCTTCATTCGTAGGCTATAGGAGAAAAACACTGAGCCCAGCCTGCTAAATCTACTCAAAGACGCCACCTGATGGTGGTGCATCACTAAAACGAAATAACACCCGTCTGAAATCCCACGAGATTTCCAACAGGATTTCCCTGCCAAATACCGCGAGGTGAAATGCTGCAGCATGTGACATTTCTAACTTCCCACATCTGTATCAAATAACCCTTTTTTCTTCAATGTGATAGACGGATGGCCTTCACCTTGCGTTGTCACGGAGATATGTAAAGGTAGAGTTGTATTCATAATTTCCAGTCTCACCACCTTGCCACTGTGGTAAACATGTCACTGAACTGCAAATCGTTTTGCTTGAGTGCTAACGTTAGCGTTGACAAACCTAGAAAACAAAGCTTGCTACGGCAGGTGGTTTGGCCCAAAATACATACGGCAGGATGCACAATGCAAAAGTTGTGATGCAATTTGGTCGCAGTTTGGTTGGTTTGATTCAGACCACAAATTGAAGCACTGGAGTTCAGTGGACGAAGTGAGTAGCCTGAGTCCTAAAAACATTGAGAAAGTGTGTGAATTTATTCGTTTGATTAAAAAACAAAGATGAACCTGTAACATTAAAAAACAAGGCTATTATGGGTGCATTCATAAATTGTCTCACTGAGCGCCAGAGCCATGGATGTATTAATAGAACTGGGTACAGCCACTCCATTCACTGACCGCTATCAACAATGAAGCCCTATTGAACCGCGCCATCTTGGCAAATTTGTAGTCATTTGACCATTTCCGGTGACTTTTGTACTTGCGCAGTTGTGCTTTTCTGGCCTTCCGGTGACTTTTGTACTTGCGCAGTTGTGCTTTTCTGTCCTACACACGTCCACGGTCAACATTGGCGTTGACCGCTTCTAGCTATCGAATGGCCGACTGGTGTAAGATGGATAGCCTAACGTTAGAGAGATAAATGTAGTCTATGGTTATGTTAATAAAGCTAACAATGATGTTGTAACATGCATGCAGCACTGCCGATCTGAACGATTGATTCATTATTACCATGGATCGGTATTGGGATTGATCAAGGGCGAATGTGAAATAGCAGCCACGAACTCAGCGGGTTATCCGAGATGCGGTAGCAGCGGCCAAAGCTCCTGCTGGCGGGGAGTGAAGCTTTTCAACTCGCTTGTCACTGGCTCCGTGGAGGAATTTAGCCTGGCTGCAATAACGTTATCGCGAACGGAATGAATACCATCTACTAGCAAACAAAACATCTTCAGCTATAATTAACCTGTTTAAACTAAGGTGCCTGGATGAAAAAAATATTTCTCCAATGGATATATTTTACAAAAACAGGTTAATATGCAAGCCGGTTTTCATTGCTAAATCAAAGCGGGGAGAGCCGGGAACGTGCGTGGACGCGCGTAGGACAGAAAAGCACAACTGCGCAAGTACAAAAGTCACCGGAAATAGCAAAATGACTACAAATCCGAATCCTGGGGGCTTGGCCAGAGCACACTGGGGCGGAAATTCAGAGGCACAAACGACTTTTCGAAAGACCCGAGAGCAGCCCGAGTACGCCCGTGAAGTGGTGGTGAAGTATTAAAAAATATTGACAAGGTCTTGAAAAAGTCTTAAAAAGGTATTGAAATTAACTTCAAGATTCCTGTTTAGACTGATGAAGTGCAGTGTGAGGGAGTAGGCTGGCAATAGTTGAGGTTACCACATCATGGGAATGTTGTCATTTCGCCTGTCTATTCTTATCGTGATGGTAGCCAAATAAAATATAGGGACTATCCATGATATCAATCCAATCTATGAACAACAACAACATATTATTATCAGTCCCTCCAGAAAAACGTGATTATGCGATCGCATAATTCATTGCATAATCAGGCAAAAGGCGCAGATTATGCAAGGGTCACATAATTTTAGAAAGAGCGCATTTTCACCGCGATAATCACTGAACTCCGCGCAAAAAACGTGGAATATGCGGGGCTCGCTTGATTTCATACGTCCCGCATTTTTCTGCTTCAAGTTTTAATGTTTTTCACCTCGTTTGTAGGGTTGCCACCTTCAATGGGGAAAAATAAGGGAGACCTTGCCAGCAGTCCCATGCTCACGGAACACTTCCTGCATTCTAGTGAATTGCACCAATTTATGTTCAAAGTCCTCTGCTATTCTCATCATGAATGAAGGAAATAAATAGCCAATAAGAGTAGGCTAAAGGACAGCTGCATCGATTATATTAAGATCAAATCAATAAACATCAGATCATAGACATGGGCAAAATGTTTGGTCTGATAAACTTGGAAATGGCAAATGACCTGGACGACCACAGAGACCAGACATCGGGGGTTGTTTATAAGTTCCAATGCTGCCTTTTAAGGCTTCCTTCAATCATGACGCCGGTCTATACCGTACCTGGTCTAGGCGCTCTCGCATAGGCTATGGTTTTGTTATTTCTCGTATCATTCCAAGCATGTGAAGACGTAGTGTAGGCTATATGCATTAGAGTGGGGTGTGCACGGAAATACAACTGCAGTCAAGTGAGCCGCACTTTTTTCTTCCACGGTCAAGTGAGCCACACTTTTTTTTCTAAATTCAAAACAAGAACGGGGTGCGTACCTATTAGTAGTATTACGGTAAAACGGTGAAACGGTTTCTGCACTAGATATTTATATCGTCGCTGCTTCTTTTTCTTACACTGATATTGCTAATCGCACATTGGGAAATTAATGTATATAATTAAGATATAATGTAGAATAAATAAATGTATGTATTTCGGAAATTAGGTAGGCTAGATGCAGAACTAGCCTATTTCTCACCCACTCATGCACTTGACGTCAATTCTGACTCTCTCTCTCTCTCTCTTCTCTTGCTCTCAGTCTCTCTTCTCTTGCTCTCAGTCTCTGGCTAAGAATATTTAATGCTCATGTAGTCAATATAATGTGAATTATCCAAAACTCTTCACAGGATGCATTTTGAATCAATCCTCAAAGTATTAATGTACAAACATTTGAAGTGTGTTTTTCTCGTTCTTGACAAGTAATAAAAGGATAATTATACGGTGTTCATTAGAGTCTCTCATACATGCTTTCAGGACCTCTACCAAACTATCATTTTGACGGTCAATAATCCCATCACAAAATCCTACTGTAAGCACATTTTGACTGTTTTTCTGAATTTTGACAGGTGATTATAGGAGAAAAATAATTTTGTTCATGGGAGTGTCTCATATCCCTGAGTTCAGGACCTCTCCCTCTATCATGTCATGCAGGAATATTACTTTTACAGTGTAGATTGTGAATAATCCCATCAGAAAATCCTACTGTAAGCACATTTTGACTGTTTTTCTGAACATTGACAGGTGATTATAGGATCGGGCAGGTGATTATATGGTCGGGCAGTGTTGGCAGCGCCGGTAGCGGATCGGGCGCTAAAATAATGGGCTGGAGAGCAGGGCAATGCACACTAGGCCTACTAAAGTCCCGGCCTATCTAGCTAGTAGGCAACTATAGCTTCCCCTCCTGGCACACGAACAGCTCCTCCTGCTAGCTGTCATCGTCACCGGCGACACTAGAAGCTGCTATTTTAGCTTACTTTCTCTCACCCGTTTGCGTATAGTGACTACATTCACCTCCCCTGTGATAAACCAACAGGGGAGGGGAGAGTAGGGCTATACAGATATTGGGCAATCTGGAACTGTTGGAAGTGATTGAACTGATTGCGTAACGAATAACCGGTGCGAACGCTGGTCTGGACTCAGGATAGGCCTTTTTCACAGCAACGCGTTTGACACGTCATTGCAGGGTAAACACAGGTGTAATTAATAACATTAATTATGGTCCTGTTCCGTTTAGGATTAGGTGGGCCGGGGCTTTGCTGGCGCACTGGAATGGCTGTGACACACTGGTCTATAGGGAGACCATCATTAATTAGATCAGTTAGCGTTTGACACGTCATTGCAGGGTAAACACAGGTGTAATTAATAACATTAATGTCTATGCTACACCTGTGTTTACCCTGCTTTGACATGTCAAATGGCTGCCGTGAAAAGGGCCCATGGACAGAGCCAGCAGTTGTTGGGGATCGCTGGAGTAGCTGAGACCTTTGAGAAATCCATCTGATTGCTACAAGCAGCACACTCGGGCTGGGAGGGAGTCGTTCGTAGCCGCAAGGGCTGCCGGCGGCGAAGACATTTAGGCAGGGGAGCGTCGGAGAAGTAGGAGGGGAGGCTGGTCGCTTCCTTTAGATAGAGAGGGCTGGGGGACATGAGTGTGTTCGCCACCGGCTCTCCAGCCTTGGGTTTTGGTGTTCGGCCTGCCGCCGTGCGCTATTCTGCACCGTCAACTCACTGTTCCTCCCGGGAATTGGACGGTGCCACAAACCTAGACCCCGGGGAGGGTCTTGTCAGATGGGCGAGTTATGTTTTAAATCTTATAAATTTTTACGTTGTGTGAGATGTGATTGTATTCCTTGTCTACACTCAGTTATCCTGTATTGGTGTGTAAATTAAATGTGTATTAGGCTCACAATGGGCTCACAAGCTCCACTACAAGTTGTGGACATCTTTATTTCCTGTCCTATGCTATTGTGTGGAAGTGATTAATCAGGTGTGTGGCACACCTAATGAATCACTTCCATCCAATAGTATAGGACATGAAATAATGATGCTCACAGAATTTCAGGAACTGCTTGTGCACAGAGCCCATAGGGCAATGCTGTGTGCCCGTAGACGTAGACCAAGTCCCGCAAGCCTTATATCTCCGGCAATATACCATAAACTTATAACTTATACCAATAAACTTATACCTGGCTGGATGCTGTGTGGGGTGATTGCATGTCACGAGCGCCGTAAGGCCCGTAGAATTGTAGTGTTAGAACCTGTTTGGTGTGTTGTCATCAGTGCCGTGAGGCTCAAATTTTGCAGTGTTGCTTAATGTTTGCTGTGTTAAGGCATCCCATGGGAGATGGACTGTGTGGCATAGTGATGATGGGGCGTTGGTGGGCTTTTTCAGCTGTCTTATTTTATGAATTTTAGGCTATGTGCCTGTTTGAGAATTCATGTATTTGAGCAATTTGTAATAAATACACTGTTTTCTACTCAGGAGTTGTTTGTGTTCTCTGGGTTCAGACAGCCCGTTCCGGTTTCATTAGGCTAACCCCATTCGAGTTGAACATTCTCCCTTCTCAGATCTCCGCTTTTTGCTCATTTCATTTTAAATGAAGAGCTAAACAAATCTCATAACTGGATTCTTACTTAACACCGCCTGATATAAACTAATTATTTCACAGCACCTTCTCTTGCTCAGAAGCCTGCCTACCCTACGATGACAGTGGTGTTCAATCACGTAGGCCTACGCCCACCTATTAATTTTTAACACTAACTCATAAACCAGAATAGCCTACCCTACGATACCAGTGGTGTTCAATCACGTCCGCCCACATCAATTTTAACTCAGAAGCCAGAATACCCTACGATACCAGTGGTGTTCAATCACGTCCGCCCACCTATTAACTCTAGAACCGCCGGAATTCGAATTGCCGCTGCCGCTTTTTTAGACTGCAGTGCAAAATGTGGGTTATTTCACAGTATGCCTATAGGCCTAAGGATGATTTAATAATGCATAGTTTTTTTTAAGTTTTTTTTTTAATTGTCCATACATACACGTAGATTTAACTACAATTATGAATTGTGCTTATGCAGGCAAAAACGTTATGAGAACTACTGCAATTTGAGTCTACACCAGCATTAGCCTATTACTACAACCTCCTGTTTGAAATGCACCCTCCGACCAGCAGACAGACTGCTGTATAAATTGTAGCCTACCATAGCCTATAGGCCCTACAGTACAATGCACATCAACGATAATAGCCTACTAATAGCCTCATAATGTTTAGATACATGTGGCCCAGACTACATCAAAGAGAAGGCATTTGTGCGCGCAAGCAAAAAATCTATTGGCTATTATAAAACTATATGCATTTGATGGTAGCCTAAATAGCTGATGATATTAGCAGATATAGGCCATATTTGGAGCCTAAATGAGGTGTGGTTCCATAAAAATGTACCTGTATAAAGCTGTTGAAATGCAGGTGCAATCTTGTCTAGGCTAAGACATAGACGTTTCTTTTCTTTCACTTTTAACCGCAATTTCCCTTTGATTTAGCCTAGACGTCTAGGGCCATTTAGACGTTGTTTAGCCGTCTAATCAACGTAAAAATTCTCAGTGGGAAGCATAAAACACTTTTCCTTTGCATCCCCGACAAACTTTGAAAAACAAAAATAAACATTCCCTCGTCCAAAGCCTATTGCCGTACATTGAGCGGCTACGGCACTCAAGAGTAATAAACTATTGAGCCACTCATGTATTATCACAGAAGTTTAAAACTTAGCCCATAGCTTTTTTGTTGTTGTACATCAGTGGTACACAAGACTGCAACGGCGGTTCTCTAGGCCTACCATAGATTCCTTTATTTCATATTGACACTTGACAGTTAAGCCTATGAATTTTTTTGCGCGGGCCTTTAACTAATTGGCCGCCCTACTCTCAGCCAATTAGGAACCTCGCACTCAGTATATAAAGGGTGAAAACCTTCTATTCGGTTTCCTGATTTTTCAACTTGAGAAAAAGACCTTTGCAGTAAACTAGCCTGACTCCACTGTCTCCAATGGACTCCAACCCTACCCTTGGAGCTCAGACTCCGCCAACAGCCCTGTTGAGGGCTAACCTTGGTTTCCATCTCCTCTCTGGGGGTCTGACTCTGCCAACAGCCCTGTTGAGGGCTAGCCTTGGTTTCCATCTCCTCTCTGGGGGTCTGACTCTGCCAACAGCCCTGTTGAGGGCTAGCCTTGGTTTCCATCTCCTCTCTGGGGGTCTGACTCTGCTAACAGCCCTGTTGAGGGCTAGCCTTGGTTTCCATCTCCTCTGGGGCTCCGCTCTGCCAACAGCCCTGCTGAGAGCTCAGCAATGTTCTCCCCTGCTGACACCATCCTCGATGGGCCTTCAGGAGCAACTGAGCCCAGCGGACCAGCCTGCACCCAGCTCCAGGGTGTGCTCTCCACTGCACCTTACCCCAGTGAACCGGACCAGGTCCAACCTCAGAACTCTCCACCTGGACCAACCGGCCCCAGTGAACTGGACCAGGTCCAACCTCGGAACTCTCCACCTGGACCAACCGGCTCGAATGTGCACAGGCCAAAGAACAAATGTTCGGTGACAGAAAGCACCAATGGACCTGACGACTCTAGGACCAAGCCCATGGACAGCAAAATGAGGAGCACCCACCCACCGCAACCGGGACGCCCTCCTCAGCCGTCTAGGCGAGTAGGCCTATTCATTCAATAACAGCCTGTGTGTAGACGGGATTTCTTTTCAGAAAGAATGGCGGATAGAAATTGTTTGGCGTGTTAAAAAAAAAAAGTAGGCTACCCGCCAGTGGCCGATAGCTAATTTTGAATTGCAAGTGTTTTTTTTATAGGCTATGCTTCGACCATATAGTTAAATAGGCTACTTATCCAGTCTCCAGAAAAACGCGGGCAAAAATCCTTGATTATGTGGGCAAAAATCCTTGATTATGCAATGGAATATGCGGGGGTTTAATGTGATTTTATGCGTTGAAAATGCGGGAACTTGCAACACTTGAAGGCAGCCTTGAAACTTTGTGATGAAACTTTTATAAACAACCATTATGCCAATGTCTGGTCTCTGTGGTCGTCCACGTCATTTGCTATTTCCAAGTTGATCAGACCAAACATTTTGCCCATGTCTATGATCTGATGTTTATTGATTTGATCTTAATATAATCGATGCAGCTGTGCTTTAGCCTACTCTTATTGGCTATTTATTTCCTTCATTCATTATGAGAATATCAGAAGACTTTGAACTTGATGCATTAAACATAAATTGGTGCAATTCACTAGAATGCAGGAAATGAGATGTCTGACACTCATAATCTCATGGGGGAGGACCCCCTGATCCCTGCTTGATTTGTGTTCCGTGAGCATGGGACTGCTGGCAAGGTCTCCCTTATTTTTTCCCATTGAAGGTGGCAACCCTACAAACGAGGTGAAAAACATTTAAACTTAAAACAGAAAAATGCGGGACTTAATATTAAAAAAATTAATATAAACTTAATTTAATACTATTTATTGTTCTTTAAATGTTCTTAGCCATTAGACAAATATATTCCAGGAGCCTGCCCCAGGTTGCCTGTTTCAATATCTGTGTGGTCTGAATGGCTCTATGTGCTACTAACCCTGCTCTGCCTTCCCTCTGCCTTCCCTCTCCCTAGTGCCTCTCTCTCTCCCTCCTATCTTCTAACCAGGTCCAGTGGATGCCCCACTGTCACCAGCAGACCTCCCGAAGTCCGATAGATACCCCTGGGTCTACTGTGGATGATGTAGCATGTCCGTTGAATATTCTTTCTCCTATGATGCTTTTAGCCTCTCACTCTGAAATGTAATTCAATGCAATGTATTGCTTCATAAATGTTCTATTCCAAATTCTTACAGCTCACTTATCTGGCCCCCGGGTGATTACTGTTTTTTTGCTTCCCTCTGGAATATGTAGAGAGTGGGTCGTATGCCCACCTCCCTTGTTCTCTGTAAAGCGCATTGTGTTGCCTCTGGGTATGAAATGCGCTATACAAATAAAGCTTTGATTGATTGATTGATTGATTAAGTTATATCAAGATTACGCTAACTATAGGTAACTTTGCTTATCTGTGTCATTTATTCCCTTTGAGTAGCCAAATTTACGATCAAGCTAGCTACCTACCATTAGCTCAATTGACCTTATGCACAGCAGGCATATTGGCAGAATAAGCCACTAACTGACCCAATCGCGAACCAACCACTAAGCCCATCCACCGGGGGGCGCCTCTGCGCTCCGTTTCTGACTTTGGGTTGGCGCTTGGGGGTGAAGTGGCCTTTTGGAGGGTGCTGACAGATGGGATCCTTTTGACATTTGGGAATCCTTTAACCTTTTCCTTGTAATTTCTATGTACAAATGGGGATAGTTTCAATTCATTTCAATTCCAACTTCTGACATTTGGGAATCATTATGCCAAATGGGTTGCCGATATGATAATTGATCCTATTGATTGTCCAGATGGGAATCTCTCTGACATTTGGGGCTCTTTGATGCCAAATGGCTCTGGTGAGTGCGGGTTTGGTTCTCTTGGTCCGAATCCGTCCAAATGGGCATCTTTCTCCAATGTGGGGCTCTTTTCATGCAAAACGGTTCTGTTGAGTCCTGGCATGGGTCTCTGGGTTCGAATCCGTCCAAATGGGCATCTTTCTGCAATTTGGGGCTCTTTTCATACAAAATGGTTCTGTTGAGTCCTGGCATGGGTCTCTGGGTTCGAATCCGTCCAAATAGGAATATTTCTGCCAGAGTCCCCAATGGACGATTCCCAAATGTGAAAAAGGTACCCCAGTGGACAAGATGCCCAAATGCCAAAAGGATCCCAAATGTCAGTGAGTCCCATGGGTCAAAAGAGTGCCAAATGTCACCATTCAAATCCAATAGGGATTCTCAAATGTACAGTATGTTTTTTTCATAATTGCAAAGGTCCAATCAACACAGGACCTCTCTAGCTGGCCTTGGGGCATGCTAATACCCCCACACACCAAGGCACAAGACTGTACTTTGATAGGAAATGTCAAAAATGGGATGTCCATATGGGAATCTTTCTTGATTCCCAAATTGGACAGTATGGTTCTGTTACTTGCAAAGGTGCAATCGACTCAGGACCCCACTAGCTGGTCTTGGGGCATCCTAAAACACCCACACACTGATAAGCAAGACTCTATTTTGATTGGAAGTGTCCAATTTGTGAAAGATTCCCAAATGTCAAAAGAGTCCCATATGTACACCCCCCTGGAGAGTCCCATATGTCACAAAGATTCCCAAATGTCACCATTCAAATCCAATAGGGATTCCCAAATGTACAGTATGTTTTTTTCATAATTGCAAAGGTCCAATCAACACAGGACCTCTCTAGCTGGTCTTGGGGCATGCTAATACCCCCACACAGCAAGGCACAAGACTGTACTTTGATAGAAAATGTCAAAAATGGGATGTCCATATGGGAATCTTTCTTGATTCCCAAATGGGACAGTATGGTTCTGGTACTTGCAAAGGTGCAATCAACTCAGGACCCGTCTAGCTGGTCTTGGGGCATGCTAAGACCCCCACACACCAAGGCACAAGACTGTACTTTGATAGGAAATGTCAAAAATGGGATGCCCATTTGTCACCATTCAAATCCAATAGGGATTCCCAAATGTACAGTATGTTTTTTTCATAATTGCAAAGGTCCAATCAACACAGGACCTCTCTAGCTGGTCTTGGGGCATACTAATACCCTCAGACAACAAGGGACAAGACTGTACTTTGATAGGAAATGTCAACAATGGGATGCCCATTTGGGAAACTTTCTTGATTCCCAAATAGGACAGTATGGTTCTGGTACTTGCAAAGGTGCAATCGACTCAGGACCCCACTAGCTGGTATTGGGGCATCCTAAAACACCCACACACTGATAAGCAAGACTCTATTTTAATTGGAAGTGTCCAATTTGTGAAAGATTCCCAAATGTCAAAAGAGTCCCATATGTACACCCCCCTGGAGAGTCCCATATGTCACAAAGATTCCCAAATGTCACCATTCAAATCCAATAGGGATTCCCAAATGTACAGTATGTTTTTTTCATAATTGCAAAGGTCCAATCAACACAGGACCTCTCTAGCTGGTCTTGGGGCATGCTAATACCCCCACACACCAAGGGACAAGACTGTACTTTGATAGGAAATGTCAAAAATGGGATGTTCATATGGGAATCTTTCTTGATTCCCAAATGGGACAGTATGGTTCTGGTACTTGCAAAGGTGCAATCAACTCAGGACCCCTCTAGCTGGTCTTGGGGCATGCTAAGACCCCCACACACCAAGGCACAATACTCTACTTTGATAGGATATGTCAAAAATGGGATGCCCAATTGGGAATCTTTCTTGATTCCCAAATGGGACAGTATGGTTCTGGTACTTGCAAAGGTGCAATCGACTCAGGACCTCACTAGCTGGTCTTGGGGCACGTTGTGAAGTGTCCAATTTGTGAAAGATTCCCAAATGTCAAAAGAGTCCCATATGTACAGCCCCCTAGAGAGTCCCATATGTCACAAAGATTCCCAAATGTCACCATTCAAATCCAATAGGGATTCCCAAATGTACAGTATGTTTTTTTCATAATTGCAAAGGTCCAATCAACACAGGACCTCTCTAGCTGGTCTTGGGGCATGCTAATACCCCCACACACCAAGGGACAAGACTACTTTGATAGGAAATGTCAAAAATGGGATGTCCATATGGGAATCTTTCTTGATTCCCAAATGGGACAGTATGGTTCTGGTACTTGCAAAGGTGCAATTGACTCAGGACCTCACTAGCTGGTCTTGGGGCATGCTAAAACACCCACACACTGATAAGCAAGACTCTATTTTGATTGGAAGTGTCCAATTTGTGAAAGATTCCCAAATGTCAAAAGAGTCCCATATGTACACCCCCCTGGAGAGTCCCATATGTCACAAAGATTCCCAAATGTCACCATTCAAATCCAATAGGGATTCCCAAATGTACAGTATGTTTTTTTCATAATTGCAAAGGTCCAATCAACACAGGACCTATCTAGCTGGTCTTGTGGCATGCTAATACCCCCACACACCAAGGGACAAGACTGTACTTTGATAGGAAATGTCAAAAATGGGATGCCCATTTGGGAATCTTTCTTGATTCCCAAATGGGACAGTATGGTTCTGGTACTTGCAAAGGTGCAATCGACTCAGGACCTCACTAGCTGGTCTTGGGGCATGCTTAAACACCCACACACTGATAAGCAAGACTCTATTTTGATTGGAAATGTCAAAAATGGGATGCCCATTTGGGAATCTTTCTTGATTCCCAAATGGGACAGTATGGTTCTGGTACTTGCAAAGGTGCAATCGACTCAGGACCCCACTAGCTGGTCTTGGGGCGTCCTAAAACACCCACACACTGATAAGCAATACTCTATTTTGATTGGAAGTGTCCAATTTGTGAAAGATTCCCAAATGTCAAAAGAGTCCCATATGTACACCCCCCTGGAGAGTCCCATATGTCACAAAGATTCCCAAATGTCACTATTCAAATCCAATAGGGATTCCCAAATGTACAGTATGTTTTTTTCATAATTGCAAAGGTCCAATCAACACAGGACCTCTCTAGCTGGTCTTGGGGCATGCTAATACCCCCACACACCAAGGGACAAGACTGTACTTTGATAGGAAATGTCAAAAATGGGATGTCCATATGGGAATCTTTCTTGATTCCCAAATGGGACAGTATGGTTCTGGTACTTGCAAAGGTGCAATCAACTCAGGTCCCCTCTAGCTGGTCTTGGGGCATGCTAAGACCCCCACACACCAAGGCACAATACTCTACTTTGATAGGAAATGTCAAAAATGGGATGCCCATTTGGGAATCTTTCTTGATTCCCAAATGGGACAGTATGGTTCTGGTACTTGCAAAGGTGCAATCGACTCAGGACCTCACTAGCTGGTCTTGGGGCATGTTGTGAAGTGTCCAATTTGTGAAAGATTCCCAAATGTCAAAATAATCCAATATGTACACCCCCCTGGAGAGTCCCATAAGTCACAAAGATTCCCAAATGTCACCATTCAAATCCAATAGGGATTCCCAAATGTACAGTATGTTTTTTTCATAATTGCAAAGGTCCAATCGCACAGGACCTCTCTAGCTGACCTTGGGGCATGCTAATACCCCAACACACCAGGGCACAAGACTGTACTTTGATAGAAAATGTCAAAAATGGGATGTCCATATGGGAATCTTTCTTGATTCCCAAATGGGACAGTATGGTTCTGGTACTTGCAAAGGTGCAATCGACTCAGGACCTCACTAGCTGGTCTTGGGGCATGCTAAAACACCCACACACTGATAAGCAAGACTCTATTTTGATTGGAAGTGTCCAATTTGTGAAAGATTCCCAAATGTCAAAAGACTCCCATATGTACACCCCCCTGGAGAGTCCCATATGTCACAAAGATTCCCAAATGTCACCATTCAAATCCAATAGGGATTCCCAAATGTACAGTATGTTTTTTCATAATTGCAAAGGTCCAATCAACACAGGACCTCTCTAGCTGGCCTTGGGGCATGCTAATACCCCCACACACCAAGGCACAAGACTGTACTTTGATAGAAAATGTCAAAAATGGGATGTCCATATGGGAATCTTTCTTGATTCCCAAATGGGACAGTATGGTTCTGGTACTTGCAAAGGTGCAATCAACTCAGGACCCCTCTAGCTGGTCTTGGGGCATGCTAAGACCCCCACACACCAAGCCACAATACTCTACTTTGATAGGAAATGTCAAAAATGGGATGCCCATTTGGGAATCTTTCTTGATTCCCAAATTGGACAGTATGGTTCTGTTACTTGCAAAGGTGCAATCGACTCAGGACCCCACTAGCTGGTCTTGGGGCATCCTAAAACACCCACACACTGATAAGCAAGACTCTATTTTGATTGGAAGTGTCCAATTTGTGAAAGATTCCCAAATGTCAAAAGAGTCCCATATGTACACCCCCCTGGAGAGTCCCATATGTCACAAAGATTCCCAAATGTCACCATTCAAATCCAATAGGGATTCCCAAATGTACAGTATGTTTTTTTCATAATTGCAAAGGTCCAATCAACACAGGACCTCTCTAGCTGGTCTTGGGGCATGCTAATACCCCCACACACCAAGGCACAAGACTGTACTTTGATAGGAAATGTCAAAAATGGGATGCCCATTTGGGAATCTTTCTTGATTCCCAAATGGGACAGTATGGTTCTGGTACTTGCAAAGGTGCAATCAACTCAGGACCCGTCTAGCTGGTCTTGGGGCATGCTAAGACCCCCACACACCAAGGCACAATACTGTACTTTGATAGGAAATGTCAAAAATGGGATGCCCATTTGTCACCATTCAAATCCAATAGGGATTCCCAAATGTACAGTATGTTTTTTTCATAATTGCAAAGGTCCAATCAACACAGGACCTCTCTAGCTGGTCCTGGGGCATACTAATACCCTCAGACAACAAGGGACAAGACTGTACTTTGATAGGAAATGTCAAAAATGGGATGCCCATTTGGGAATCTTTCTTGATTCCCAAATGGGACAGTATGGTTCTGGTACTTGCAAAGGTGCAATCGACTCAGGACCTCACTAGCTGGTCTTGGGGCATGCTAAAACACCCACACACTGATAAGCAAGACTCTATTTTGATTGGAAGTGTCCAATTTGTGAAAGATTCTCAAATGTCAAAAGAGTCCCATATGTACACCCCCTGGAGTCCCATATGTCACAAAGATTCCCAAATGTCACCATTCAAATCCAATAGGGATTCCCAAATGTACAGTATGTTTATTTCATAATTGCAAAGGTCCAATCAACACAGGACCTCTCTAGCTGGTCTTGGGGCATGCTAATACCCCCACACAGCAAGGCACAAGACTGTACTTTGATAGAAAACGTCATAAATGGGATGTCCATATGGGAATCTTTCTCGATTCCCAAATGGGACAGTATGGTTCTGGTACTTGCAAAGGTGCAATCAACTCAGGACCCGTCTAGCTGGTCTTGGGGCATGCTAAGACCCCACACACCAAGGCACAAGACTGTACTTTGATAGGAAATGTCAAAAATGGGATGCCCATTTGGGAATCTTTCTTGATTCCCAAATGGGACAGTATGGTTCTGGTACTTGCAAAGGTGCAATCGACTCAGGACCCCACTAGCTGGTCTTGGGGCATCCTAAAACACCCACACACTGATAAGCAAGACTCTATTTTGATTGGAAGTGTCCAATTTGGGAAAGATTCCCAAACGTCAAAAGAGTCCCATATGTACGCCCCCCCGGCGAGTCCCAAGTGTCAAAAAGAGACCCCAATGTACGCACCCCCGGTGAGTCCCAAGTGTCAAATGATTCCCATGTGGACACAGGAGGATTCCCAAACGTCAAGAGTCCCGAGTGGACGATTCCCAAATGTCAAAAGAGTCCCAAATGTCCCCATTCAAATCCAATGGGGATTCCCAAACGGACGAATGATACCCCGGTGTACGATTCCCAAGTGTCAGAAAGATTCCCAAGTGTCAGTCGCCGGACGGCCCCGGAGCGCCCTCTGGTGGCCGAGTCCGGCAGTAAAGATTCCCAAGTGTCAAAAAACGGGTTCTGTCTCTGAGGTCGTAACCCGAAATTGAACACGTGTTATTTATTGAATTACTTTCTGATTTATATTTATAGTTCATTACCTGTTAGTATCCTAGCTTAAAATTCTTAAATAACTTCCATTAATGTTAGAATGAAGACTGCCTTCAACACATCAAAAATGTTGTATACTGGAATTATGCTGTATTTACAATGAATGTTGACTTTGACTCATCATTGACAATTATGTTAGTAATATTTGTCCGTGTGACATGCAGGATGACAGTTCAGTAACAAAAACTGAAGACCCTCAGCGACCACAAGAGGTCAAGAGCAGCGAGGGACCTTTCCTACAAGAGAGCACCGAAGACCCTCAGCGACCACAAGAGGTCAAGAGCAGCGAGGGACCTTTCCTACAAGAGAGCACCGAAGACCCTCAGCGACCACAAAAGGTCAAGAGCAGCGAGGGACCTTTCCTACAAGAGAGCACCGAAGACCCTCAGCCACCACAAAAGGTCAAGAGCAGCGAGGGACCTTTCCTACAAGAGAGCACCAAAGACCCTCAGCGACCACAAGAGGTCCAGAGCAGCGAGGGACCTTTCCTACAAGAGAGCACCGAAGACCCTCAGCGACCACAAGAGGTCAAGAGCAGCGAGGGACCTTTCCTACAAGAGAGCAGTCTTCTGACTCATGCAGAATATGACGAGGAAGCATCACCTGTTCCTGACGGGGATAAGGTAAAATTTGCATGAATAATGAGTCGCAAATAAGTCACGTGTCACTTTTTAAACTAAAGGTTTGCTATTAGTAATGCAGGAGTCAACAAAAAAAAAAGAAAGAAAAATAACTCAATACTGAATAGCACATACCTTTATTAGATTAGGCAATGTCTAATTAATATGCCTACAGTCAGGAATGAAACCATTATCCTAGTTTATAATTTCTTATTACGTTTCATACAATGTTCATAATGAATTCAAAATTACATTATGTGCAGGATACAGACCAAACAGCATGGATGTAATAACTAATGTGTTTTCACTTTCCAAAAGGACAGTCCAATTTAATTACTACCCTATTTCTTCCCACAGCAGTGCACAACTGATGCCTCTACTATGGCATCATCAGGTGATGAACAAGAATCACAGGACGGTTATTTCACTCACACTTTGCCAGAGGAGCCATGCTTCTTTTTCATTTCTGAAGAGGATTGGTCCTTTCTACGGAGAAGACAACATAACCGTAGATTCACAACACTTGAATGGACAAATGTCATTTCTAAAGGGATTCGGACTGTACACCCCATTTGCAGCTTTGCATTCAAACACCACACTGTGCGGCCTAAGAATGCCATAACAAGCAAAATCCCCCTCTTCAAGTGTAATGGCTACTGCATGTTCCAAGACTGCCCCATCACTGTGGAAGTTAAAGTGGATTGTGAATCCACTCTTAAAGCTATTGTGAGCTTCCAGGGAGATGTGGTCAAACGGGGAACTTAACAGAAGGCCAATTCGAGCCAACCAACGGGATGTGTTGGCCAAAGAACTGGCTTCAAAACTACCCCGTTCCCTGTCTCTAGAGAAAATCAATCAGCTTGATGACAAGGTGGTGGAGTCTGGTTGCAGGGATGAGGTACCAACCAAAACCATTGCATGGAGTAAGAGAAAGGAACAAAGAAAACATGACCTTGAAATGATAAGCCTCCAAAAAATGATTGAGGAACAGAAAGGGGCTGGCAATGACGTCATTCAGAAGGTCCTCTTGCACCCAAAGGCAGTGATGCTTTGGTCTGTGGAGACGATCCAGGTATTCCACGACCGAGCAAAGGATGACATTGTGTACTTGGATGCCACAGGGAGTGTCCTCAAGAAGGCCAAGGGAGAAAGTGCACCTTACTATGTATACGAGCTGGTGGTCAGACATCCGCAGAAAGGTGGTTCACCTATCCCTGTGGCAACGTATGCCACTTCTGACCACACAACTGCTTCAGTGTCATTTTTCCTGGGATCCTTCTTCACTGATTATATCAGATGTCATGGCAGAGGCATTAAGAAAGACCAGTCATGTACATCTGTGACGGATCAATGGTGCTGATGCAGTCCATAGCATAAAACTTTTGTGGCATGAGCCTTCGTGAGCTCCTCTCCAAATACTATGATGTAGTCACAGGACAAGGACATGAAGATGACTATCATATTCCAGTCCTCCACAGGTGCCTCAGCCACATGATGAAAAACGCAAAGGATCTGTGCCGAAAACAGTATGTTGCTTTCCTTGCTTTTTTTCCCTAGAACTTTATTTTGCATCAAAGTATTCAGTTCCGACCTGACTGATTAATTAATTTACTGTAACTTTTTAGTTGTTGTTGCAGTGCCTCCAAACACTACCATCTGGCTATGTATGTGTTTGGACTGATGACACAGGCCACTACACTCACAGAGCTGGATGAGATTGTGACCAGTACTGCCGTGGTCTTCTCCAGTCCACACAGTGGAGAGAATGTTCCAAAACATGTTCGCAATCTCCAGACACTTTTGATGAATGCAGGGCAAACAGGAGATGACACAACCATTCAGGAGGAAGACTTTGAAGTAAGTATTCTATTTTAGCAATGAAGGCCCTGTTTTGTTTTGGACCATGTTTTGCCCTGTTACAATTTATTTAAAGGTGTAAAAAAAAGAAAGAAGTAATACTACATACTCTGTAATACTAAACACGGTAATTAAAACCAATATTTCACCTTACAGAACGACGTGGGGCCAACACCTTTCCAGAAACACTTTAGAAGTGTAATTCTGGAGGCCAATCTGGACAAAGGGGGGGAACAAAATGCCTACTACTGTCCAGAATTTGTACCTTCCCTGGAGAAGTACTTCTTGCCACATGCTGCTCTGTGGTCTGGTCTCATGCTAGGTGTGTTTTTATTCCCCATATTCACTTTCCATCTCTGTTTCCTGTTCTATAACATCTGCTCCTAACACATTTTTAATATCTTTTTTTAATTCTATTTAATTGTTCCTAGGTGACCTTGGACGGCATGGGAAAGGCCCCCTGTACGACAAATACACAAAGAAGTACATCAAAGCCTCCGGTAAAACAACTCAGGTAATAAAAATTTAAAAAAATGAAAGCTTTGTTTATTTAGTGGAAACACAGTGTTTATTGAATATAAAGGTTTATCAAACAAGTAAGACTTATATTTAAAATGCTAATTCCTCACAGAACTTCACAAGGGACAATAGAACTCAAGGCATTATGGAAAAAAGCCAGTGGGACCTCAAAAAGGTCAGATTCCAACGACGCAGACTCACCAGGCTGGATGACTTTGTGCAAACATATCAAGAGACGCATGATACCCTGATAAGGGAATATAAAGACTCACTGCGGACTCAGAAGAGGGTAAATGTAACAATATAATGTTTGTAATAGTCTGTACAGAATTCAGCAGATTTTATTGGTCTTTGCTAGTCATGAATACATATTTTGCTATACGTAGTAAATGCATATCTTAAACCTAGTAACCTAGTAGTATGTTTGTGTTCCATCAACAAATTATACTTATTCTATAATCATACCCTCTCTTTCTTGATATAAGAAACACAGGGTGGATCTTGAACGGTGGAAACAAAAGAAACAGAAGCGAAGAGGAGTCTGTGTGTCCCCAATCGCCAAGCCATTTCTCTTCAAAAGTCCAAAAAAGGTACAGATTTGGAAGAATAGAGTTGGGGTGCCAGATTGGAATAACACAAATTAAAAGCTAAGTAATGCAATGGTGCAATTTTTGTCTTACAGAGCTCACAGAAAAGACGCACCACAAGTTCTCCTGCAACATCTGAGCTTGCAGAGGATCCTCAGGAAGAGGACACACTGAGCCCAACCAAAGAGCACCTAGACCATGGTCTAACACAGGTTGGTTTACATATTCCACTCACAATAACATCAAATGCTAATCTGACCTTTAAAAAAAAAAAAATCTTCCCCATATTAATCAGATGCAGAATACGGAAGGTCGTATGCTTTATAGAGCACAATACCTGCATCGTTTCTCCTATTAGTAGGGTAGTTATTATTAAGAACCTTTTGAAATGAAATGGTTTTGTTGTGGAAATCTGTTTTACAGAGCACAAAGTCAACAGCTGTACCAGTGTGTCTTGAAATATTTTTGCCCACGGAGACCCAGGAAGAGAACACAATCAAAGACCTTGCAGACCATGATCCAATACAGGTTGGCTTACACATTCTATGTAAATGATTTCATAACGACAGTTTGGCTGAGTAGGGGACATCTGTAGAATGCAGAACAGTACCCACAGCTGATGGGCAGGGCTTGAGGAACCCCTGCACTTTGAGAATACTGGTACCTGGGGGAGGTGCAATAGCAACCCATTGCTGTGTGTATTTAATTGTCCAAATGGTACAGTAATGGCGCAACAACGGCTTATATAGTGTGACCCTAATCCAAGTATTTTTCTTTGTCCAAGGAGGGGCCCGTTATAATCCAAGACCTCCACCTGGCTGCAAAGTGGGTCCACAGCAACCAGGGGCTGTTCAAAGGAGAGGTGAAGGAACCACCATTCCTTCTTATGGATGAAGAGGACAGGCCTTGAGGATGGTGCTGGGGGAAGAGGACCAGGATGATGAGGACCAGGATCCGAGACGTCTTTTTATTTCACTTTGATGAAATGGAGGACATGGACATTTTCTTCTTGGAGTGTTGCGATATCCAGAAACTGAGGGTGAGTGCGCTACGCACAAACCCTCACACCAGATCTGCAGTATCTCCTGCAACATCTGAGCCTGTAGAGGATCGCCAAGAAGATGACACTCCCAACGAGCCAACGAGCACCTAGACCATGGTCTAACACAGGTTGGTTTACACAATGTACTCACAATAACATCAAATGCTAATCTGACAGTTTTGTCTTTTATTCAGCCCCATATTAATAATCAGATGCACAATATGGAAGGTTGTATGCTTTATAGAGCACAAAGATGACAACGCCACCAGTATCTCCAGCAATTTATTAGTAACATAACCTTTTTTTTTTTTAAATAGTCATGGAAATCTGTTTTACAGAGCACAATGTCAACAGCTGTGCCAGTGTCTCCTGCAATATCTCAGCCCACGGAGACCCAGGAAGAGGTCATTCACATAACCAAAGACCTCTCAGACTATGATCCAGCACAGATATCTGAGCCCACAGACGCCCAGGAAGAGGTAATTCTCATAATTCTCATCACTTCATGAAGTTTCTGTCCTGAACACATCTATGTGTCAGTATTGCGTCATACTTATAGCGCCACCTACTGGTGAAACAGGAAGTACTCATAACTCCTACATACGTTATCCGATTTACTACAAATTGCTCATGCTTGATGAAGGTCGCATCTTGAACACATCTGTACATCAGTATTGCGTCATACCTACAGCGCCACCTACTGGTGAAACAGGAAGTCCTCATAAATAAGAAAATACTGTACATGGGCAACTTGTCTTAACATGAATATTATCTAATGTAATGTGAAATACAATTGGCTAGTTCCACACTGATCTGACAGTGAAAATGTTCAACCTGGTCTCACCCGGCAGAATTCGACCTTTGTCCATCGCCTCCAAAAGTCATTTCTAGACAGCATCATACAACTCCATGTGAGGTAGTTGGTATTGTTTGCTAGTTGCTTGTAAAACGTTGTTGTTGTTTGCTAGTTTCGCCAGCTAGTTTTGCACTCTGTTGTCTCACCAAAGTTGTTAGCCCACCCTCACCAAAGTTGTTTGCCCACCCAAACCCCCCTCATATGCGTTTGCAAATGTATACCCCACTTCCATCAAGTGTTCCAATGTGAACAACCAACCACAAAACTCTTGAGAATAACCAATCAAAAACATAGGCCTATCCCACGTCATCTGCTAACGTTTATAACTGTATGATGCCGTCTAGAAATGACGTTTGGAGGCGATGGACAAACGTCGAATTCTGAAGTCTGCCGGGTGAGACCAGGCTGAAATGTTGGAATGCTGTGCTTTATTAAGCATGGCCTTTAATGTACATTTATGTTTCTTATGCAATTTCTCCTTAAATTTGGATAGAACCACAAAGGAAGGCTCATTATTGAAAATATGACATGTTTATTTCTTTTCATAATATGATCAGAGAAGAGGGTTACTACAAAACAGGACCCAAAGACCCAGAAGCGAGGGACCGATATGGCAGAGTTTGGACCCGCAGCAGCTTCTGCCTTGCAGGACTCTGAGCAGAGCCCCCCAAGTCAAAGAATTGGCCAGCCTCCTCCATGCGGAACACTGGCTAACATCTGAAGAAATAGACCTTGCCTGTCACACTTTAGCAAAAGACCACATGGACATGGATGGACTACAGAGCACCTTGCTTTATAGTACCTTAAACAAAGGAGGTATTGTTGCCACTCCCCAAAAGCCATTTGTACAAGTCCTGCATGTGAGAGGAAACCACTGGGTTACTGTTAGCAATGTTTTTGCTATGCCAAATGAGGTGACAGATTATGACAGTCAAAACGGTAGCCTTCATCCATCAACAAAACAAGCATTGTCGTGGATGATCAGGCCACAATGGCCTTATTTTACTGTTCAGAGAGCTAGTGTGCAACAGCAGAGATCAGGCAGCACTTGTGGGTTATTTGCAGTAGCATTCGCCTATGCACTATGCAAAGGTGTGAGACCAGAGAAGTGTCACTTTAATGAGGGGCGACTCAGGGCCCAGCTGTACAGTGGAGTCATCAAAGGCACAGTTGAGTTTCAGTTTGAGCCTAGAAAACCAAGCCGGAGACAGAAAGAAACAAGAGTGTATGTGTATTGCCTCTGCAGAACTGCCTACAATGGAGAGATTATGGTTCAGTGTTCAGAGTGCCAGAAGTCGTACCACCCCACATGTGCACAAATCCCAGCCTCCGTCATCAATAACGAGGAAAGATGGGACTGTTTCAAGTGCATTACCCGTGCACAGCAGTGATAGTGGCTTAGGTCTGCTTATTGATCCAAGCAGGACCCCCCCCCCTCCCGCCTTTGTGCTCTCATTCATTTTATGATGCCTCACTAGTGGGTTTGTTTCCTGTTACTCACCCTGGTCCATCTCACAGTAGATGGTGGGTCTATCTGAAAACTGGCACTTTATTTTTTATTGTGTTATTACTTTTTTGTATTGAATTTGGAAAAAAAATCTAGTTCATGTCACAGTGTGTCTGTAGTCGTGTGTAGAGCAAGTGTGGGTGGACAATGTTGAATGTACACTTGATGTTATTTTATTAATTACATTTATTATATTGCATTAAATTCCTGTGTGGTAATTGGCACTAATTTTTATATTTATATATTGAATTGGAAAATGCTTGCTGTATAGTACATTAAGCAAAGAAGGTATTGTTGGCACTCCCCAAAAGCCATTTGTACAAGTCCTGCATGTGAGAGGAAACCACTGGGTTACTGTTAGCAATGTTTTTGCTAAGCCAAATGAGGTGACAGTTTGACAGTCAAAACGGTAGCCTTGATCCATCAACAAAACAAGCATTGTCGTGGATGATCAAGCCACAAGGGCCCCATTTTACTGCTCAGGCCCTATTTTTCTCTGCAACAGCAGAGATCAGGCAGCACTTGTGGGTTATTTGCAGTAGCATTCGCCTATGCACTATACAAAGGTGTGAGACCAGAGAAGTGTCAATTTAATGAGGGGCGACTCATGGCACAGCTGTACAGTGGAGTCATCAAAGGCACAGTTGAGTTTCAGTTTGAGTCTAGAAAACCAGATACTTTTATTATCCCGAAGGAAATTTACATTGTCAGCAGCATAAAAACAGTCAGACACAGATGCAATCAAAAACAACAACAAAGGACATAACAGTATTGCAATATAAATAGAGAATTAAAACTATAGGCTACAAAACTGACTGAGCTGACCAAATAAATAGATAAGTATTTAGCTTCAAAATGTAACTACCTTTATTTAAAGCTTATAAAAAATGTGGAGTAGAAATGGCCTAACTTTAAAAAAAAAAAAACATGAGGCCTTAGAACCTAGGAGTTAAACAGCCTGATGGCTCTCGCTACAAAAGTCTGTTTGTGTTGCTGTGCAGTGACAGCAGCCTGTCACTGCGCATGCTTCTCTGCTTTGAGAAAGTGGGGTGGAGAGGGTGGGAGGGATTGTCCATGATGGCCAGCATCTTCTCCATGGTCCTCCTGTTCACCACTGTGTCCAGTGGGTCCAGCTTCATGCTGACCACAGAGCCGGCCCGCTTGACCAGCTTGTTCAGCCGCCCCGCGTCTCCCTTCTTGATGTTGCCTCCCCAGCACACCACGGCGTAGAAGAGGCCGCTGGCAACCACGGACTGGTAGAACATCTGCAGGAGCTTCCGTCCAACTTGTAATCCAACTGCAGCCCAAGGTACTTGTAGGTCTTCACCATTTCCACATCAACCTTCTTGGTGGTAACTGGTTGCAGGAGAGGTCCTGACCTACGAAAGTCCACCACCAGCTCCTTGGTTTTGGACGTGTTCAGCTGCAGTTGGTTTGACTGGCTCCATGCAACAAAGGCCCTCACCAGGCCCCTGTACTCCTCCTCGCCCCTCTCCAGCTCCTCCTGTCCTCCCCTCACCCACGCAATAGCAGTGTCGTCCGAGTACTTCTGTATGTGGCATGCCTCTGAGTTGTACTGGAAGTCTGACGTGTACAGGGTGAAGAGGACAGGTGAGAGCACAGTCCCCTGCGGCGCTCCTGTGCTGCAGACCCCAGTCTCTGATGTACGGTCCCTCAGCCTGACATACTGAGGTCTGTCAGTGAGGTAGTCTGTGATCCACGTCAAAAGGAGCGGGTCCACCTGCATCCGGGCCAGCTTCTCTTTCAGCAGGGAGGGCTGGATGGTGTGGAAGGCGCTGGAATAGTCAAAAAACATGATCCTCACAGCGCCTCCGCCCTTTGGCCTGCGGTCCAGGTAGGAGTAGGCCCGGTGGAGGAGGTAAAGGAATTACAATGTTTGATGGAGAGAATAAGAGCGACAGTTTATGAACGCACAATCATGTAGGCTAATAGCCCAATTCAGCACAAACATATATCTCAATGCAAGATCGTGTCCTCTAACCGGCTCATTAATGGTCCGATATGGATTTATTCCCCAAACTTAACCTATGCGCACACCTAATGCAGGCACTCCATCAAACGGCAATTATTGACCAATTAGATTGTCATTAATATGGCAAAGATCATGTGGACCTGTTTGCTGTTTGGTAAGCATATAAATGACAGTCCTCCTGTGCGTAATGCGAGCCTAAATGAATCCTGCGCTACTCGGCCTACTGGCCGAGATAGAATTCCAAAGAGGTGATGGCGATGGCGACTGCACCCACATAAGGGCACCATCAGTGAATGAATACGTCTATGTGAATCGCAAAAATGTGCACACTATAAATACCCAAATCATATGTGACGCTGACATGCTCATCACAAGTGTAGTGGCACGGTGGCCTGGCTCCACGCATGACTCATTCATCCTGGCGCACAGCAGGGTAGGGGCTAGACTGGAGGCAGGCGCTGCGCGTGACGGCTGGCTTGTTGGTGTGTGCATAGCCAAGATACATATTCTTTGTCTTTTTTACTTTAATCTTTATTAGCATTTTCCATCCATACAACGACAATACAATAAAACATTAAAACTTACAATAACAGCTTATGGGTACTTCCATCCATGCAGCTTTTTTCTCTTACTCAAATATTACAATTTTAATATTAGTGGTATCATCACACTTCCTTCTATAATCCATCCATTTTTCCCATCTCCCTTCAAACTTTCCTTCCTGCATCCTCAATGCATAAATAAATCTCATAAATCTCCTCCATAACACCCACCACTGCTCCTTGGTTGGGGGTTCCACCTTATACCAAGCCCTCATTATTGTCTTTTTACTAGCAACCAATAGTACTTTCACTAGGTATCTGTCCCCTCCTTGTACATCATTCTGTTATGTTTGCCAAGATATATATTCAAAGCTGATAAGAATGAGAACCAGTCAAGACCCCACCACAAAATGAGGACCCAAGCCCTCAGCCCCCTCCCCGTCATGAGGGTTACTAGCGGGGCCAAAGGGCCCGCACTGAGGTAATGCGCCAGCTATGAAGACACAAACAAGTAAGGTTCATATTTTTACCATTTTATTGTCTGTTGGTGTGTGACTGTGTGAGGTGTGTGAGTGCGTTTGTGAGTGAATGTGTGAGGTCCGTGAGTGTGGTAGTGAGTGACAGTGTGAGGTCCGTGACAGCATGTGTGAGGGAATGAAGTGCAGTGAGGATGTCCTGTTGGCTCTGGTGGTGTAGTGTGGTGACCTCCACCAACTGCTGCACAACTGCCCCACAATGCCCCAATCCCTTCTGCCACGTCCCTCTGGGCCTCTAGGGTCATGAGCCTCCAGCACAGTGTCTGAGAGGAAGCCCAGCCCTCAGGGACCCTTGAGGCAGGGACGCTGGCAGCCGGAGGTGGAGGCGTGGGCGGTGGAGACGGAGGCGCTGGAGATGGCACTGGAGGTGGAGGCTGGCGCGCTGGAGGTGGAGGCACTGGAGGTGGAGGCCGGTGCGCTGGAGGTGGAGGCACTGGAGGTCGTGGCGCTGGATGTAGAGGCTGCAACTGGCGGGGGCACGACCATCAGGTCAAGGACCACTGCAGACTCCCCTTCCTCTGAGTCCCACCCCACGTCAGAGTCTGGAGAAACAATTTCAGTAATTTTCTTTGAGTTTGTCTGTACACTTTATTATGCATTAAACATTTCATTGTGCAGCCATATTCATTTGATATGTTTTTCTGTTGGCAGTCAAATAAATGCTGTGATTTACCGGGTGATTTAGATGAGAGTCTTAATTTCCCAGAGGGGAAAATGTTTAATGTGGTCTAACATTATGAAGTGGTCATCTGTGTTATCGTTCCCTGTTTTTGGTCCTAAATCAATCATAGCCTACCACAGAATGTTTGCTTTCCTCACAGCCACATAATACAGAATGTCCGTGTAGCCTACGCCAAATACAGGATGCACAAAACGTACAGTAGGCTACCTAAACTGTAGGAGCAATCAGACAAAGGTAGGCTAGTACAAATAGCTTACCTTCCGAAGATGATTTGTTTCCTCGCGTGGACCTCACCAACAAGCACATGCACCTCCGTCTCCGAAAAGTTTATCTTCTTTCCGCGTTTTTCCATAAACGTAATTGTATTGCCTTTGCTCCACGCTATATTATGTTGGTTCCTTCCGGGTATCCACGTTGTGCGCTGTCATAGTTTTGACCATATATGGTTGAATTTGGGCGTGGAGAGGGCGGAACACGAGGAGCGTGCACATCCGCTGTCTTCTACGACACCGTCGGATTTTTCATTGAGGAATCGGCGCAGCAGCGTGTACGCCATGTTTGATAGATCCGAAAAGTGTGTAAATATTCTCGTCGTACGCGGCAGTCCGCCCTTTTCTTGTTTTCGTCGTACGCCCTATTTTACACCTGAATTTACACGCTCTTTGATAAATGAGGCCCCTGGTTGATGGCACAGTAGATGATGGGTCTATTGTTTGTTTGTTTTTACATTTTTTGTTTTGAATCGGAAAAGAATAGTCCATGTCACAGTGTGTCCATGTAGTAGAGCATGTGCATGGGTGGACGGACAATGTTACTGAATGTACACTGGATGTTGTTGAACGTACACTGGATATTATTTTATTCATTCAGTTTATTGTATTGCTTCAAATTCCAGTATCATAATTGACACTTTGCTTTGCATTTATTTATTGAATTGGAAAATACTTGCTTTTGAACTGGAAAAGATTAATATATAAAATGTAAATGGTATTAAAACAATTATTTTGGAACTCTCACTGACCTCTCACCTCTTGCTTACTAGAACCATGTCATGGCTGACCTCCAAATGTCTTTTTGACTGAAAAATGTAATTGTGACCGCCGCTGGTAATTTGGTCCTCAACTAGGCAAAGGTCATTTTTCAGTTTTTAACAGATTATGAAAGTGCAGATTGTAAGCTTTCAAATGAGGTCTCATACATTGAAATCTGAACATAGTTGAAGAAGATATGCTTATTTGAATGCTAGTACTGCCAAATCAACTTAGCTGAGAATTCCTCCTCCAAAGTTCTCCAACATTTTTACACCTCTGACTGCCAGGTAATGGGCGTGAACAATAGCCTGGTAACCGCACCCCCAGCCACTCCCCCACTGGACGATCTGTCATTATCTGTCAGAGTGGCTGTCAACTTGGGGTATTACCTGAGAGTGGCTGCCAAGTGAGGTGCTCTCTCACTGATGACCCCACACTCTTTGAGTCAGTATTAATCTTGTTCTTAACTGCATTCACAACACAATATAAGATGAAGTTCAAATTGAACGTTCTTTATTGTCACATACATGATATAAAATACAAGCATAAGTAGTAAAGTGTACAAAAAAAGGCAACAGTCTAAGTGTTAAAGTGTACAGTCAGTTGTCTGTTTTATAGACAAGGTGCATAGTGTTCATTGTGATCAAGTGTACAACAAAGTAATAACAGTCCCCAGCTCAATACTCAAGGTAATAACAACAGTACTCAGCTCAGTATTCAATAGTCTGACAATGCAGTCTGTGCAAGTGTGCGCAAGTCTGTGCAAGAGAACAAGCAACGCTTCAGTATACAAACAGGAAAAGGCTGTGGCCTTTCTCCTGCAGTGCTGTCCGTCCTGATGATCTGCAGTGAATCTACAAGCGGACAGTCTTGTTCTGAGCTGCTGTGGAGTTTGGCGGGGGACATGTGACGTCTCGTCCCTCATCAGAACAGAACTCTCTGATCTTGTCAAAGAGATACGTCTGTCTGGCCATGTCCAGTCCGGGTGGGGCTTGCACAAGAAGACCTTCTCTGGGGGGCAGGACATCAGGCTTGCGCAGCAGCTGAAACTCGACTGCCGGTGCATCATGGTGTTCTCTGGCCACAACCATGCCAGGTCTCTCAGCATCAAAACTGCAATAGAATAGAAGGAAGAAAGTACATTAAACTATTGCCCACAGTACTGGCACTCCATATAGATAAAATAGTACCAGAATGTGTTGATTAAATAGACTAGCTGGCTAGTTTAGGAACAAAGGGCTAGCTCAGCTAACTAGCATGTTAGCTAATGTTAGCTAGCTAGCCTTTGTTAGTCACTTGTTTAGAAAGGAGCTACTGCTAAACGACTAACGTTAATGTAATGTAAACAGCACAGATAGTATAAAGATCAGCTTACCCCAAAGCAAAGCAGAATGCTTGGCGGTGGTGTGAATCTGGTACCTCGTTCGACGCAACTCTGTGCTTGGTAGCAACTTGCTTTGCTGAACCAGCCATCTCTGTATCACAGGTCATCAAGAATAAAACTCTGTGTACGAACGAGTCCTGCTCTGCTGGAGTTTTAGCTGCTCTTAAAACTCTTTCCATGTCCTGGATGCCATCCCCGTCTTCTCTTTAGCAAAAGCTGTAGCATCCATGGTTTAACTTGGGACTGAATGTAAACAAAGCCGGCGTGTTGGGGAAGGGTGGGGGGGCGGAGAACCCGGAAGCAATAGCCAATGAAACCAAATCATGGTAATCGATCTGCCCGCCCCCAAACCCGGCTCGAAATCAGCTAAAAACGAGCTTAGTTTGCAGACTAATTATACGTATTTCGTGAACCTAAAACTGTTGTCTGTTATAGTAAGTGGGTTCTTCACAGCTTCAACTTTGGTAATACAAAAACAAAAAAAACCCGAAAAAAAACGTTTTTTGATTTATTTTGCCCTCTAGCGCATTTCGGGGTTTGCCAAGTTGCGGACCAAATCACCAGCCGCTGTCACAATTACAACAGAATTATATATAATTGCTAAATTAAAACTCTTGTTACTGTAATTGTTGGTGCTTATTAAAAAAATAATGGTTTCATAGTAAATGTTATAAAATAGCATCTAATTTTATAGGCTACAATTTGCCAAGTTAGGCTTGATTCTATATATAAATTCACTTCAGTTGTGTTTATTTAATGTATCCTTAGAAATATCAATGGAGAAATTCATGTACTCAAATATGATCGATTTCAAACATGCAGTAGCTAAGAACATTGCATATGAACATGGAACATTAGACTAATAATTCCTTGTTAATAAAAAATGAGCATGCGCACAAAGAGAGCCTTGGTCAAGCTACAAAGGCAGTGTGAGGGGAAAATTAGCAGCGCCCTGATAGCTCAATTGGTTAGGACTATACGATGTTACACAACGGCGCGGGTTCGATTCTGGCTCATGTCACAGTGTTTATCTGTAACAGTGCACGTGGGAGGACGATGATATTGTTTGTACACTGAATGTTAATTTATTCATTAACATTATTGTATTGTTTTAAATTCCTGTATAATAATTGGGATTTCAACAATTCTTTTGGAACTCTTACTGACCCTCTCGCTACTAGAACCATGTCATGGCTGACCTCCAAATGTCCTTTTATTCTGAAAAAATATAAATACAACTGCATTATTTTTTAAATCAAAATTAGAACTCTTGTTACCTTAACGGTTGGTGTTTATGATTTAAAATGTTTTTGTTTGTTTTTAAATATTGGTTTTATAGAAAATGTTATAAAATCGCATGTCATTTCATACAATTTCATACAAAGGGAGAGTTACTGAAATCACGTAGGCCTATATGAAACACTCCCATGAAAAACTATATTTCTCCTATAATCACCTGTAAAAGTTCAGAAATAGTCAAAATGTGCTAACAGTAGGATTTTGTGATGGGATTATTCAAAATCTACACTGTAAAAGTCCAATATTCCTGCATGACATGATAGAGGGAGAGGTCCTGAACTCAGGGATATGAGACACTCCCATGAACATAATTATATTTCTCCTATAATCACCTGTCAAAGTTCAGAAAAACAGTCAAAATGTGCTTACAGTAGGACTTTGTGATGGGATTCTTCAAAATCTACAATGTAAAAGTCTAATATTCCTGCATGACATGATAGAGGGAGAGGTCCTGAACTCAGGGATATGAGACACTCCCATGAACAAAATTATATTTCTCCTATAATCACCTGTCAAAGTTCAGAAAAAGTCAAAATGTGCTTACAGTAGGATTTTCTGATGGGATTATTCACAATCTACACTGTAAAAGTCTAATATTCCTGCATGACATGATAGAGGGAGAGGTCCTAAACTCAGGGATATGAGACACTCCCATGAACAAAATAATTTTTGTCCTATAATCACCTGTCAAACCTCAGAAAAACAGTCAAAATGTTCTTACAGTAGGATTTTGTGATGGGATTATTCAAAATCTACACTGTAAAAGTCAAATATTCTTGCATGACATGATAGATGGAGAGGTCCTGAACTCAGGGATATGAGACACTCCCATGAACAAAATTATTTTTCTCCTATAATCACCTGTCAAAGTTCAGAAAAACAGTCAAAATGTGCTTACAGTAGGACTTTGTGATGGGATTATTAAAAATCTACACTGTAAAAGTCAAATATTCTTGCATATAGTTATAGAGGGAGAGGTCCAGTGTTAATTTCGTTGACGAGAACTATGACGAAAACTATTCGTCAACGACATTTTTTGGGTTATCGTCACGAGACGATAACTAAATAAAAATGAATGTATGATGACAAAAACTATGACTATATCTATTCACATTTTCGTCAACAAATAAAAACTAGACTAAAATGGTTATGGAGGGACGTTTGGGAAAAGTTCAAATCAGAATGTCGAGGTTCGGGATGTGCGCAGTTGGATGCAACCTGGTAGCCTGTGTATTTAGCCTACGTTTGAATAATAACGTTGCTACACCGGCCGGCGGGAAGTCAACTAACAGCTAAGCAACTACTGCTGCTGTCTGTCATGATTAATGTTATACTGTAGTAAGCTACCTGGCGCCGCCATAGCCCCTCTCCTCCGGTGTGACGTTAGCTAGCCTGTGCCTGATGTTAGCTAGCCTGACTAGCCAACTAGTGCTGACATGATAATGTTATAGCTTGCTATATGTTACGGCTCGCATGCCCTCGCCTCCACAACCGTCTCCCTCTCTCCCCTCTGGGCCCGCTGCGCGCTCGGGGCGTCCTACGCGCTCTACCACACGTCGCATCAGCCCGGGCATACAACGCTCTGGCTCTCCGGAGTTTCCCCCCACTGCCGGGCGTTCCCCGTCTCCGGCCAGCTCCGCGGACTCGGCAGTCTCCTCCCTCTCCGGTGACGAAGAATCGGATCCCGACATGCCCAGCACATCGGCCCGTGCGCAAAGACAAGAACGGCGCGCTCGTCTCCGACGATGACGCTGGCGCGGCTCTACTCACCGGTTCCCAATTATCATCACCACACCTGTCCCTCGTTCTGCAATCACCTTCAACCTCTACAAGAACCTGGTCTACACTCCACTCATCGCCAGATCTTACCATAATACTCTTGTGGTAAAGTATAGCCTAGCCTACAATCTCCTTACCCGTATTTTGTAGTGTTTTTCCCGTTCCCCGTTTTCGATTACTCTCACTCACCCTGCCTCCCCTCCTCATCTCTCCAGTTCCTGCCTGACCATCGCCTGTACGACAACCCCGCTCCTGCCTGAACATCGCCTGTACGACCCCGCTCCTGCCTGACCATCACCTGTACGACAACCCCGCTCCTGCCTGAACATCGCCTGTACGACAACCCCCGCTCCTGCCTGACCATCGCCTGTACGACAACCCCGCTCCTGCCTGACCATCGCCTGTACGACAACCCCGCTCCTGCCTGACCATCGCCTGTACGACTACCACGCTCCTGCCTGACCATCGACTACCACATCCCCCTTTTTGATCTTATTAAATCGCCCCTCCGGGCTTTACCGTTCCTTGCCTCCTCCTTTCCTGTTGCGCCTGGGTCCCAAACCAAAACCCTTACAGTAAGATCTGGCCAGTTTTGACCCAGCCAACATGGAGGAGAGAACTGCACCTTCCGGACCACTCCAAGCCCAGGGTAGGCTCCTGGCAGAACACTCCCACATGCTCTCGCAGGCTTCCGACGTGGTCACAACCATGCGCCAGGAGCTCCAGGGAGTCTCCACCCTCCAGCAGTCCCAGGCCGAGTACCTCCGGCAGGTCTCCACCCTCCAACAGACCCAAGCTGAGCAACTGCAGCTGGTCTCCGCCCAACAGCAAGCCCAGGGCGAGCAACTGACGGGACTCGCTACTCTGGTCAGCACCCTGTCCGACCAGGTCACCGCGCTCATTGCCCGCCTTGCTCCGTTCCTGGACCCCGCTCCTCCCCCGCAAGACCCTGCACCACCCGCGGTCCCCGCTCCTGCCGCTCCACCAAACCGGGAGCCTCATCTCGCCTCCCCGGCCCTCTACGACGGGACATTCACCCTCTGCCGGGAGTTCATCATGCAGTGTGAGTACGTGTTTGATCTCCAGCCTAGCATGTACTCCACTGCGTCGGCTCGGATCGCCTACATCGCCAACCTAACCACGGGACGGGCTCGCCGTTGGGTCATGGCGGGTCGCGAGGGCGCAGCTGCCTACATGCAGGACTACACTGCCTTCGTGGCTGAATTCAGGACCGTGTTTGACCACGACGTCCATGGACAGGACGCGGACGCTGCTCTCTCCGCCCTTACCCAGGGTCCCAGTTCCGTAGCGGACTACGCCACGGAGTTCCGCATCCTCGCTGCCCGTTGCCCCTGGAACGAGTCTGCCCTGTACAGCGCTTTCCGACGGGGCCTAGGGGAGGCCATGAAGGACAGTCTGGCTGGTAGAGACAGACCCGCGACCCTGAACCAACTCGTCTCCCTCTCCATAGCCATTGACGAGCGCCACCGGGAACGCAGGCGCGAGCGGGCGCACCAACACCACAGCGCACCCAGACCATCTCCGCCCCCCTCTACCGGTCTCTCTCGGCCTGTCCCGGCCTTCCTCGCCCCCCCAAACACCGCTGGGGAGGAACCCATGCAACTGGGCCGGGCCCGACTGACTCTTGCGGAGCGCGAGCACCGGAGACAGAATGTGCTGTGCATGTACTGCGCCAGCCCAGCGCACGCCGTCGGCTCCTGCCCCTCTGCACCTCTCAGGGCAGCAAAAGAGTAGGCTCACTTGCTAGGGGATACCGAGTGAGCCGGCTCATCCATCCCCAATCCCGGACCCGTGCCGCCAGGTTCACTGTTACCCTCGCCTGGCAGGGGCACACGCTCTCCGTCCCTGCTCTCATCGACTCCGGTGCTGACGAGAGCTTCGTGGACGTCCAGTTCGCCCACAAAGCGGCGCTCCCTATCTCCCCTCTGGAGAGGCCCCTCTCGGCTTTCGCCCTGGATGGCCATCCCATGGGTCCCATCACGCACCGGACCCTGCCCCTCACTCTCACAGTCTCGGGTAACCACGTGGAGAACGTCCGCCCCTTCGTCATCCACTCTCCCGACGCTCCGTTCATCTTAGGGAGGCCCTGGCTGGAACTCCATACCCCTCATGTCTGCTGGAGCTCGGGGCGCATCCTCGGCTGGAGCACCACCTGCCACGCCCGCTGCCTCCGAGCTGCTCAGACCTCCACTCGGGTTGACCGGCCCCGTCCCGCTCCTCCTGACCTCTCCACGGTCCCTTTGATGTACCACGACCTCGGGGAGGCCTTCAGTAAGGAGCGCGCCCGCACACTTCCCCCTCATCGACCCTACGACTGCGCCATCGAGCTCCACCCTGGCGCCCCTCTCCCAGCCAGTCGTCTCTACAACCTCTCCCTCCCGGAGAAAGCTGCCATGGACACCTACATCTCCGAGTGCTTGGCCGAGGGCCTCATCCGACCATCTCGTTCCCAGGTGGCAGCGGGGTTCTTCTTTGTAAAGAAGAAGGGAGGAGACCTGAGGCCGTGCATCGACTACAGGCTGCTCAACAACATCACGGTGAAGAATAAATACCCACTCCCCCTCATGAGCTCCAATTTTGAACCCCTCACCGGTGCCACCATCTTCACCAAGTTGGACCTCAGAAACGCTTATCACCTGGTGCGTATCCGTGAGGGGGACGAATGGAAGACCGCCTTCAAGACCTCCCGTGGCCACTACGAATACCTCGTCATGCCCTTCGGCCTCACCAACGCCCCCGCTGTCTTCCAGGCCCTGATGAACGACGTGCTCAGGGACATGCTGGACGTATTTGTGGTTCTCTACCTGGACGACATCCTTGTGTTCTCCAGGAGCGCTGAGGAGCACGTCCAACACGTCCGCATGGTAATCCAGCGTCTCCGGGAGAACCGCCTATACATCAAGGCGGAGAAGTGCACCTTTCACTCCGCGTCAGTGGAGTTCCTGGGGCTCATTGTGGAGGGAGGCCTGACGCGACCCGACCCCCGCAAAATCAAGACCGTGGTTGAATGGCCTCAACCCTCTACCCGGAGGCAACTCCAGAGCTTCCTTGGCTTCGCTAACTTTTACCGCCGTTTCATACGGGACTACAGCCGGGTAGCAGCTCCCCTCACCCACCTCACCTCATCCCTGCGTCCGTTCATCTGGACACCGGCTGCCAGCGCCGCCTTCTCTGCGCTCAAGGAGCGCTTCACCACCGCCCCGGTCCTTCTCCATCCTGACCCCTCCAGGCAGTTCGTGGTCGAGGTTGACGCATCGGACACCGGCATCGGTGCTGTTCTGTCCCAGCGGTCAGTGGAGGACCAGAAGTTGCACCCCTGTGCCTTCCTCTCCCGCCGGTTCACCCCGGCTGAGGTGAATTACGACATCGGGAACAGGGAGTTGTTGGCGGTGGTGGGGGCCTTGGAGGAGTGGCGCCATTGGCTTGAGGGCGCGGAACACACCACCCTCGTCTGGTCGGACCACAAGAACCTGACCTTCATCCGGGCGGCCAAGCGCCTCAACTCCCGCCAGGCGCGGTGGTCGCAGTTCCTGGGAAGGTTCGACTTTACCCTCACCTTCCGGCCCGGCTCCCGCAACGCCAAGGCCGACGCGCTGTCCCGCCTCCACGCGCCCGAGGCGCCCCCCGCGGAGCCTGAGACCATCCTGCCGACCTTGCGTGTCGTAGGGGTGATCACTATGAACATTGAGGCGGTGGTGAGGCAGGCCCAACGCGCCCAACCCAGTCCGGCCAACGTTCCTCCTCGCCGGCTCTTCGTGCCGGACTCGGTCCGGTCCCGGGTGCTCCAGTGGGGCCATGCCAGCCGGTTTGCGTGCCATCCCGGGGTTCACCGCACCCACTCCTTCCTGAGCCGACGGTTCTGGTGGCCCTCCATGAGGTCCGACGTCCGGGAGTTTGTGGTCGCCTGTCCCGTCTGCTCCCGCAGCAAGGCGTCCCACCAGCCCCCGGCTGGCCTCCTGCGTCCTCTCCCGGTCCCCAGCCGTCCCTGGTCCCACATCGCCCTGGACTTCATCACCGGTCTTCCCCCCTCCAGGGGCAACACGGTCATCCTCACCGTGGTGGACCGGTTCTCCAAGGCGGTCCATCTGGTGGCGCTCCCCAAGCTCCCGTCCTCTGCGGAGACAGCTGAGCTCCTCGTCCAGCATGTCTACCGGCTCCACGGTCTCCCCGGAGACATTGTCTCGGACCGTGGGCCTCAATTCACCTCCCAAGTCTGGAGGGCCTTCTGCAAGGAGATAGGCGCCACCATCAGCCTCTCCTCTGGCTACCACCCGCAGACCAACGGCCAGGCCGAACGGGCCAACCAGAGCCTGGAGTCCGCTCTCCGCTGTGTGTCGGCTCTCCACCCCACCTCCTGGAGCAAGGACCTACCCTGGGTCGAATACTCCCTCAATGCCCTGACCAGCGCTGCCACTGGCAGGTCTCCGTTCGAGTCATCCCTCGGGTACCAGCCCCCGCTGTTCTCTCTCCAGGAGTCGGAGGCCTCCGTCCCCTCCGTCCAGGCCCACCTCAGCCGCTGTCGCCGTGTCTGGAGGGAGGTCCGCAGGGCCCTGCTCCGCTCCAACGAGCGCTCCTGCCGCGGTGCCAACCGCCGCCGCACTCCTGCTCCGGCGTATCGGCCCGGTCAACGTGTCTACCTCTCCACTGCTGATCTTCCGCTCCAGGTCCCCTCCAAGAAGCTGGCTCCGCGCTTCGTTGGGCCCTTCGAGATCGACCGTGTCCTGAACCCGGCTGCGGTACGTCTTAAGCTCCCTGCTTCCATGCGGGTACACCCTGTGTTCCATGTGTCCAAGATCAAACCTGTCTCCTCGAGTCCTCTCATGCCTTCTGCCCCAGCTCCTCCGCCTCCCCAGATGGTCGACGGGCATCCCCAGTGGACGGTTCGGCGGCTGCTGAAGGTGCGCCGCCGGGGTCGGGGGTTCCAATACCTGGCGGATTGGGAGGGGTACGGCCCCGAGGAGTGCAGCTGGATCTCCAGGCAGCTCATTATGGACCCGTCTCTCCTCCGGGACTTCTACCGGGCCCATCCTGACGCCCCCGGTCGGTCGCCAGGTGGCTCCCCTCGGGGGGGGGGTCCTGTTACGGCTCGCATGCCCTCGCCTCCACAACCGTCTCCCTCTCTCCCCTCTGGACCCGCTGCGCGCTCGGGGCGTCCTACGCGCTCTACCGCACGTCGCATCAGCCCGGGCATACAACGCTCTGGCTCTCCGGAGTTTCCCCCCACTGCCGGGCGTTCCCCGTCTCCGGCCAGCTCCGCGGACTCGGCAGTCTCCTCCCTCTCCGGTGACGAAGAATCGGATCCCGACATGCCCAGCACATCGGCCCGTGCGCAAAGACAAGAACGGCGCGCTCGTCTCCGACGATGACGCTGGCGCGGCTCTACTCACCGGTTCCCAATTATCATCACCACACCTGTCCCTCGTTCTGCAATCACCTTCAACCTCTACAAGAACCTGGTCTACACTCCACTCATCGCCAGATCTTACCATAATACTCTTGTGGTAAAGTATAGCCTAGCCTACAATCTCCTTACCCGTATTTTGTAGTGTTTTTCCCGTTCCCCGTTTTCGATTACTCTCACTCACCCTGCCTCCCCTCCTCATCTCTCCAGTTCCTGCCTGACCATCGCCTGTACGACAACCCCGCTCCTGCCTGAACATCGCCTGTACGACCCCGCTCCTGCCTGACCATCGCCTGTACGACAACCCCGCTCCTGCCTGAACATCGCCTGTACGACAACCCCCGCTCCTGCCTGACCATCGCCTGTACGACAACCCCGCTCCTGCCTGACCATCGCCTGTACGACAACCCCGCTCCTGCCTGACCATCGCCTGTACGACTACCACGCTCCTGCCTGACCATCGGCTGTACGACTACCACATCCCCCTTTTTGATCTTATTAAATCGCCCCTCCGGGCTTTACCGTTCCTTGCCTCCTCCTTTCCTGTTGCGCCTGGGTCCCAAACCAAAACCCTTACACTATATCAGGCACAAACACAGTTAGCATCAGACTGGGGGGGAGGAATGCTCCATTATGAAACTGTGTGTGACTTCAGAAATATACATGTAGGATTATAGCCAATTTAATGTTAGACGGGTGAAAGAGGAGCAGAAATACAGACAACCTGGAGCTGCGTGTTTGCTTGAGTGAGCGAGAGAGAAAAATAAGAACTTGACCCCCCCCCCATTCAACTTCACAGATACAGAAGACATCCAAGGATGGGCCCATTGGGCCTAGTGCAAATAAAGGAAGTGCATCCCAGCAGATTATTGTAACAGCATTTGTAAGTGCTTCAAAGTACAAAAGTGACTCTAAAGAACAACAGATCAAAGAGGAGGCCATAGCAAAATGGATTGGGCGCACAGGATTACCAGTCACAACGATTGAAGATGAGGACTTCATTCTAATGATGGAGACAATTGATAGGAGGTTGACTGTTCCAAAGAAAACTAAAATAACCAATCTGATTGACAAACAGTATGAAGATGAAGGGCAGAAAATGAAGAAGAAACTGTCTGCTGCCCGGACAGTATCTGTTGGCAGGACTGGACTGGGTGAATATTTCCTACCGGGAAATGTAGCCCCAGTCGGCCCACTAGCCGAGCCGACGCGGTGAGATGGAACACCTTCAGTTTCGTTTTGTTGACGGGGGGGGGGGGGGAGGGGGGGGGGGGGGGTGCTGCTGCGCGATTTGTTGAGGGGGGGGGGGGGGGGGGGGTGCTGCTGCGCGATTTGTTGAGGGGGGGGGGGGGGGGGGGGGTGCTGCTGCGCGATTTGTTGAGGGGGGGGGAGGGGGTGCTGCTGCGCGATTTGTTGACGGGGGGGGAGGGGGTGCTGCTGCGCGATTTGTTGAGGGGGGGGGGGGGTGCTGCTGCGCGATTTGTTGACGGGGGGGGGGGGGGGGGGGGCGTGCTGCTGCGCGATTTGTTGAAGGGGGGGGGGGGGGGGGGTGCTGCTGCGGCTCTCTAACGGCCCACGCAAATGACACCTGAAACTAACAGAGGGAGGGGTGGGGCCTACATATGATTGGGACAGCCCAGTGTCAGTATAGAAAATGGACCAATGGGCCGCTGTCCCTGCTCTATGGGCCGTTCGTTGGCTCGTTTTTTTAGATCGGCCCACAAGTAGGTCCGGCCCACCGGGCATTTGCCCGGTACGCCACATGGCCAGTCCAGCCCTGTCTGTTGGCCTTGACTTGTGGACAAAAAAAGGACTCACTGCTTCATTCATAGCTATAACTGCATGCTATTTTGTGTTGAACAAAATAAACCTGAACACATATTGTTGGCCCTTGAACAAAATGTCAAACGTCAACCGTCAAAATGTCATTTTTTCATAGTTTGGTAGAGGGAGAGGTCCTGAAAGCATGTATGAGAGACTCTAATGAACACCGTACAATTATCCTTTTATTACTTGACAAGAACGAGAAAAACACACTTCAAATGTTTGTACATTAAAACTTTATGAGGATTGATTCAAAATGCATCATGTGAAGAGTTTTGGATAATTCACATTATATTGACTACATGAGTATTAAATATTCTTAGCCAGAGACTGAGAGCAAGAGAAAGGCGAGAGAGAGAGAGAGAGAGAGAGGGGGGGGCTCAGCTCAGAGGAATCAGATTGACGTCAGTGCATGAGTGCGTGAGAAGTAGCCTAGTTCTGTGTCTAGCCTACATAATTTCCGAAATACAGACATTTGTTTATTCTACATTATATACATGGATGTCCCAATGTGAGTCAGTTCAAAGGAAAAGCTGCAATGACGATCTAAAATTGCATTCCAGCAACCGGTTCACTGTGTATCGTAATAGGTGCGCACCCCATTTTTGTTTTGAATTTAGAAAAAAAAAGTGCGGCTCACTTGACCGTGGAAGAAAAAAGTGCGGCTCACTTGACTGCAGTGAAATACAGGACAGGTTCTTGCATTTTTCGCATATTCTCGCAATATTCGCAAGTTCCCGCAACTTCAGAAAATCCCCGCATTTTTAACGCATAAAATCACATAAAAACCCTGCATATTCCATTGCATAATCAAGGATTTTTGTCTGCATAATCAAGGATTTTTGCCCGCATAATCAAGGATTTTTGCCTTCGTTTTTCTGGAGGGACTGTATTATGTAGGCTAACAGAGCTATTATGACATGGCTTTTCTGTCTGGCTGTACCCCCCACTATAGACTAGGCTATATAGTAGGATACCGACAGATATTAGGTGAATTGATTTATCTAATGAGAGTGGCTTGGCCTTAGTAACTAGGCTAGGCCTTGTCCACACGTAGCCTACACAGGGATTTTTTGACACTTCCCTCCTATGAAAAACCCGGTCCACACAAGCACAGTTAGTCTATATATATTAGAAAGAAAGAAGCTCCGTCCACATGGAAAGAAACACAAGAACTTGCTGTCTCAGCTGCCGTCACTGGCTCCTATTGTTCTTTCAAGAGCAGCTCAGATAGGCTACTCACTGTCGCCTTCACTTTCGGACTTCTGCTCCACTCCAAACTTCGATTTTGAGCCCTTTATTAGCCACCCAAGTGGTAGGCTATAATGTATGAATTGTAACTATCACAAGGTCTCGCCATGACTTTTAAATAGATTAACAGATTATCTTTAGTAGGCATAGCTTCCTTTTTTTGTAATATTAGATTGAGGTAAAATGATTATGCCAACACTTCTTATATCGGACCGTCATTTATTTGACGTTCCAAATGATCAATCAATGCGCATCGATTGAACCTGTTCAGCACCGCGCCCATGGACAGCTCAGCCGAAGGATGTATCTTAATAACTCTCAAGCAGGGGTTAGCTAACACCTACAGAGTTATAAGCTTGTTAAGTGACACTGCATTGGTGTTGAGAAAATGTAACACCTAGTGGGTGTCAGTATCCATAAATGTCAAATCCCAACTCCCCACAGAGTCAATACCTAACTCCAAACACAGTGTTAAAATGCCAACTCTCTTACTAAGTGTTAAAATAACACTTTCTGGTGTGGACCATATAGGACACCAGGGGAAGTGTTGAAATTAACTCCCATGGAGTTATTTTGAGTGCTGATTTTGCTGTGTACCATTAATGTTATGGAAGCTGCTGCTAGTTGTTGTGAGCTCATGAGCTAACTGGCCATCCTGCTCTTATTGTGCTGGATTAGCATTGGAAGCATTGGAACTGATGTGTCCAGGCGACAAGACCCATCTTTATTTATCAGACATTATTTCATGTCATTTCAATTCACAGCTATTTCAGTGGCTTGACTAGCTTCCGTCCTACCAGTCCTGAACAGAAACGCAATATTCGCAAGTTCCCGCAACTTCAGAAAATCCCCGCATTTTTAACGCATAAAATCACATAAAAACCCTGCATATTCCATTGCATAATCAAGGATTTTTGTCTGCATAATCAAGGATTTTTGCCCGCATAATCAAGGATTTTTGCCTTCGTTTTTCTGGAGGGACTGTATTATGTAGGCTAACAGAGCTATTATGACATGGCTTTTCTGTCTGGCTGTACCCCCCACTATAGACTAGGCTATATAGTAGGATACCGACAGATATTAGGTGAATTGATTTATCTAATGAGAGTGGCTTGGCCTTAGTAACTAGGCTAGGCCTTGTCCACACGTAGCCTACACAGGGATTTTTTGACACTTCCCTCCTATGAAAAACCCGGTCCACACAAGCACAGTTAGTCTATATATATTAGAAAGAAAGAAGCTCCGTCCACATGGAAAGAAACACAAGAACTTGCTGTCTCAGCTGCCGTCACTGGCTCCTATTGTTCTTTCAAGAGCAGCTCAGATAGGCTACTCACTGTCGCCTTCACTTTCGGACTTCTGCTCCACTCCAAACTTCGATTTTGAGCCCTTTATTAGCCACCCAAGTGGTAGGCTATAATGTATGAATTGTAACTATCACAAGGTCTCGCCATGACTTTTAAATAGATTAACAGATTATCTTTAGTAGGCATAGCTTCCTTTTTTTGTAATATTAGATTGAGGTAAAATGATTATGCCAACACTTCTTATATCGGACCGTCATTTATTTGACGTTCCAAATGATCAATCAATGCGCATCGATTGAACCTGTTCAGCACCGCGCCCATGGACAGCTCAGCCGAAGGATGTATCTTAATAACTCTCAAGCAGGGGTTAGCTAACACCTACAGAGTTATAAGCTTGTTAAGTGACACTGCATTGGTGTTGAGAAAATGTAACACCTAGTGGGTGTCAGTATCCATAAATGTCAAATCCCAACTCCCCACAGAGTCAATACCTAACTCCAAACACAGTGTTAAAATGCCAACTCTCTTACTAAGTGTTAAAATAACACTTTCTGGTGTGGACCATATAGGACACCAGGGGAAGTGTTGAAATTAACTCCCATGGAGTTATTTTGAGTGCTGATTTTGCTGTGTACCATTAATGTTATGGAAGCTGCTGCTAGTTGTTGTGAGCTCATGAGCTAACTGGCCATCCTGCTCTTATTGTGCTGGATTAGCATTGGAAGCATTGGAACTGATGTGTCCAGGCGACAAGACCCATCTTTATTTATCAGACATTATTTCATGTCATTTCAATTCACAGCTATTTCAGTGGCTTGACTAGCTTCCGTCCTACCAGTCCTGAACAGAAACAAGCCAGCCACGCACATAAGCCAGGCTGGACCTGGCCTGGTTTCCTCTCGTCTCCCTATGACTCACACTGTTCTCCATGTTTAGTAATGAATAATGAATGCTTGACATTATATTCATTTAGAACGGCGACTTTGTTCTTGCATATCAGGCAGGTAGCATTTCCATTGAACTCTACAAAAATGCTGCAATGTCCATCTTTCTTGAAACTGTTAAATGCTCCTCATGTAAGTTATGAAACAGCCTCTCGGTGGCTAGCTGCATTCCGTTCATAGTTCAAAGACGCGTGCGGATTGATTGCACCTGTGACTGTAGGCTATGCAGGATTCACCTCGCGCGCTGCGCACAATAACAGCATTTTGCCCCACGTTTCAGCGACTTTAATTTCACATTCTTGGCCTGCCTGCCTGCGCCGGGTTCAATACATTATTTTGCAGGCCGGAATACATTATATTTCTGTCCCGTTTGAGTTTGAGTCCCCTGATGTAGAACTATTTACATATTTGCTGCAGGACTGCTATCTAGTCGGACTGGCCACGTGAGTGCTGTGTGAGTGGTGAGGAGGAGGAGACGGCAGCCCTTGCTGTAGGCTATCTGCTCTCGTGAGCTCGGTTGTAATGTGAACCGTGGAACGGGATGCTTTTGCAGAGCTTTTTCAACAAAGCCATTACCTAATGACCAGAAAAACTCGCTAGATTTATTGCTAGTCACCTTTGACTAATTAAGTCGCCATGGGTGTCTGGAAATTCACCAGATAGACAGTCGCCAAATTTACAACAGTCGCCAAGTTTGCAAGAGGCCAGTGAAAGTGCAGGGAAGTGCACAGGTAAGCTGAATCCCAAATCGCGCACTTAGGCGAAAGTGCAGAGCACTTGTGGCCTTACATGCACGTTCCCGCTAAGTCCACAAGGGCTCAGGGTAGTCCCAAAACGGAATTGCTAGGTCCACAAGTGCGCCACTGCCGCCATTTTGCGCACTTTAACCGCACTTACCGAAAGTCCGCAATTTCGCGGACTTATGAGCAGAAAATACCCACAGCCCACCGCGTCTCATGTGACACAGTGCTTGAGTGCATCACACATAAATTATGACATTTGCAGATAACACAACATTTATCTTGAAATCCACATGCTGCAAACATATCCCACCCAACATACATTTTAAATTATTATAAAATTAAAACAGACGTCAATTTGCGGAGCTGAGGAGCGTGTCAGAGCAGCCTCTGCGTGGAGGGACGCGGCAGCCAATGAAAACGAAGTGGGAGGGGCATTGAGCTAAACTGGCTTGGGAATCGTTGGCACGCCGCTGGAAGTGCTGTCCCATTTAATTCATGGCCCGTGGTGCACCCTCTGGCCCTTCCAGCTGACGTCAATTAAGTTCTCAGGCTGCAAGTGCGAGGGGCCGCAAGGGTGGTTTGCGCACTCAGATAGGGATTCAGCTATAGACACGAGGTGGTGCTAGAGCACCTGCCCTCTGCACAAGGCAAGTGCCCTTTTGAAAGTTACTTTTTTAATTAATTTTTTTACAGTGTAGGCCTACTGTATGTGGCCCATGGTGACCCCCCCCCCACACACACACACACGTGCCCCTCCCCTCCTTTGTCAACGGTAAACGCAAAATGCGGACCCAAACGGAGGCACGCTGCAGCAGCACAGCACACACATCTCCTCCCCCCTGCCCTTTTCCCATCCAGAGTGCCCGAGTGATGACAGCTAACCAGCCAGGTAACACATAAACCAAACTAGTGTATTGGGCTTAGTTCACACGGCAGGTCTTAATGCTCAATTCCGATTTTTTACACAGATCCGATTTTTTTCTTTAGCTGTTCACATGACATTTTAAATGTAACCTATATTTGACCTATATTTGACTGCTGTGTGAACAGCCCACGGCCCTGAACAGACCCGCATGCGCAGAAGAACAATAACAAAGACGTCAGGACGTCACGCGCAGCGCACTGTTTACAGTAGTTCATCCTCACTGATGAAACGGCGCAGGTACTCATCCAGGCCCTGGTCATCTCCCGCCTGGACTACTGCAACTCCCTCCTCGCTGGGGCCCCAGCGTCAGCCATTAAACCTCTGGAACTTGTCCAGAAAGCCGCTGCTCGCCTGGTGTTCAACCACCCCAAGTTCTCCCACACAACTTCCCTTCTCCGTTCCCTACACTGGCTCCCTGTAGCGGCTCGCATCCAGTTTAAAACTCTGTCGCTAACCTACAGGGCAATGAAAGGAACAACCCCCTCCTATCTCCAGGCCATGGTCAAACCCTACACCCCCTCCCGACCGCTACGCTCTGCTACCTCGGGGCGACTCACTCCGAGGCTCCTGCGGTCGATCGACACTCGACCTGTCCTGGCCCCGCAGTGGTGGAATGAACTGCCCACTGATGTCAGGACAGCAGAGTCGCTGCCCATCTTTCGCCGCAGGCTCAAAACTCATCTCTTCAAGAAGTACTACAACAATCCTCCCTCCTAAGCACTTATTGTATTGTATTGCACTTTACTTTAGATTGCTATTCTTGCACTTTGCCTTCAGCACTAGATTATGCTCTTAGTCACTTGTTTTAGAAAGAAGATGCACTTGTGAGTTCTGGCAAGTAGTAGTACATTGGCTTTTCCTACGTTAAATGCAATTATTGTTAGTCGCTTTGGATAAAAGCGTCTGCTAAATGACTATAATGTAATGTAATGTAAGTAACGTTAACCATTGATAACGTTCTATTAATACATCCATGATAACGTTACAACCACAACTGAAGTTAGCCTTTACTACGGGTTGATTTTCAAGTAGGCTATTTGTGCAGTGGAAGCCAGCGACGGCATGAGCAAATGGTAACGAGAAGAAGGATGAGGATCGTCTTGTGACGTGCAGTATGCCGCACAAGCACACCACAGTGGAACGCTTCACGAATTTGCAAGTCACTGTTCTAGAGACGTAAAAGAAGCATTAAACGCGACATGACTGTTCAGACGGCGGGTGCGTTGCAAAACATCAGACATGTATCTGATATAATACCACCTCTGAAAGAGACCCAGGTTGGATAAAAAAAAAAAACAGATTTCATGTGACTTGCGCTGTTCAGACGGTCATGAAAAAATCTGACCTGAGTCTCATGTAGGCAAAAAGATCGGATTTGGGTCACATTTCACTGCAGTGTGAACAAAGCCTTGTTTGCCCCCTAAGCCTCAGTTGCCGAACTATAACTTTTATTTGCATTTATTTGTCTCTGTTGTGAAGTAAGTCTCATACAGCGCCAAACAGCTGAGCATAAATTAGTCGACTGCCCACCTGCTTAACAAGCTAGACGCTAGTCATAATCAATTAATGGATTTAACGTAATGATGACCACCACACGACCAATATCGGTAGAATTTGTTGTTGGTACAGCATGTGAAGCTATCAGTATACTTTAGCTGAATATTTAGTATTATGTAGTTACCTTAGGCTTACAGGGCTGCCGAGTTTGTTTGTTTGTTTTGTTTGCTTATTTTATTTAAAAGAAGGGACAATGCACATTAATCAACATATCATTTTCCACATCGATGTAAATGTACCAGAGTTAGCTAGTAGACCTAAGATAATTTTCATCTGCAGTCAGTGGCGGCTGGTGAAAAAAATAGTAGGTGGAGCTGAAAGTTTTGAAACCAAACATTTCACTATTTAGCCTACAAAGACAAACTGGGTGGGAGAACTGAATTTTAACTTGATTTAATTGAAAAAGCAAATTTGCAACTGTTATGTTGAATGTTATTGAACAAGCTTTTTGACTAGAATGACTATGAATAACAAACCTGACAAAACAAGTTTCTGAAGTCAGACTGCAGGTAACTCAAATACTCAGTCTTTTTTTAAAACAAGCCTTACCACTAATTTAATATATATATATATATATATATTCACAAAAAACACACAGTAGTAACATTCAATAATTGATTTACCTATCATTCTTATCATTTTAGTATTTACAAAATCTTCTGCGCTAGGCTATAATGCGCAAAAATATAGTTTTATTTGGATTTGTATGGGTAAGCCAGGCTTACCCTGGTTTACCCTGGCTTATAGGAGCAATCGCCACTGAAAACAACTTACATTTGTGGCGTTATGACGTGGTGGTTCTTAGTTTGTCAACTTTCTGTGAGATTCTCCTGTAAACTGGTAAGCTGTCTGTCAGATTATCCTGTCCACTCAGCTGGTAGCCTGGTCAGCTGGTGCAGCTTTGACAGCTTTCGCGCGACACGGTGGCCCTCGCGCATAGTAGCCAGCCCGCCTCCCGGGATTCCCAAATGACGTCATTTTTGCTCATTCATTTGTTTGTTTATCTTCGCGATAACTTGCAGGGGTGTGGTTTTCATTGACAGATGGGCACAAATAGCCTAGCCTACAAGTCATGCACTCAGACAAAAGCTTTTATCATGAATAACAATGTTGGCGGTTTAGTGAGAGCCAGTTGAACTAACGTTACTTATGCCAAAACCGGCTAACGTTGGCACCACTAGCCAGACAGTAGGCCTAACGTTGTAGCATAATTTGGCTAGATTAGGGAATTCAATGCAAACGGCTTTGCAGATCATTCAATATGCCATCTTTATAGCCAATTGAGCCAATGGCCAGCAGCGTTCAGCATCAGTTTAATTTAGAGTAGAAGCCTAGTCTACCGTTTGGGATAAGTCAAAACGGAATCGCAGACTCCAGATGCAATCCATTTATTGTGACACCAATTATTTAGCTACTGTACATTTTTGTAGACGCAGTTGTGCTTGGCTGCTAAGGGACGTTGTCATGAAACTAGCAATGGTTAGCCGCTCGTTAGCTAACTGGGTTTCCCAAAACCCGATCCTTCTTAAGGAACCCTTCTTAAGCAACCCTTTGTATGGGAGTTAAGAAGTAAGCAAGCCCAGATGCCAGCTGTTCATAAATGGCTGCTCATATGCATGCACCGTGAGCTGTTGTGTTGATTTAACTTTCTAAATTGTTTGGGGTCAGTGACATTAGGACATCGATAATTAGGGATGACATGTATTCTCTCACATCAGAGATATTTTTGTCCGCTATTGTTTTCCAAAATGTATTTTTGGACACCAATACGTCACATTTGATGAAGCGCTGCACAGCGCTGTGACAAAGCTCTCCCCAGCGTTTTTCTGCCAGAAAAGGGCTATGTGGACACGGGCCCTTAATACGTCCATGCACCCGACAGAACCCTAATTTAAAGGAGTAGTAAAGGGAAAATGCATGTTTAGCCCTGTTTTAAGGTTACTTATGATCATATACAATGGTTCAATAAAAACGTTGACAAAGCTAGCATTTTCGATAAAGTTGATAATTGCGCTACCACCGTTTTGGTCATACAATGGATGTGGATGGGTATCTTGAAAAATCATTCAAAAACATGTTAAACTCTCAATTTCACAGACAAGAAGCTTTTAATTTGAGGTACTTTTTCTTATGTTATTCACTGTTTTCAACTTTATTTACAGATCCCCAGTGGGTTCCTTTCTTCTCCAGGGGCCTCATTTATAAACGTTGCGTAAGTACAAAAGCGTGCGTAACCCATGCTGAGCAACTTTCTACGCAACTTTCGGTATTTATAAAAAACAAGCTGAGCGATAAGTTGGCGGAAGGTGTGCGTAACTCTACGCACACTTCAACCCTCCTTTAACTACGATAAGCACGTTTCTGGAGAAAGGGGAAAACGCGACTCCGATGGCAGAGGGATGAAACTCGGGAAAGTCTGCGAAACACATGACATATTGAATAATAAATACATCGGTCGCTGCAAGAAACCCTCCAATGTGTCACACAGTTTAAACGGAATCAATCGCCACCGTAGCCTAATCACGAAATAATGTCGGCATTGCTTTGGATGTGTCTGAATTTACCCATTTGTGTCATAATATAATGTTATGTTGTAGGCCTATTCATTTATAGGCTATCCCGAGAAGCATCACGGGCAGTAGCCTATGAATAAAAGCCACATTACGTTGATAACACAACACGACACGAGCCTATAGCTTATCATAGTAATGATTCCGTATGTCGTTAGCCTACAACTATAAGGCCTATACCGCACCAAACAAATGTTGCATTCGGCGTTGAAGTATATTTATTCAGTTAATCATTTATTTAGTTAATTATTTGTATGTTTAATTATCCACCTATTCATTCGTTAATGTATTTATGTATTTATAGCCTATATTTGATTAGGCTTTTATGTAAACCCGAATGACCACTGAGGCAAGCCGCAATTACAATGATGTTGAGCGGTGAATGGAAATGTCCTACTTGAGGCTACTGTAGGCTACATTAGGCTATATTGTACATCATCATATATCCTCATAAGTCTTATGATTGTCATGTAGCAGGCATACGAGGAATGTGGGCCTAAAAACGCATGTCATCCCAATGCTCACATGCCGCTTTGGTAGAATTAGCTGTGCGCAAAACAGCGCATGGAGGTGATGCGTCTCCAAGTTGTAAGAACACAAGGGAGCAAGTTAGATTATTAATTTGAATGACGAATCGTCATGTGTGTAGCTATAATTACGCTTTATAGAATCACATGAAACTCATCCATGGACCCCATATATTTACAAGACCTCGATACAGGCACTGATATAGCTGGATTATAGTAGGCCATGACGCACGGGGCCTTGGATATGCCGGTACTTGGCACAGATGTTCTAATATGTGCTTGGCTATCCCGCAACATCCATTAGAACACGCAGCTTCTATATGCCTACAGAATGTTTTGAGAAAGTATGTGAAATGCATGATATCCCGGAAAATACACAAATTGGCTGCTGCAAAGAACCCTCAGATCTGTCGTACAGTTAAATTGGGGATACTTGCCTTAAGTAGTCACTATAGGCCTACATGTTTGCATTGTTATGGATGTCATTGTAAATTGACCCGTTTATACGTTGATAAGTTAGGCATTTTATTCATGGGCCACCCTGTGAAGCATTAGATTACGTGCAATATAGATCCAAACCCCATTACCCATGCAACAACACTAGGCTTATAATGATTATCAGTTTGGATATAAGCAGCCACCTATATAAGGCCTACCGCACTAAACGAATGCCAATATAGCCTGCATGATAGATAATTCATTATCTAACGGACCACTCAGGCCTAACAGGTGCTCTTATCAGTCGTGCACATGTGAAATCATCGTTCCGAAAAGATACTTTTGCGGCGTCTCTACCTCGTTGACCAATACCTCCACCTCGCATCGGTAAAATGTATCTTTCTCTTTCTGCCTTTTGCACTCGGCTCCATTGTCGTTGCATATGTATAGGCGTATCACTGACCATTTATAGGCAATTGTGGGCGTTAATTGGGGTGTGATCAGAACGCGCGTTCACGTGCGCCAAGTTAAGTGTTGATTGTGATTTATAAAGGGCAGCTGGCGTAGGCGTGCCTGAGTGAACATGGGTTGTGATACGCAGCGTTTTATAAATCGGAGATTTTTTGTGCGTATATTTTAGTAATCACTTAGCTAAGCTAACTTAGTTACGTGGATTCTACGCAATGTTTATAAATGAAGTAGGACATTTCCATTCACCGCTCAACATCATTGTAATTGCGGCTTGCCTCAGTGGTCATTCGGGTTTACATAAAAGCCTAATCAAATATAGGCTATAAATACATAAATACATTAACGAATGAATAGGTGGATAATTAAACATACGAATAATTAACTAAATAAATGATTAACTGAATAAATATACTTCAACGCCGAATGCAACATTTGTTTGGTGCGGTATAGGCCTTATAGTTGTAGGCTAACGACATACGGAATCATTACTATGATAAGCCTATAGGCTCGTGTCGTGTTGTGTTATCAACGTAATGTGGCTTTTATTCATAGGCTTCTGCCCGTGATGCTTCTCGGGATAGCCTATACATGAATAGGCCTACAACATAACATTATATTATGACACAAATGGGTCAATTCACAGACGCATCCAAAGCAATGCCGACATTATTTCGTGATTAGGCTACGGTGGCGATTGATTCCGTTTAAACTGTGTGACACATTGGAGGGTTTCTTGCAGCGACCGATGTATTTATTATTCAATATGTCATGTGTTTCGCAGACTTTCCCGAGTTTCATCCCTCTGCCATCGGAGTCGTGTTTTCCCCTTTCTCCAGAAACGTGCTTATCGTAGTTAAAGGAGGGTCGAAGTGTGCGTAGTTACGCACACCTTCCGCCAACTTATCGCTCAGCTTGTTTTTTATAAATACCGAAAGTTTCGTAGAAAGTTGCTCAGCATGGGTTACGCACGCTTTTGTACTTACGCAACGTTTATAAATGAGGCCCCTGGAGTTTGCTCACATAAATCACAAGGGAGTCAATATTGATATTGGGGAGCCCCACTCGTCAAGCCCCTTGAGGGGTTTTTTTGGGTTTCCCTGGCATGTATTTTATAATTTAAGTGTTCTTTGTAATGTATAATTTTTTATCATTGTTATTGTTGTTGTGTTTTATTTTATAATGTTCCAAATCAAATCAATATCAACTCTATGAGACTATTTCAGAGATTAAAAAATAGATCTTTAAAAAAGGGGGGTGGGATAAAGGAGGGGATCCAATCCTACTGAGTAGTGGGTAGCGATTCAACCCTGCCCCACAGCTGCTGGCGATTCCCTCATCAGGCTCAGGCTGCTGTGACTCCGGATGGCAGCAATCAGCTGATGAGCCACCACCCCATAAAAGCCTAGTCGGAGAGGCAAACAGAGGAGGATGTCTTGGGACTCAGGCCCTGTTTACACGACAACGATCCCTGTATAAAAAGACAAAGCTTTGTTGTGGTGTGGCCTTTTGTTTACATGACAACAGTGTTGTGGGGGCCTGAAACCGCAAACTTTTGAGACTGGGTTCCAGAGTGGAATTATTCAAGAACCCTTATCGTTGCTGTGTAAACTGGCAATACGCAATTCTTGTGAAAACGGTGACAACACGGCCCCACTTCGTGCCTAATAGGCATGGGCGAATAGAAGAATGAGGGATATAGCCTGCTTTACTGCTCACAGCTCAGTGTAGCTAGATAATGAAAGAAAACAAAAATAACTTAAGTAAGTTTTATTTATATAGCGCCTTTCACAGCACGAATGCACAAAGCGCTTTACAATACAAATAACACATAAAAAAGGGAAGAAAGAGCGACATACAAAATACAATACATACAAAATACAAGGCAATTACGACATACAAAATACAAAATACATTACAAGGCAGTTACAAAATACAGTACGAGGCAGTTACAGTTACCAGGGGAGGGGGGAGGGAATTACCATACAGGCAGCCAGCCTCGACATGCAGCCATACAATCGGCGCGGCCAATAACCTGACAGCACTGTACTGTAATGAGAGAGGGGGGGGGAGGGTGCGAAAGGAGGGGGTGGGGGAGGGCTGGGGAAGGGGTGGGTGCGTGTGGTGTGGTTTGTGTGTGTGTGTTTCTGAGTCCGTGAGTTCAGTCCATGTGTGTGTGTATGTGTATGCCTGAAGGCCTCTGGCCGAGGACTCTGACGGAATGTCTTAGCGATAACAGCAGGTTGCTATGGAGACGTCCTCGATCCTCAAGACCAAAAGTCAAACTATAAAACTATAGAACCAAGATTAGAAGGCAAACCTCCAACAGTTAACTGTGGTCACCCTGGAGCATCTAATCCAGTTCTGTGTCATGCCAACACTAACTGATGAAGACGTGGCCTTCAACTTTGCATGATTTATGATTGTTTTTAATGGTTACTGAAAACAACATATGATTTGTTAGTGTCTGAGGTTTAGTGTCTGAGGTTTTCTCATATTTTTTAGAATATAGCCTAGGCCTATAGTTTCAACACTGTACTTTACGCACAGTAACTCACCCCAAAAGAGACCAGTTTAAAAAACCTGGAACCACATCTGGATACCCTAAAGCATTTTAGTCCCTCGCCAGACATTTTAGCTCTCTGGGCACAGCGATTGCTGTCCATAACCTGGGCATTCCAATAACATTCAGAACGAGACCTAGGACTGGCCTATTGACTGCAGAGGCAGAGACCTACTGCATATAGAAAAGGGATTAGAAAAACATAATAATAATAATAACATAGAATAGGAAAACAAAAATGTAGTAGAATCAAATAGAAAACGACACAGTTTTATAGCATAACCTACAAATCAGCAAGGCCATGAAGCCCAGGGCAGTCGATATGGCTAAAAGACATGTCATTTTTAGTTTTACATTATATCTGTGTGCTGTTCAGGATCCTTTTTTTATATATAATATAACAACATAGAAATGTGTTAAGACTGCTTACTATTGTGAAATAACGACAGGCCTACATTTTACAAGCGGTCTGACAGGAAGTGGTGTTAATAAAGGATGTGAATGAATTTGATTTCTTTTAACAGTAATGTCAAATAACCAACATTTCTTAAAATGGATATCTCGCAACCAAACTCTTCATAATAATATAGAATCATTAACTCTCCTCCAGCAAAGATTTGCTGCACTTTTAGGCCCTAGCTGTGATTAGGCTACATGCAAACTGAAGACGAACAAAAAAAAATTGGCACAGACCTGGGAGAACAAGAATTTGGTGGGACAACTTTGTGAATGGCTCGAGCATAGATGGAAAGAGAACTTCCATAGGCCATGTCCAAAGCCTGTTGCCTGCTGGCCTTGCATGCATAGTCTACTACAGCGTTTTCAATCATTTTTGTGGATCCGTGTGAACGCGGATCCTTATCACAATACTGTTGTGTAAACGCTAGGCCTGCCCCCGACTAAAGATTTTCCTGCTCGACTAGAAGTCCTCATTTCAAGCGACTAGTCGTTCCTTTATTATTACGATGATTATTATTATTATACATATAACCTCACCATACACACAGAGCGAGCAGCAGCCACCTCAGCAAAGCGGTAGATTAATTATCAATGTGTCGGCATTCGGCAACACAGCAAGGAGACTGAACAACATTTTATTACTCATTTATTTAAACATAGTCATATAGCCTACAACAAACTAACACGGAAAACAAAAGTAGCCCACACACAAAGATTCTGTCGTTGTCAGCTCTGATATGTGCTCCATAGGGGGACTCTCCATCACATATGAGTCCCCCTATATCACAAATTCAAGGTATTTTGGGGAGGCTTTGCTCAAGGGGGCGGAGACTGCTTGTCCTGCTTGAAAGCAAGTGTCCTGGGGAGGGGCTCATTGACCTTTGCCCCAGGCGATATTGGACAGCACCCAAGGGGGCGCACCCGGGCAGGGTGCAGTAATGGGGTTATCGCTTCTCGGCCTTTTGGCTAAGATCAAGTGTAGTATCTGTTCTTATTGGTACGTGCGAGAAGAAAGTCTGTGCAGCGATCGCTTACCCACCAGAGTGGAGCGGAGTATGGGGCCTGGTGGGAAGCAGGGAGAGGCGAGCGCGACGGGGTCATCTCAGGGGATGGCTGCCGGGAAAAGGGTCGGTCCCGAGGGTCGGCCTGAGGAACACCCTCCGCTTTGTGTGGAGGGATGCTGGGGAGCCAAAGATGACCTGGGAGGTCTTCGCCCGGAGAGTGGTGGTGGGGTCACTGAAGCTTTCGGTGGCGGAGGTCCTCTGCCTGCAGGACAATGCCCAGGAGAGGGCCTACGACCTGACTATGCAGACGGAGGGCCTGACAGCGGCGGTGGAGGCCAGGTGCCGGGCCCAGGGGAAGGAGCAGCCCCTCAGCTCCTTCGAGGTGGTCAACCTGAGCCGGCCGAACCTGAGGGTCATCACAGTCCACCTCTACAACCCTCACGTGCCGGACAGCGCCATATCCAGCTTCCTGGGCCGCTACGGGGAGGTGCTGTCCGGGGCCCGGTAGGTGAGGGGGGCCGGGGGTTTGGGCTTCTGGAACGGGCGGCGGCAGTTCCAGGTCCTCCTTGGGGAGGACCCCGCGGGCCTGGATGGGCTGAAGCACCCCCCGGCGTACTTCGCACTGGGGGCGGATAGGGGGTATCTGTTTTACCCCCGCCAGCCCCCCTGCTGCAGGAGGTGCCGTGGGGTCGGGCACACAGAGTCCACCTGCGGGGGGGGCAGCGCGACGGGGGGAGGATCTCCGTCCCCTGGAGGTCGTGCTGGAGGAGTTGAGGGAGGACATGCGAGTCAGGGGGGGCGAGGCGGCGGAGCTGGCGAGAGCCGTCGGCGGCACCGGGCAGGGGCAGACGGCCCCGGTGCAGGACGGGCCATCGGGAGTGGGGGGGACCGACCACGGCCGAGTGCTCGACCGCCTGCAGGAGGCCATGGATGCGGTGCAGGTGGGCCCGGGGGCCCCCGCAGCGAGGACCCCTCGCCGCAAGGCGGGAAGTTTGGACGGCGGAGAGGGAGAGGAGGAGTCCCCGGGGGAGGGAAACTCGAAGCGGGCGAAGGGAGTGGTGGGGCAGGGACTGGTGGGGGCCGAGGCCTTGTCGCTCCCGGGCCCCCTGACCCGCACACCGGAGGAGTTGGCCCGGATCGGGGCGGAGGGCATGGTCCCGCCCACGCAGATGGTCCCGGCCTCCTGGGGGGACATCATGGACGTGGGTGAGGAGTCGCCCTCGGGGGAGTCAGAGGGGGACTTGTACACGTAGGGTGTGTGTGTGTGTGTGGTTTGGATGTGTGGGTGTGTGTTGAGTCTTTTGGGGTTCTTTTTCTGTATTATTGTATGTAATGTCGATCACTGTGGGCACTTTTAATGTATGGGGGTTGAGGGACACGGTGAAGAGGTTGGCGGTTTTTGAGTTTTTGGGGGGTCTGGATTTTACTTTTTGTTTTCTGCAGGAGTTGCATTTAAGGGATGGGGGGGATGTCGGGAGGTTCGGGAGGGAGTGGGTGAAGGGCGGGTCGCTTTGGAGTGTTGGGGGGGTGCATTCTTCGGGGGTGGGCATTTTGTTTGGGAGTAGGGAAGTGCGGGTGGAGTTTTTTTTTGTTGTGGTGCAGGGCAGGGTGATGGGGGCGGATGTGAGGGTGGGGTTGGTGAGGGTGATGTGTGTACGGGCCACAGGGGGCGGCGGACAGGAAGGACATGGTCGGTCTGTTGGCGCCTCACTGCGCCACGGACCGGCCGGTCATCATTGGGGGGATTTTAATGTGGAGTTTGGGGGCACGGGTGATGCGAGTGTAGGGGCTTTAGAGGGGTTGTTAGCGGGGCATGGTTTGGTGGATGGGGGTGGGCGCACTACCCCGCGATTGGTCGGTCCCACGTGGCATAATTCCCGTGGGGTCCAGAAGCGTTTAGACTACGTCTTCGTGTCAAGGTCCTTGGGTCTGGTGTCGGGGCGGGTGCTCCCCGTCTTCTCGGACCATGATGGGGTCCTCATGACGGTCCGGGCGCAGGTGCCGGTCTTTGGCCGCTCCTACTGGCGCCTCAACTTGGGGGTCCTGGGGGAGCAGGATTTCTGCTCCTCACTGGCCCACTTCTACCAGGGCCTGGTGGGCCTTAAGCCCATGTGTGCGGGAGTGGTCGAGTGGTGGGAGATTGCTAAGGTCCGCTTGCGGGACTTTATCCAGGGGCACTGCCGGAGGAGGGCGAGGGCCCTGAGGGGGGAGACCGCATGGCTGCAGCGACAGCTAGAGCTGGAGCATTCCTGGGAGAACCAGGTCCCCCGACGTGCAGCTGTGCGCCTACCTCAGGGCCCAGTTGCGAACCATCTATGAGCGCCGGGCGCGCGCCTTCCTTCGGGGGGCACGTCGGCAGTTCTTGGAGCGGAACGAGACGTGCTCAGCCTCCTTCTTCGCCGAGGTCAAGGCGGCGAGGGGGAGGTCAGTGTTCACGGGGGTGAAGGACTCGCGGGGCCGCATAGCAACGGAGCCGGCCCGTATGGTGGAGGCCGCCACCGGGCACTTCCGTGCTTTCTTTAGCGCTAGGGAGGTGGACGAGGGCTATGGTGGGGTCTTCCTGGATCGGTTGACCCGGCGGGCGCCTCCTGATGTTACATTAAATTACATTTCGTAGTAGTAGGAGAGTAAGAGAGGCTAAACAGCAGACAGCAGTCTATCGGACTCCGGGAGGCCTGCTGGTGACAGTGGGGCATCCACTGGACCTGGTTAGAACATAGGAGGGAGAGAGAGATGCACTAGGGGAGGCAGAAAATGGTAAGTAGCACGCTGAGCCATTGAAGCAACGCAGCTGTCAGAATAGAACAAGCCTGTTTCAGGGTAACCAGCTTCTGTATAGTACTTTATATACATACAGTGCATAGCACGATATACACCAATGTATACAGAGGATTCACATGTAGGTTTGAGGCTGCCTTTCTGTGTCTCAAGGTCCTAGCTAGTGATTGTAGGCTAGGTCGAAAATGTACGTCTTGAGGTCTCGCTTGAAGACCTCTGTTGTTTCGGCCCTTCTTAGGCACTCCAGCAGGGTGTTCCAGGGGTTGGGGACATAGAAACTCAAAGCTGCCTCTGTGTTTCTTGTTCCTGGCTTTTGGAACTGTTAAAAGTTCAGTACCTGAGATGTCTGAGTGGTCTGTTGGGCATGTACCTAACAAGCATGTCTGAAATGTATTCTGGTGAGTGACTGTATAGAGATTTATAGACTAGTTATAGTATTTTAAAGTATATTCTAGAGTTGACTGGTAACCAGTGTAGTGATTTTAGCGCTGGTGTGATGTGTGCCCTTCATCTAGTCTTAGTGAGGACTCGTGCTGCAGCATTCTGTATCATTTGTAGCTTAGAGATTGCTTTCTTTGGTAGGCCTGATAGTAGAGCATTGCAGTTGTCCTGTTAGGGTTTGAGGCAGGACCCAAAAGCAGACGGCAGGCAAGCAGCTCAGGTTCATGGGTTTTAATTTCCAAATAATACCGGGAGGAAACGCAGGGGAAACACACACTAACATTGACAATGAACCGACAGAGAACAAAGGAAACAGGAGGGCATATATACTCTGGGAGAACAATCAAGGAACAATGTACAGGTGTGCAACAAGACATAACGAGACACAGGTGCAGACAATCACCCAGACAAGGACATGGAGGGATTCCAACAAGACACCAACACAAGGACACAGGAACAAGGAGACAATGGAAGGGAACGGGGAACGAGGCTGGGACAGGGAAAGGGACCGGGCAGAAGCAGAGGGGGGAACTAAAGGGCCAGGAGAGGAGGGACTTGAGTGACGTGAGACTAGTGAGGGGACAGGTGTCTAGAGCTGGGGCTGGGAGGACACAAACCAACATAGAAGACAAGACAACGAACACAAGACCAAACACACAAGGAGGTAGAACAAAACCAAGTGACAAAGTGTACAATAGTCTCTGGGGGCAGTGCAGGGGCAGTCACCGGGAGAGGTGCTCAGGGTCCAGGAAGGTCCAGGGGGCACAGGAGCTCAGGGCCAGGATCAGGGGGTGAGCAGGGCGAACCAGGGGCCCGGGCAGGGGCGAGGGTCTGGACCAGGAGCGAGCAGAGTGGACCAGGGGTCCGGGGCAAATCGGGGGTCCAGGGCAGGAACGCGGGTCCAGACCGGGAGCAGGGGCCGAGCCGGGGCGGACCCGGCCCAAATCACAACATGTCCAGCCTGCTTGTGATGAAAGCATGCATTAATCTTTCGGTGTCAGCCTGAATGTAAAATAGAAGTATAATAATAATATAATATACATACAGTAAATTATGATAATGCATGTATTTTCTCATTACCTTCCTATCTGTGTATCTACAGGTGGATAAGCATGAAACAAGAAGATGAAGGAGTTTGGTTGAAACAGAAAATCAGTGTTGCTTTTGGTCTGGCCTCTACCAGAAAAGCTGCACGGCTCGGTCGAACCCACTGGGGCAGACCTCCATGCCGTTATAGCCTTCACGGTCAATGAGGCACACAAGCCTTCCCACCACGACAAGGTAGCAACACAAGGGAAGGAAAAATGAAATGAAAATTAAAAGATAAAATAAAACCAAAAGAGCAAGATGCTCGGTGGTGAGCAAGACGCTCACCAGCCAAATAAAACAAAACCAAAAGAGAGCAAGATGCTCGCCTGCGAGCAAGACGCTCGCTGTCCCAAAAAAATAAAACCAAAAGAGCTAGATGCTCGGCGGCGAGCAAGACGCTCACCAGCCAAATAAAACTAAACAAAAAGAGCCAGACGCTCACCTTATAAAAATTAAAACATACATATGAGCAAGACGCTCAATATGCAGCACTAAATTACAAACATATTATTATTATTAAGGAGAACGATTGATTCAAAAAATTTAAATACTTTAACAAAGCCAACAAAGAACAACAAAATGTGTTGACTGAGAAGCACAATCACAAAAATTAGCAAAAAAAGCTAGTGTCTTTAAGAGGGGAGGGTATCTACAGTTTCCCCTTCCTCGCCCTCCTAACCCTCTCTTTTGCTGTGTTTTTCTGAGGTGAGATGAGCTTTCTCTTGATTTTCTTCACAGCATCCATTTTCTCTTTAAGCGGGCTGATGCTCACCATGCACTGCTCGTATCGCTTCATAGTCTTTGCTGGTGTCTGTTGAGCAAACATAAATGGAAAACAGATTTTCAGAAGTTTTGTGATTGGGGTGTGGATCCACATAATCCAGAGTGAGGCTTAACAGCTATGGTTTATACTTACATGGGGAGGACCAGCCTGGCTCACTGCAGGAGGTTGAGCCTGGGCCGTGGCCACTGTGGTGCCCTCTTCATCATCCAACTCCTCAGGTGAGGAGGCACCAGACTCTGCATATGAGACCTTCGTATCGTCCTCGCTGTCCTCGCTGCTGCTCTCTGTCTTAGGCTTCCTCTTCCTCTTTTGGGTGGGGCGGGAGGCGTGGGATGCCTGAGTACGGGCGGGCCTCTTCTTTACATGGGTGGTGGTTTCTGAGGGGGTGGTGCAGGCCGAAGGAGCAGTGGAGGCCGAAGGAGCAGTGGAGGAAGGAGCGGCTGTGGCAGAAGGAGGAGCAGTAGCGGCATCCGCCTTAACCTCCATGGCAACAAAGAGCTGCCGCATCTTTGCTGCCCGGTCCACGTCTTGGTGCAAAGCGTAGTACGCAGTCTGGGTCTGGAGGCTATGACCCATGAATGTTGCCACCAACCGTTGCACCTCTGGGTCATTTTCCTTCTGGTTCTGAAAACAGAAGCAAGGAACATTTTGAGCTGTTGTAACCATAAGGGCAGATGGACTGGTGTATGTCTGTGTACGTGTGTTAAATAAATTCTACTCACTTTTGTGGACACTGCCGTTCTTAGGTCCAGGAAGCTTGGCCTCCCTGGAAGGCCCATGTCTTCCCAGGCCTGTCTCATATAATTTACCATATTCTTCGCTGGCCCCTTTCCCCGGGTCATGAAAAATCGGTTGTTCATGGGCCTTCGCACCTGTATGAGATTAGTTTATAGAACAGTTGTTAGAATACATGCTAGAGAAAGTCATTACTCATATGTTACATCAGGATAAGGCCTGACTCTGACTCTGATTCAGAAAGATTTCAAGATAACACAAAAGTCACTTACCTTCCTCAGCTCCAGCCAAGTGGTGAACCACACGTACTCCTCCGCTGTCAGGTAAATCTGAGCCGCCCCAGACTGCCGGTTGGTCTTATGGTTTGCGACCTACAACAGAGCAACAAGCTTTCAGATGAATCATTAAAGGGGCACAGTCAAGTTTTTCCGTATTTCGGTTGGGTAAAGAGATGACTACTATGACAATGATTTTAACCCTCATGTGGTGTTAGGGTCTGTCTGTTTGTCTCTGTGTGCCTGTTTGTCTCTATGTGTCTGTCTATGTGTCTGTGTTTGTCTCTATGCATCTGTTTGTCTGTCTGTGTGTCTGTTTGTCTGTGTCTGTCTGTCTATGTGTGTGTGATTTTCTCTGCGTCTGTCTGCGTGTGTCTGTTTGTCTCTGTGTCTGTCTATATGTGTCTGTTTGTCTCTGTGCATGTCTGTTTGTCTCTATGCGTTTGTTTGTCTATGTGTCTGTCTGTCTATGTGTGTGGTTTTTTCATTATGCGTCGGTTTCTCTATGTGTCCCAGTCCCTACAGTCCTGTCCCTCCACCAAGGACAGAAAAACCAACACTACTTGCGACAAGTGTAAGAAATACATTTGTGTTGAGCACACTCATACAGTCATGCTGTGATTCATGCATCTGAACACACTCTTTCTCACACACATGCACATACACACACAAATATAGTTTTTGTTAACGCCAAATTAAGATAAATCAATAAGCAGCACACAAGGGTTAAAAGGCCTACACACAGAATTTTAACATGTAATCCAAATGTTGTTCAGTTAAAACAAGTGTGACCTTGCCCCTTTAAAAGTGAAACAACTTATACAGTTAACACCTAAGTTGACAGACTGATACTTACCCTAATGACGTAGCCAGTCTTGTCGTCGCCATCAGCGTCCATCACCTCCTTCGTGGTCATGTTGGTGAGCACTCCGGGGCGGTGCCCATAGGTGGAGGAGAGGTACGCTGATATGTAACCATAAAACTGGTACCATCCCCCATAGTCGGAGACAGCGGCAGCCTTGATGTTTTCTGAAAGAATACAGCCCACAAGACAACAGAAAAAGACATTTCAGCATGTTGGAGAGAGAGACACACACACACACACACACACACTGTGGCCTCCACAGGGCCGTCTGGTGTTTCATACCCAGAGGCAACACAATGCACTTACAGCACACACACACAGACAATAACAAAGGGGTAATACAAACTTACCCAGTATAACGGGAATCTTTGCCCTGGCCTGCTCCTGGCACTGGGACAGGGAGTCTGCAGGGAGAACCCGGGCCATCTTCGCCTTCTTGACCTGGATCTGGTGCAGGACCAGCTCTCGGCTCACCTCAAGAATAGCCTTCTTCACATTTCTGATGGCGAGTTTGATATCTCGCGTCTTGAAGCGGTGATGCGGTGGGGGGCACTGCTCCATGTACTTTAAGAATGATACTACATTGAGCATGTAGATCCTTGCTGTAGTCACCTTCACTTGAGCATTTTTTAATGCAACTACCCATCTGTCAAAAAGCAAGGCTGTATTTAGTCATTGTTCACATCAGAACCGTGTTATAACAAATTAGTAACAACTGTGATGATTACTTACTTGTGAATGCGGTCCAGATTGACGGAAAACTCCCAGCCCCACAGCTTAGGCTGGCTGAAGGCCATGTAATGGAGGTATGACTTTACCCGGCTCACTCTGGCACCTACGTTTTCACGCAGAGTCGGTGTGGGATTGAATCCCTCCAGGTGGCACAGGTACTCGTCAAGGTAGTGTGCTGTGAAGACACGTGGGAAATATATGATTTACATTAAATAATGCATCATGTCCCTCCACACACACACACACACACACACACACAGATACATACACATAAATAGTTTGTTCTAGCTTACCGATTGACTTTGGGAAGGTGAGTTTCCGCATGGCAGATGCCTTGCCGCTGCCAGACCCGACGACCCAGTTCTCAGCACCTCCTTCTTCCTCTTCTTCCTCCTCGGCAGCCTGTGGGAACAAAAGTGGATAAATGGAATGGCCTTTGTATAGCGTGTTGGGTACATACACTATAGAAGTGCAGTCCATTTAGCATTTCATTTACCTCAGGTCCAGACCTCTCTCCCTCCTCTCTACTCCTGTGAAGGCCGAACACGCCCAGACCTTCTCCCTCCTCCTCCTCCTCAGAAAACTGTGAGAACACGAGTGGGTGAATAAGATGACCTTTGTATAGCGTGTTGTCTAAATGCACTATAGAAGTGCACTCCATTTAGCATTTTATTTACCTGAGGTCCAGACCTCTCTCCCTCCTTTGGTTTACCGCTGACCCCGCTCGGACCTTCTCCCAGCTCCTCAACCTGCTCCATGGAGAATTGTGGGAACATGAGGGGGTGAATTAGTTGGCCATTGAAAGGTGCTTGGGAAACAGTACCATATATGTGCAGTCCATTTAACATTCCATTTACCTGCTGTCCCGGCTCCACTCCCTCCTCTCCTCCAGCTGTCTCCGGGCTCATACAGCTCTTGCTGGCCGCCTCCTCTTCCTCCTCCTCCAAGACCTGTGGGAACACAAGTGGGTGAATGAGATGGCCATTGTAAAGCGCGTTGGATAAAAGCATTATAAAAGTGCAGTCCACTTAACATTCCATTTACCAATCTTCCCTGCTCTTATATTGGCACTCACTACATTACTACGCTTACAACCAGTTAATCCTCTGCTCTAACTCACCGGAATCTTCTTTTGCTTCTGGGCCTTCTGTGTTTTCTGGCCAGGGCTAGAAGAACTCGGACGCGCCTCCTATTCCAGGAAAATAAAAGTTAAAAAGTTATTATTTTGCACTCATTAGGTATAGGTATAGGTACTGCATTTGTAATGTGCTCCCCATCCAGTTGTTACACTGGCCCAGAGTACCATTCACACACGAATGGTAGAAGCTGCCATGCAAGGTGCTTGCCTGCTCATTGGGAGTAATTTGGGGTTCAGTGTCTTGCCCAAGGACACTTCAACAGGTAGTCAGGAGGAGCCGGGATTCGAACCACCGACCCTACGATCACTGAACGACCAGCTCTACTCTGCTGTTTAACCTTCTCCCCCTCTGCTTTCACTCACCTGCCAGTGACGCATTCCCTTGACCTTCCTCCTGAAGAGTGCGCATTTTTGTCAGCTCCTTGGTTAGCTCTTCATTTTTCTTCAGGAGGTCCTGCTTCTCCTGCAAGCAGGTCGGGTCTCTGCAGCCGCTTTCGACCTGCTCCTCACCGAAATAAACTTCCTCCTCCAGATGCTCTTCCTCCCCCTGGAGGTCGAGGGTGGAGACGACAGGGATGGAGGGATCTGTTGCCCTCAGGTCCCGGAGGAGGGCCCTGGCCTGGTTAAACCTGGCACTCTCAACATACGACGCCCGCCTCTCTGCTCCCAGCTCCAAATGGCTCTCAAGCATGTGGCGATCCAGCCTGTTGCCCTTATAAGGGCAGCCAACGACTAGACAGCCAGTGTTGCGGATGTTGGTGCGGCCTGTAGCAAACTGCATCAAGATGTGCCGCTCCGCTGGGTTTCTGACCCCGTGGCTTGAGCGGAGCGCAGCGTAGCACCACGTTTACGTATTCTATGTATGTGCCACGTGGAAAGTGTCTATGACATTTCTATCAAGAGTTATTCACCAAAATATGAATTTACAAAATTTAAATATGCATAAAAACGCCACCTAGCAATGCAGTACCTCGGGAATCGCTGGGTAGCACCATGTTTAGGTATTCTATGTATCTACCGAGTGGCAAGTCTCTAGCAGCTTCATACAGAAAGTTCTGGATAAAAGTAATTCACCAGACATGTGCTTAGCCAACTACTTCAGGCAGCAGAGAAGTCCCAGTTAGCTAACATGCTGGCTAAGTAAAGGGAACGGTTTCCAGCTTGTAACAAGTTTGCCATACAAGGTAATGTACTTTTTTAAGGTGGACTGTTTAAGGTGGACCAGAACCCCGTTTTAAGGGTTAGGTAACCCCGTTTTAATAGTTGTAGTTGTTTGACAGAAGTGAGGCGTGGGTCGTGGTCTTTGTTGTTCAGGCCCACCGAGACAACAAGCACCTGTGTGGTGGGTATGGGGCTAGCCTTCTCCAAGATCTTAAAGAGGTGGTAGATGGTAGCCCCTGGATAGCTATCTATCTGGACGAGCGGGTTGGTGTAGGCGGGGATTCTGGCTAGGTTCGAGTCTCCTATAAATACATCGGGTTTTCTAGCCAGAATCCTCCAGTCCTCTATTTTCTGTTCTGGCCTGGTGCCTGGTCGGTGTGTACTTGGAGGTGTAGATGTGTGTGTGTCTGTGTGCGTGTCTCTGGTGACACCAGCAGGGGCCGCTCTCACCCCGTCATTCCTGGTAAGGTTAGGGTGGGTAAGGAAATATTTATTGAGGCTCAGACCCCATAACCGCCTGACGGTGGCCACAGTTGGTTAGCCTGAACACCAGGATGCACCACAAAACCAATGAAGGAATCGTAGCTGACGTGTGATGCATCACAAGTCACTCGCGCTTGATGGTTGGATCTTCAGTGGCATCCCCATGTCCATTCGATGGTTTGAGAAGTCGAACTGGTGTCCCTTTGTAGTCATTCCAGTTGCAAATAAACTAATATTGAAACTGAGATCTTATTCTTATTTAATAAAGAGGGCTGACAATCTTTTAAAACCTAAAAGTAATTATTTCAATTTCCGACTACTGCTAGATTTAACGGAACGAAACGGAATTAGATTTAGCGAAAGCCAATAATCGAACTCCTAAGTGAAGGTGGCTATCTCTTGTGCACGTCTCCTCCATGGTTCCACTGGTCTTCTGGTCATCTTGAGAAGTGTGAAGCTCCTTTTACAATGTGGGCTCCATCATTTAAATTAAGGACTTGCTAGATTTAACGGAATAAAGTATAGCGAAAGCCAATTGTTACACTGTGCTTCTAAGTGAAGGTGGCTGTGACTTGTTGTGCATGCTTCCTCCATGGCTCCAGTAGTCTTCTGGTCATCTTGAGGTGTGAGGGGTTCCTTTTATACTGTCAGCTCCGTTCTTCAGTCTGTGGCATTAGGTTGGATATTGTTATGTAGTACAGGACCCTTCAAGTAAGCTTCCCATTGGATTAAATGACAGAGGTATAAATATTGGTTCCAATATATAAACCTGATCTAAATTAAGTTTTGAAGTGTCTAAATATAGAACAAGCCAAAACACCCCAGAGAGTAAAGAAAAGACCAGAGTTGGTGAAAAACAAGAGACTAATTCCACACAGTATATCCCCTGAAATTCATCGAAGCTAAATGTGCGGAAAAAATCTGAAAACCCCAAGAAGAGGGTCACAAGGAGCTCAATTTCATTCCCATAATATCCCCCGAAATTCATCAAAGCTATTTGGGATCGAAACGAAGAAGACGTCCAATGTGGGAAAATAAAGTTATTCCATCCCAACACATCCCCCGAAATTCATCGAGGCCGAGCGGGTAGGAACGAAACACCACTCAAGGGAGTGGGGGAGGTGCAATGGACGACCCAGAACATCAGATGACCAAGGCTCCGGCGGGTTAGGTTTGGAAATGTTTATTGAGGCTCAGGCCCCGTAACCGCCTGACGGTGGCCACAGTTGGTTAGCCTGAACACCAGGATGCACCACAAAACCAATGAAGGAATCGTAGCTGACGTGTGATGCAACAACACAAGTCACTCGCGCTTGAATCAAGAGTGGCCGGATCCGCACTAGCTCCCATAGGGGTAAAAAAGAGGAGAGGAATAAAGCCTGTAGGTCAAGCTTAGAGTACAGGTTATGGTTTGTTATTAAAACTGTAAGTTTAGGATTAGATGTTAAGGTTACAGTAGAGGTTTGGGTTAGGGTTAGGTATATTCGCCTATAAGGTTAGGGTTAGAGCAAAGGTTTGGGTTAGGCTTAGGTATATTAATCTGTAAATTAAGGTCAGAGCAGGGGTTAGGGTCAGGTTTAGGTATAAAGACCAGTAAGGTTAGGGTGAGAGCGAAGGATTGGGTTGAGTTTATATTAAAAAAGCCTATAAGGTTAAGGTCTGGTTTACAATTAAGGTTTAGGTTAAGCCGAGATATAATTTTAAAAGACTTGGCCACTAAGCCTTACATTATGACTATGCTAACTAAAATATTAATGGCCTGTTATGAATGTTATGAAATAAGGTCTACAGTTTATTATAACAACTAAATATTGGAACACAATCATCAGTAGTTACCCAGACAACTATACACCCTCGGTCTGGGCTGGCCCACCAGGAGTGATCAAGTCCCAGTGTCTGTTCCTCAGGGTCAATAAGACAGTTTAAGGCTTAAAAGGTGTATTGAGAGCTATGTTGTAATCTATTTTGATGTGAAACCTGAAAGGGGATTATCTCATATGGTTATATTAACGTTTTAGAGGGTATTGACAAGTAAAAATTTAAAAATTACAATAGCCTTCTTAGCCAAGGTATACCACAGCCAAGGGATACGTTACGAAGGGCGGTCGGACCCCATCGTTAGCTGTCCCTTGGCGATGCGCTCCGTTCATCCCGTTATAGTTTTAGCTCGATTCGAGCTAAATTACACTTTTAAAAAAGAGTTGCAATACAGCGCACATCTATCTATCCTACCTGCGCAATTCACATCATTAGTGTACACAAAATACTGAGAACTTGAATGATGAACAAAATGTTCTGGCGCCTACAGAACACATAATGGAAATGTTGTTTTGACTACTTTTATTGAGGCAAATGACATATAGGGACTATTCATAGCCTAATATAATCAACTCTGTGAACAACAACAACATTTTCTCATGTAAAGGGATAATCAGATGACATGGCTTGTCTGGCTGTCATCATACTATGTCAGATAGCCTACCGAAAGATATCCTGGCGAATTGATTCACCCACTTAGACCCACAGTAGGGTAGCCACAGGTGGAATTGATCTCATCAATTAGAGTTCCCTTCTATTTAAGTGTGTCACAAGCAACTCGTGCTTCAGGTAGACATCATGGCTGCATTGCAACGGATCATTGTGCTCAACCAAAGGAACCAACGGCGACGCCGTCCGCGTAGCGATTTGGTTCATGTGAACCATCACATCCGCACAAACCATCCGCACCATTAGAAGTAAGAGCAGTAGAGAATTAGTAACTTGAGTTCAGACATATTTTATTCTTGAGATTCAAGATGTGTTTGGTGTAAATGCTGGAACAGGTTGTCCTTTTCCGGGGTGGGGTTGTTAGCCCCACGCCCAACCCCCAACCTGGAGGGCCAGGTGTTGCTTTTCGTCTGGCCTCTACCTGAAACCTGCCCGACATGGTTGAACCTGCTGGGGGGGTGACCCCCCCCCGCCGGTATAGCCTTCATGGTCATGGAGACACACAAGCCTTCCCACCACGACAAGGTAGCAACACTTAGGAAGGACCTCTACCCCGAAACCTGCCCGGCATGGTTGCACCTGCTGGGGGGTTACCCCCCCCGCCGGTATAGCCTTCAAGGTCATGGAGGATGAGTGGTGTGGTGAGTGCATGTGGTGCGAGTGTGCAGTGTAGTGTGGTGGGTGGGGTGTGGTGAGTGTGTGTAGTGTGAGTATGTAGTGTGGTGGGTGGGGTGTGGTGAGTGTGTGTAGTGTGAGTATGTAGTGTGGTGGGTGGGTGGGTGGGGTGTGGTGAGTGTGTGTAGTGGGTGGGGTGTGGTGAGTGTGTGCAGTGTGCCTCAGGCCTCTGGATCATCTGCAAGGGAGGGGAAATAATTTAGCGACATTGAATGGAATGCATGCAGAATGGGAATAGACAGTGTACAAGATACACACTTGGCCTACCTGGGGTTGGCAAGATGATGGGCATGGAGATGGAGGACCACTGGAACTGTGCCTCCGCAAGGGCCTGCTTCCTGAGCTGCAGTTCCAGCCTCTCACGCTGGAGCTGCAGCATCTCCCGCCGGTAGCTGGCGGTGGCCGCCAGCTGGTAGCGCTGCAGCTGCAGCATCTCACGATGGTAGCTGGCGATGTCCGACAGCAGGTCCCGCTGCACAGCCACCTCCAGGAGCCCCGCACTGCAGTCGCAGAGCACGCCTCCCACGCGTGTCTGCGACCTGGCAAGGCCCCCTCGCATCCGTGGGGTGCGGCCGCCCCTCACGGGGGTGGGGGCATCACGGGGGGTGTGGGAGGTGTGGGGAGAGCGCGTGGGGCGCTCGGAGTCTGGGGTGTCCTCTCCAGAGGAGTGGGAGGGGTGGGGTGACTCAGCTGAGCAGTGGGAGGATTGGGGAGACTCAGCTGAGCAGTGGGAGGGGTGGGGTGACCGGATGTTGGAGGGGCCCTCCGCAGCGTCCACATCAATGCCTCCAGTGATGCCTTGGGAGGCTGTGGGGCCGATGATGGCCAGCGCCTTCTCCTCTTCCGGGGTGAGGGGAGGCATGGTGTTCTGGCCACCACCTGTCCTCCCCGCCTCTCGCCGCACCGCTGCACCCCGACTCTTGGCCTGGCTGGCAAAGTCTTGCCACTTCTTGCGGATGACTGTCCACGCCCTGGGTGGGCCGGGAGTGGAAGCCGCCATCTCCGTCGCGATGCTGGTCCAGGCGGCCCTTTTCAGCTGGTTGGCATTGGCGGTGCGGAAGCCGCCAAAAAGAACCGCATTCCGCTCCCCCACCTCATCCAGCATGATGGTCATCTCCTCCTTGCTGAAGGGTATCGCACGTCTTCTTACCCTCGTTTCTGACATGTCGCTCAATGTGTTCAATTACCCTTGGTTTTTTATAGACCGCGTGCGCCCACACCGGTGCATGATAAAGTAAATTAGTCATCGTATCCGCGTGGATTCTAACATGGGAATGATACTGACACGGGTGCTATTCATATGAGCATTAAACCTTAGTTTGTGTGATGATTAAATTGGTGTTCATTTTGCGATCATCACTGCCTATTCTTGTATTTTTTCATGCGCTTTCAAGACATCCCAGACGAGGCTTATATGACCCGATCCGATCCATGTTATTTCTGGTATATTTACTTTGATGCAATAGTAGGCTATGCATTGTGACCATCACGCGGGCTCGCCTTGACTCTTAAGATATATTCGCAGATTAGCTTCGGGAGCAGAACTTCCTTTTTGTTAATATTAGGCTGCAATGACAATGATTTACACAACACGTATTATATTGTCACGTCATTTCAGTGACTTTACGAATGGCCATCGATGTGTGCGGCATCGATTCATTCTTTTTTCCAGCACCGCGCCCAGGGACAGCTCCTATAACGATGTATCTTGGGATGGACCTAACGATGTATCTTCAGGCACCCACTAAGGGATAGTCTGGGAAACACTCGTAGGAAAAACTGTCCCTTCGCCAAGGTATACCTTGGGAAGCGTCGTAGCGCGGAGAAGTTCGGCGAATCTGGGAAACGCGGCCCAGGTCTGCTGGTCCTCATGAGTTGCTCCTAGGTCTCCATGTGTGATGAGAGGTTGGGTCTGGTCCAATGGTCATCTAGAGTTGTCCCTGGGTCTCCGTGTGTGATGAGAGGTTGGATCCGGTCCGTTGGTCTTCATGACATGCTTCTGGGTTTCCATGTGTGATGAGAGGTATGGTCTGGTCTGCTGGTTCTCTTGACTGGCTCCTGGTTCTCCACGTGTGACGAGAGGTTGGATCTTCAGTGGCATCCCCATGTCCATTCGATGGTTTGAGAAGTCGAACTGGTGTCCCTCTGTTCCAGTTGCAAATAAACTAATATTGAAACTGAGATCTAATTCTTATTTAATAAAGAGGGCTGACAATCTTTTAAAATCAGATTTAAAACCTAAAAGTAATCATTTCAGTTTCCGACTACTGCTAGATTTAACGGAACGAAACGGAATTAGATTTAGCAAAAGCCAATAATCGAACTCCTAAGTGAAGGTGGCTATCTCTTGTGCATGTCTCCTCCATGGTTCCACTGGTCTTCTGGTCATCTTGAGAAGTGTGAAGCTCCTTTTACAATGTGGGCTCCGTCATTTAAATTAAGGACTTGCTAGATTTAACGGAATAAAGTATAGCGAAAGCCAATTGTTACACTGTGCTTCTAAGTGAAGGTGGCTGGGACTTCTTGTGCATGCTTCCTCCATGGCTCCAGTAGTCTTCTGGTCATCTTAAGGTGTGAGAGGTTCCTTTTATACTGCCAGCTCCGTTCTTCAGTCTGTGGCACTAGGTTGGATATTGTTATGTAGTACAGGACCCTTCAAGTAAGCTTCCCATTGGATTAAATGACACAGAGGTATAGATATTGGTTCCAATATATAAACCTGATCTAAATTAAGTTTTGAAGTGTCTAAATATAGAACAAACCAAACCACATAAGAGATAGCGAGTCACCCTTCCTCAGAGGGTAAAGAAAAGACCAGAGTTGGTGAAAAGCAAGAGACTAATTCCACACAGTATATCCCCCGAAATTCATCGAAGCTAAATGTGCGGAAAAAATCTGAAAACCCCAAGAAGAGGGTCACAAGAGAGCTCAGTTTCCTTCCCATAATATCCATCGAAGCTATTTGGGATCGAAACGAGGAAAAGACGTCCAATGTGGGAAAATAAAGTTATTCCATCCCAACACATCCCCCGAAATTCATCGAGGCCGAGCGGGTAGAAACGAAACCCCACTCAAGGGAGTAGGGGAGGTACAATGGACGACCCAGAACATCAGATGACCAAGGCTCCGGCGGGTTAGGTTTGGAAATATTTATTGAGGCTCAGGCCCCGTAACCGCCTGACGGTGGCCACAGTTAGCCTGAACACCAGGATGCACCACGAAACCAATGAAGGAATCGTAGCTGACGTGTGATGCAACAATACAAGTCACTCGCGCTTGAATCAAGAGTGGCCGGATCCGCACTAGCTCCCATAGGGGTAAAAAAGAGGAGAGGAATAAAGCCTGTAGGTCAAGCTTAGAGTACAGGTTATGGTTTGTTATTAAAACTAAGTTCAGGATTAGATGTTAAGGTTACAGTAGAGGTTAGGGTTAGGTATATTCGCCTATAAGGTTAGGGTTAGAGCAAAGGTTTGGGTTAGGCTTAGGTATATTAATCTGTAAATTAAGGTCAGAGCAGGGGTTAGGGTTAGTTTTAGGTATAAAGACCAGTAAGGTTAGGGTAAGAGCGAAGGATTGGGTTGAGTTTAGATAAAAAAGGGTTAGGGTTAGGTTGGATAGGATGGACGTTCCCCAAGAGATACAGGAAGAGGAAACTATTGTCCTCCCCCGTATAGCTGAGCAACAGTGCACTCTACTACCAATCCATTCAATACCAGGAACACCACCTAGATGTAAGCCCACAATAATAAACAACATAGGTCAAGTCCAAATATCTGGAGGCCGCGGAACAATGATGAAATACAGGAAGTTAGAAATGTCACATGCTGCAGCATTTCACGTCGCGGTATTTGGCAGGGAAATCCCATGGGAATCTCGTGGGATTTCAGACGGGTGTTATTTCGTTTTAGTGATGCACCACCGCCAGGTGGCATCTTTGAGTAGATTTAGCAGGCTGGGCTCTGTTTTTCTCCTATAGTCTACGAATGAAGCATCATTAAGTTTCACATTCTTTAATTTAAATGCTCTGTTGTAAAGCACTTTGAGCTGAATTTATCTGTATGAAAGGTGCTATACAAATAACGTTTAATTGTTATTATTACCTTGTTCTCAAACACATGTTTTCTCCATCTGGATGTAATTTAATTATTACGAACACATATATCTAGGCCTACAGTAGCCTATCTATCTCGGTAACTGACGTCGGGTCAAGACGTGGTGGCTGTTAGGTCAAATGCGCAAAATAACAGTATTGTAAATATATTTAAAAGATATGGTGAACGTGAGGGTTTTGCGTTTTGTTTCTGGAACGCATTCAACTGGTAGGCTACTCGTAAACCCCGGAAGTAAATTTGAAGACGGGGCACCAGCTAATGTAGCCAAGTCTGAGCGCAGTAGGCTATATGGCTTCAGCACGATACAAAGAAAAAATAAGCTTGATCGACTTGTGGATCCTTACAAAATTGACATAGTCGCCATGAGTAAAGATCACTCATTGCCAATCAGATCCGGACATTAACTATCGTGTGCATAGATAGCGGCAGGTTTGACAGTGAGTGCCTTCACATGCACAATATACACAATATTTTGTTATTTGAATGATCTTGAATATATATATATTCAAGATCATTCAAATAAGAAAATATCGTGTATATGTTGGGGGGCTGTTAGGGTAAGGGTCAAGGTTAGGGTTAGGGTATGGTGGGGTCAGGTTATGGTAGTGAGGGTGGGCACAAGGGAGTAATCGGGCTAGGATGGGAGGAAACCAGTAGTGAGGTGAGGGGTGGACGGGAGGGGGGGTGGACGGGGGGGGGGGGGGTGTAGGGGAAGGGTAAGGGTGAGAACTAGGGTAAGGGTCAGGATAGGGGGTCAAGAGCGAAAGGCAAGGTCAGACAGGTAGGAGATAAGGTAAAAGAGAAAAAGAGGGGGGGGGGGTTTAGGGCTAGGGTAAGGGTCAAGGTTAGGGTATGGTGGGGTCAGGTTATGGTAGTGGGGTGGGTACAAGGGCATAATCGGGCTAGGATGGGAGGAAACTAGTAGTGAGGTGCGGGGTGGACGGGAGGGGGGGTGGACAGGGGGGGGGGTGTTCTAGGGGTAAGAGTTAGGGTTAGAGTAGGGGTTGGTGAGGTTTTTAAGGGGTAAAGGCGAAGGTCAGGGATGGTGTGGTCAGGTTATGGTAGTGAGGGTGGGTACCAGGGCGTAATCGGGCTAGGATAGGAGGAAACTAGTATTGAGGTAAGGGGTGGAAGGGTAAGGGCTTGAAGCTAGCAAAGAAAGGGGGGGGGGGGGCAAAGTAGTCCAGGATAAATGTAACGGGTGGGCGGGATGGGGGGTAAAAGTAAAGGTGCAAAGGGTGTCCCCCGAGGAGAACAAGGGTAATAATCTGTGTAAGGGAAAAAAAAGGAGGAGTGATCGGGTCGAGGTCCGTATAGAGAGCACAAGGAGGGACCAAGGAGCTGTGGAAGAAAAACTGCTCTTGGAGGGCAGGAATCGGTGCAAAGGTGAAGGATTAGTTGACTGGTACCTTGGAATTCAGACCCCTAGGAGTTCTGGAGTCTCTCTGGGAAGTGGGTAGCGTTCGTTCGTGGTGGGGTTACGCACCCATTCTTGTTGGTGTTTGGGTTCCCTGTGCCTCTTCAAACTCAGCAGTTTGGAGGACACCAAGAAATCCTGAAGATTCCGATTTCTCCTGAAGGCCGAGACAACCTTGGTACCTTCTGGAATGGTAAGGCCATCCACGGCTTCGTCAAAGTTCCGTTTGACTCGGGAAAGGAGCTGGGCTGAGTAGGCAGAGTAGACTGCCACGATGGGGACGATCCTTCTTGGAGGAGCAGAGTCTGTAGTGGCCAAGGAAAACCTCCAGTCTCTGTAGACCGTCCTACGGAAGCTCCTGCTATACCCCCTCTGTGAAAGGGCCCTGAAGAGGATTTGGGTGGCTTCCAGTTGGTCCTCCTCTCTGGAACAAATCCTCTTGTATCTTGTAAGTTGGGATTTGAGGATGCCCTTGAAAGTATGTGGGGGGTGGAAGCTGTCTTTGTGCAGTAAGGCATGCGTATCCGTCGGTTTAAAGAAAACCTTGGTCTCCAAATGCCTGCCGTCACTACCCCTAAAGATTGTCATGTCCAGGAAGTCCACTGAGACAACGCTGCAGGAAATGGTCAGATTGATGGAAGGGTGGTGTGCATTCAGGGTGGCCACCCAGGCCTGAAGGTCCTCCGGCGAATGAGGCCACACTCCCCAGATGTCATCCAAATACCGGAAGTAATATGAGGGATGCAGTTGGGTTTTACCCGCCAAGGACTCTTCCCATTCTGCCATGTAGATGTTAGCATAAGCGGGCGCAAACTTCTTACCCATAGCAGTCCCTCTGACTTGGAGGTACCACTTTCCATTAAAGGTGAAGTCGTTTCTAGTGAGGCTGAGCTCAAGCAGGCTGAGGAGATGTTCCACTGGTCTACCGGGATCAGGGAACCTCTCAAACCATTTCTCGACCGCTGAGAGACCTCGTTCCGTCTCTATGTTGGTGTACAGACTCTCCACATCCATGGTGAAGAGGATGTCCGTATTAGAGAGGGAGATGTCCTTGATTTTGTCAAGAAAGTCAGGAGTGTCCCTGAAATAACTCGGATGTTTGTTAGATAAGGGGTTTAAGTGGAAGTCTAGAAAGGCTGCGATATGGTAGCTCTCGCTACTACAGTCCGAGACAATCGGGCGGCCTGGAGGCATATGACCAGGGATCGTCCACGAAGAAGCTGGTTTGTGTATCTTGGGGAGAAGATACAGATGACGGGGATGAGGTTTGTCTGTACTGGAAAGGAAGTCCAGTTGTTTGGTGTTGATAAAACCACTGGAATGCATGTCCACTAGAATCTCCCGAAATAGGGGAATGGAATCAAGGTACATGGGAGCATCCAGTGGTAGGTAGTGTTCTGTTTTATCGAGTTGTCTCAATGCCTCTTCAACATAGGAAGTCCTGTCCTTGATGACTACAGTCAGCAGGCTTGATGATGATGGATTTGTCATTAGCTAGGGACTGTAAAGCCTCCCATTCAGCTTCGGCAAGGTTGTGGCGTGGATTGGGAAGAAAAGGGGAGGACTCGGAGAGGGACCTCTGGTCAACTTCCATCAGTTCCCATAAGGAGGGCGGGAGGAGGTGTGGTTCCGGCTCCCAGAGAGAGGGATCCTGGAAGGTGGGAAGGGGGGCGCCCAGGTCCGGCTCTTCAGAGAAGTGTATGAGCAACTTCAAACGCCGGTGGTAAGCGGTGAGCTCCACGTCCCTTTGGGACGAGGTGTGGGTCTTGTTCCCATAAATGGGGACGAAGGAAAGACCCTTAGACAGGAGGGACGCCTGTGGTTGGGTCAGGATCAAGGTTTTGGACAAATTAGAGACGCCAGCATCCGATGGTACCCTACTCGATATTGGCGTGGTCAGTTTAATTGGGTCTTCCAGGTTTCCCAGATAGCCTTGGCTGTCTCCGGAGTCCAGTGGATGTTATCACCCTGCACAAAGAAACCGGAACCAAGCAGGGTGGACAAGTATTGCGGGCGGGTCCGGATATCCTCATTGAGGCTTGCCAGGTTCCTTCTGAATCGAGGTGGGAGCGTCCTGGAGTGGAGAACGGTTGGCATATGCACCGAAGCGTTAGGAAAGGCAGAGTGCGCAGCCCCCAATAACCGGGATAGCAAACTGGTCAGGAGAGTGGGATTGTTCTGATGTTTGTTGTTGATCCCGAAGGAGAGTAGAACCTTATGAACCTCTGGTGATAGAGGGGTGTGGTGCTTAAGGATGTGCGTGGCATGGGCCAGGGTGGCTCCTGGATATGAATCCACCTGGATACGTCCATCAGGAATCAACGGAAGTCTGGAAAGATTGGAATCTCCCATGATGATGACACTCCGTGAAGGGGTCAGGTACCAGTTGCGGTACTTGTCTGAATGATGGTCATGCCTGGTAAATGCCGGGGTGTCTGCTGCCGCAGGGACCGGGGAGGAAGGAGGACTTTGTTCGAACATCAAGTCGAAGTTGATGGGTGGGTCGGAAGGTGGTATTTCAGGTGCATCCCTGACCAGTCTTGGTCTTGAGCGGGGGGAAGACTCCTCCAGAAGGGGACAAGGACGTTTCCGGCGAAGAGGGGACCGTGAACCCTCTTGCGGGCCAATAGGTTGGTTCATAGAAGGTGCGTGAGAACCCCCCTGGGTGTCTCCGCGGACAGAGAGAGGCTTAAGGCAAAGCCTGCGCCTGCGGTTCGGGAGGGATGGTCCGATCAGGCTAGATTCCGCCAAATCCTCAGCCAACAAGTCTGTTGGTAGATCCGGGGATGGTTTCTGTTGGATATGGGAGGTATCCAAAAAGGAGAATTGCCGGGCCTTTTTAAGCAATTCTGGTGGAATGTTGGGGTTACCCTTGAGGGCCCAACCCGAAGCTTGAGACCAAGCCTGGTCAAGCTCGACGGGGTCCAGGGTAGGGAGAGTGGAGATCAGCCTGGATTCCACTTGGTCAATGGTCTGAAGGGCCTTGATATATTTGAAAAAAAGTCGGGAGAACACCAGCGGGTGTGGAGATCTACGGGAAGGCGCGTCCGTCATAGCTGTGAAAACAGTAAACAGAAAAGGACTAATCAGAAAGGCGATAACCGAGGAGGAGAAGGGGCAATATGAAAGGGAATGGAGGTGGAGGAAACCACCACAATGGAGGAAAAAGGCCTATCGGTGCAGGAAAGCAAAAAATGGAAAAGATGAACTAAACAAGGAGGGAACAAACCTCAATTAACACGGTCGAGTTTTGAAAAAACCTCTAAGCTAAAGGACTAAAGGTCGTAAGGAAGAATCCCTAAGTAAAGAGAAGGCGAGGTCAAGAGGAACCAGGGATAGACTAAGCATGTCCTATGTCCTGCAGGAGGGGAACTAAGAAGTAACCAGTAAAGGAGGAAACCGGTTGGGAGGAAAAGGGAGGAACAGAAAAGACCAGGTAGGTGAAAACTTGAGGTTGATTCCCCACGATATGTCCCTCGAAATCCATCGAAGCCACATGCAAGGAAAAAGCCTGAACACCCAAGAAGGGTCATAAGGAGCTCGGCCTTTCTCCAAGGGAAACCGAGAGGCCTCCCGGGAGAGGACCGAGGAAGACATCCAATGTGGGAAAACAAAGGAATTCCTACCAAACTTATCCCCCGAACACCATCGAGGCCAAGCAGGCAGGAACTAAACTACACCCGAGGGGGTGGGGGAGATGCAATGGACGATCCGACGTTCCCTTTGACCAAGGATCCGGCGGGTTAGGTTTGGGAGTAGTAATTGAGGCCCAAGCCCCGTAGACGCCTAACGGTGGCCACGGTTGTACAGCTTGAACACCAGAGTGCACCACGAAACCAATGAAGGAATCGTAGCTGACGTGTGATGCAGCAACACAAGTCACGCTCTCTCGAAATCAAGGGTGGTCGGATCCGCACTAACTCCCATAGGGGGGGAAAAAGAAGGAAAGAAAAGGTATCAAGGTATAAAAGGAACCTGGTGGAAGTAAGGAGGAACTATCCTCCTTTATTTCCACACTTAACGGAGAGCTAGGAGGCTGATATTCCAGTATGTTAGTGTCAACACTTGGTACTTTAACACCACCGAGCGATAGCCTCCTATACTGCACCAGTTTGGAGAAACAGGCGTGTACAGCCGCCATAGGTCGGTGTACAACCGCCATAGGTTTACATGTTAAAATTAAAATTGCTCGGATTGGCTCAAAGCCTATGCACAGTAACAGTACACCATGGAGACATGAACATACTGCCATATCAGCCTCCTAGACCAAGAATCTTTGGAGATATTGACCACTCACCATGTAAACCTATTGCTGTTGTACACCGACCTGTGGCGGCTGTACGCGGCTGTTTCTCAGGATTGGTTGGGAGTAGGAGGCTGATCTCAGAGTATGTTCATGCCACACTTTGGTACTTGAGGACCCCCGCTTTATAGCCTCCTAGCCCCCACCACTTTGGAGAGATGGGGCGTGTACCGCCGCCATAGGTCGGTGTACAACAGCAATAGGTTTACATGGCAATACGCTGTGTACACAACCTGAGCTTAATGTAAAGGCATTTCCAGTAGTGTCTACTGAGAAAGCCTCTGCAATAAGCACAGGTTGTGGCTCATATTGGGCTACATTGTGTGCAAAAGGTGTGCAAAGGCAACTTGCTTTTTCAATGAGATAAGGAAATGAAATAAATAGTAGACAGCAAATTTAGGTAAAAACAAATGTATTAACAACTATTATAACACACACTATACTATCTAATTACTACTACCTAACTACTAACTACTACAACTACAAATGAACACTAAAATGATTAACAAAATATAATAAATAGGAACATTAACAAAAATAGAAATAGAAATAATAACACACACTATACTATCTAACTACTACTACCTAACTACTAACTACTACAACTACCAATGAACACTAAAATGATTAACAAAATATAATAAATAGAAACATTAACAAAAATATAAATAGAAATAGAAATATAAATAGAAATTAACTTAAAAGATATAAATAGAACATATTCACACTCCTCCTACTCCTTCTCCTCCTCCTTCTCCTCCTCCTCCTTCTCCTCCTACTCCTTCTCCTCCTTCTCCTCCTCCTTCTCCTCCTCCTCCATCTCCTCCCACTCGTCCTCCACCAATGCAGCAGCCTAGCAAATGAGGTGAGTATTAGATAGCTATATAGATAGACAGATAGAGAGAAAGGATACAGAGAAATAATTCTTACCTTTGGCCCTTGCCCAAGAGCCGGTCTTAATGCCACCCGCTGACGGCAGCTCAGCCGGCAGATCTTGTGGTCCTTTTGGAGAAGGCGGGACCGCAGAGCGTTCAACTCCGACTGCGCCCGGGCACGGTAGCGGACGCAGCTGGGGTTTTCGCAGGGACCCGACACCTTTGGCTTCTTCGTGGAGGGGCCAGCGGTGATGTCCTCTTCCTCCTCATCCGCTTGCAGAGGCGCCAGCTCATCCTCCTCCACGTACCAACCTGTCATTAGAGGGACGGTTGGGTTGGTGGCCCGCAGAGCAGCCAACCGCCTGATGGCCTCGTCTCTCCTGGCGTGGTCCTCCCACAGAGCCCTCTCCTCCATCGTAAGGTCCTTGTGGCCGATTAGGAGGTGCCTCTGGAGATGGGACTTCCTGTGGCCACACCCCGGGACCGGACACGGGCTGGTGCAGATGCCGACGGTCCCTCGCGCCAGCTGGAGGACAATCATCCTCTCCTCATTATTCTTGATGTGGTGGACTTTGAGGAGGTGTCCGCTGACAGCGGACAGCTCCTTGTCGCAAATAGGACATGAAGGCATGATAAATAATAATAATAATAATTCTGAAAGAGAAAACACACACCAGATTTTAGCATTTAATATTTTATCACAACAGTGCATCTATATCATTGAATACAGCCATAGAAGCATGTCAAGAAAGTTGTTTAATTTTGCTTCAAAGTGAGAGCCATCTGCAGAGAAGAAAAATGTCACTTTGCAACAATAAGAAACAATTTTCCTCACAATATAGCATGACATGCTTGATATCATTCCATTCCTCATCTTGTTGTCTTTCATTTCATATAAGGTACATTACTTTTGCATTAAAACTCAGCCAGCAAGCATCGAGTGAAAGAGTGAGCGCACATGGTTAAAGTACAGTATGGAGTAGGCCTAATTTGCATTGAGACATGCGGTCTTGCTTACGGGCTGGGTTTAATGTAAAAGTGAGGTACCTTATATGAAAAGAAAGACAACAAGATGGATGGGGAATCGAATGATATAAGGCATTTCATGCAATATTGTGAGGAAAGTTGAGAAATATTGTTTTCAATGTGAATGCCATATCCTGAGAGAAAAACTAGAGAACATTTTTCTCCGCCATTTGTGGCAACACTTTGCAACGATATTTCTCAAGTTTCCTCACAATATAGCATGGAATGCTTTATATCATTCATTTCGCCATCCCTTTTTCTTTATTTTCATATAAGGTACATGAGTTTTACATTAAAGCAAACGTCGAGTGAAAGAACGCATGTCCAAGCGCATTTCAATAGGGCTACGGGCATTTAAAAGTCATACAAAAACTTTTCTCACAGGATATTCCTCACAGACTTGGCAGAAATCGATTCATTAGCCTTTTATCTATATTTTCACATCCAGATACATCACTTTTTTCGATTAAAAATCAATGTTAAACTTACCCGTTAGTTTGTCTGTCTTCTATCTTCTCTCTTCTCTTCTCCACTGAACTTGCGTGTTGTGTAATGTAATGTACTTTTTTAAGGTGGACTGTTTAAGGTGGACCAGAACCCTGTTTTAAGGGTTAGGTAACCCCGTTTTAAGGGTTAGAAAACCCTTGTTTTGTAATCAGCTAATAACTAGTTATATAACAACTAATTAATATAATCTTTTTTCTTTTCATTTGCACTTTCACACACTAACAATTAAATCTATTACACAGAAACCCTCACAAAACCAAAAGGTTAATTGATTATAACTATAATAATTAGTATTAGTATTATTACATCACTCTTGATGATGTCAGCCTTATATAGTTCACTCTTAACACAGTTAAAAATATTAATATAATGCTGTCTCCATACCTCATTTGGTGTTCCTGATGTTCGATCTATACAGTACCATCACTTGATATACCAGGTAACTGCTCAACATTTATTAGGGATAGACCAAAAAAGTGGTCAGAGGTTTATTACTAAGCTTGTATTACTAAGCAGACTGGAAGGCAACCTCAAACATGACCATATCATAAGCTAGAATCACTATTTTATTTATCCAAAGACCAGCTACACCAGTCATGTTTTGATTGGAATGTTGCATTCCTCTCAACCTTGTCCATTACTTTAGGTCAACCTCAGATGAGCTTGACAGCGAAGTGTCTATTCCTTTCGGTCGTCCATACATCCAACCAGTTCCGCAGCACTCTCCACTCCAGCGTCCCTCCTCATTACATCCACATATGTTGGTGTGAGACGTGCTCTAATTACACTTTCACTACAGAGTAGAAACACCTAACTGGAGAAAGTAGAGTTTAAAACTGATTTCAGTATTTACTTCCCTGTGTAAATAACATAAAATATCCCTGGAAACACATTAATGTATGGTTTAATGGTATTCATTGTTTATTTTAATAAAGTTTCTTTAATTCTTTTGTTTTTTGGGGGGGTTAGCCATCTCCTCTTCTCCACTGTCTTCTTCTCCTTCTGCTGGGCGACAAATTCAAATCAGTTTATTTTTCTTGCACATTTCATGCACGTACAAAAACACAATGCACTTTACAGAGAGCAATGTTGGGATGGACAACAATGTGGGGATGTGGTAACTATCTCTGTAATTCTTAATATGCTTGATAAGTTCACATAATAATCACATCATTGACACAATAAGCACTTAGCAGACATACTGTTATGGTTCGGGCCGGGTCCGCCCCTGGCTCTTCTCCTCCGTCTGCTTCCACTCCTGGACACATTACATTAAATCAGTTTATTGTTTATAGCACATTTCATCTACAGAAGCAACACAATGCACTTTAGAGAGAGCAATGTGGTGGTGGACATTGGGTATGTGGTAACTTTCTCTGTAGTTCTTAATATGCTTATTAAGTTCACATAATAAGCACATCATAACACAATAAGCACTTAGAAGACAAACCTTCCTCTCCTGGGAGATCTTGTGGCTGCCCTCCCGCCACTGGCCCTTCTCCTCCGTCTGCTCCAACTCCTGGCCACATGACATTGAATCAGTTAATTGTTTCTAGGACATTTCATGCACAGAAGCAACACAATAAACTTTACAGAGAGAGCAATGTTGGGAAGGACATTGAGTAAATGTTAGCTATCCCTATAGTCCTTAATATGATGTTTAATGGTATGACAGCACACCTACCTCTTGCTTGTCTCTGTAGGAGCCCTTGCACAAGATCCCTCATTTCCAGTGCCTCATTGATCAGGCGCAGGGCGTTGTATCGGGACCGGCCTCTCACCCGGAGGATGTAAATGTTGCGTTCTTCATTTGCCTGGAGTTAGGAAGATAAAGCTTTCAGATTGCATGTCACACAGGACTGATGCAGTGCTTCACTAGGAACCTCTAACCAATGTATCAATTTGAAAGTCATGTGGTAAGCATTAACAGGCTAGTTGGGAGTTGAACAGAGACTCACCATTGTCGATAACCAAACTCTTTCTAGAGAAAACACAATATATATATATAGTTAAATTCAAGTCTTCACTATAGCGCCAGTACCGTGTGGCATGACCCATGCAATCAATGTCCTACAAGTCTGCAAAGTTTCAAACCTCTTGCAAGTTATTAATTATTAGTTATTTTGCTAGCTATCACTTGTTTTCCTCAAATACCCTATCCCCAAGACTAGCTAGAGTGGTCCTGAGTTAATTGCAGCTTGGGAAGAATGTCAATGTCAATTCAGGAAACATTGAGGCTTCCCAAATTGACTTCATACATTCGAGACGTCGTCTCAAAGAAGAGGATTGAGCCTTGGTGTGTGGGGGATTTAGCATCCCCTAGATAGATGATTGGACTTTTAAAAGTATCAGAATTGCACTGTCCCTATTATACATTTAAATGCAAGTTGTTAGCTATCTAGCTAACTAGCTAAAAATCGTTTTTTTGCTAACTATCAATTGTTTTTTTCAAAAACAAAGAAATACCAATAAAGGTTGGCCTTCAAACATATAGGACTTTCCTAATGAAAGATAATAACAACAACCTTAGCATAGACTTAATTGCTAATGAGCAAACGTTCTCCATGTGGCCATACATGTACCATGCTTGAAATATGAAAAAATCGTTTTTAGCTAGCTATCAGTCTTTTGTGCTCACAAACTCAAAAATACAAATACAAGTTGGCCTACACTTGATATATGTTGTCTAGGACACTGAATAATCTGATCTATGGTTAACTGAATGACATGTATATGCAGTAACATCATTTTATGAACTAGTTGAATGCAGAGCAAACTCTTACCAACTTCTCGCATCAGCTGTCTTGTTTAAAAGGCCTTAGCTGCATTAGCACAAGGACCATGATGCATTGCTGGTCAGGTGTACTTCTTAAACTTATGATCAATGTAATTGTTTTCTTCAATTATTTATGGACTGTAGTTTACAATAACTTCACATTAATTTATTCAAATGCACATGCACACACTATCACACAAACACACCAAAAACCATGAGTTAAGCCCCCAAGTCACAATCCACATATATATATGTTAGAAATTATGGTTAGATGTAATTAGGTGGTCACCGTTCACTAATATTGTAAGACAAGTGCAGGGTATGATCACTGTTATTATAATTATGATAATTAGAATAATATAATTATTATATTCTTATAATAATCCCCTTCCCATAAGGGACAAGTCCTCTGAATATTGGAAGGATTGGAGGAAGTTGAATTTTAGCCTATCTGAAGCTTAAAGGTGAAGTTGGCAAAAATTCAACTTAAAGGTGCAGTTGGCAAAAATTCAACTTCATCCAATCCTTCCGATATCTGGAGGGCTTGTACCTTATGGCCAGGGGATGGTGAGGTTACATTATGAGCCTTCTAGCCCCATCCATTTTGGAGTAACAGCCGTGTACAGCCGCCACAGGTCGGTGTACAACCGCCATAGGTTTACATGTTAAAATTAATGAAACGTCGTAGAGCTTCACGGATGGTTTCATTTGTAAGCTAGCCTAGGAATTAGTGGGGGTAGGTGGTGGTTGGGAGAGGCTATGACCTTGCACTTTGGAGATATTGACCCGTACACTCACCATGCAAACCTATGGCGGCTGTACACCAACCTATGGCGGCTGTACACGCCTGTCTCAGGTCAATATCTCCAAAGTGGCTGGGGGTAGGAGGCTGATCTCAGAGTATGTTCATGCCACTCTTTGGTACTTGAGGACCCCCGCTTTATAGCCTCCTAGCCCCCACCGTTTTGGAGAAATGTGGCGTGTACAGCCGCCATTGCTGTTGTACACAAACCTATGGCGGCGGTACACGCCACATTTCTCCAAAGTGGTGGGGGCTAGGAGGCTATAAAGCGGGGGTCCTCAAGTACCAAAGGGTGGGATGAACATACTCCGAGATCAGCCTCCTAGCCCTAGCCACTTTGGAGATATTGACCTGAGACTGGCGTGTACAGCCGCCATAGGTCGGTGTACAACCGCAATAGGTTTGCATGGTGAGTGTCCAGGCCAATATCTCCAAAGTGGCTGGGGGTAGGAAGCTCATAATGTAACCTCAGCATCCTCTTACCATAAGGGACAAGCCCTCCGAATACCGTAAGGATTGGAGAAAGTTGAATTTTACCCTCTTGGCTGCTGGAAGTCAATTTTGAGATTTTGAGATTTTGGTCAAAAATTCAAATTGCTCGGATTGCCTCGAAACACAGCACACTTAAAGAGTACCATGGAGGTATGAACATACTGCCATATCAGCCTCCTAGCCCCTGTCACTTTGGAGATATTGACCCGTACACTCACCATGCAAACCTATTGCGGCTGTACACCGCCCTATGGCGGCTGTACACGCCTATCTCAGGTCAATATCTCCAAAGTGGCTGGGGGTAGGAGGCTGATCTCAGAGTATGTTCATGCCACTCCTTGGTACTTGAAGACCCCCGCTGTACAGCCTCCTAGCCCCCACCGTTTTGGAGAAATGTGGCGTGTACAGCCGCCATTGCTTTTGTACACAAACCTATGGCGGCGGTACACGCCACATTTCTCCAAAGTGGTGGGGGCTAGGAGGCTAATAAGCGGGGGTCCTCAAGTACCAAAGGGTGGGATGAACATACTCTGAGATCAGCCTCCTACCCCTAGCCACTTTGGAGATATTGACCTGAGACAGGCGTGTACAGCCGCCATAGGTCGGTGTACAGCCGCAATAGGTTTGCATGGTGAGTGTCCAGGCCAATATCTCCAAAGTGGCTGGGGGTAGGAGGCTCATAATGTAACCTCAGCATCCTCTTACCATAAGGGACAAGCCCCCCGAATACCGTAAGGATTGGAGAAAGTTGAATTTTACCCTCTTGGCTGCTGGAAGTCAATTTTGAGATTTTGAGATTTTGGTCAAAAATTCAAATTGCTCGGATTGCCTCGAAACACAGCACACTTAAAGAGTACCATGGAGGTATGAACATACTGCCATATCAGCCTCCTAGCCCCTGTCACTTTGGAGATATTGACCCGTACACTCACCATGCAAACCTATTGCGGCTGTACACCGCCCTATGGCGGCTGTACACGCCTGTCTCAGGTCAATATCTCCAAAGTGGCTGGGGGTAGGAGGCTGATCTCAGAGTATGTTCATGCCACTCCTTGGTACTTGAAGACCCCCGCTGTACAGCCTCCTAGCCCCCACCGTTTTGGAGAAATGTGGCGTGTACAGCCGCCATTGCTTTTGTACACAAACCTATGGCGGCGGTACACGCCACATTTCTCAAAAGTGGTGGGGGCTAGGAGGCTATAAAGCGGGGGTCCTCAAGTACCAAAGGCTGGGATGAACATACTCTGAGATCAGCCTCCTACCCCTAGCCACTTTGGAGATATTGACCTGAGACAGGCGTGTACAGCCGCCATAGGTCGGTGTACAGCCGCAATAGGTTTGCATGGTGAGTGTCCAGGCCAATATCTCCAAAGTGGCTGGGGGTAGGAGGCTCATAATGTAACCTCAGCATCCTCTTACCATAAGGGACAAGGCCTCCGAATACCGTAAGGATTGGAGAAAGTTGAATTTTAGCCTATCTGAAGCTTAAAGGTGAAGTTGGCAAAAATTCAACTTCGTCCAATCCTTCCGATATCTGGAGGGCTTGTACCTTATGGCCAGGGGATGGTGAGGTTACATTATGAGCCTTCTAGCCCCATCCATTTTGGAGTAACAGCCGTGTACAGCCGCCACAGGTCGGTGTACAACCGCCATAGGTTTACATGTTAAAATTAATGAAACGTCGTAGAGCTTCACGGATGGTTTCATTTGAAAGCTAGCCTAGGAATTAGTGGGGGTAGGTGGTGGTTGGGAGAGGCTATGACCTTGCACTTTGGAGATATTGACCAGTACACTCACCATGCAAACCTATTGCGGCTGTACACCGACCTATGGCGGCTGTACACGCCACATTTCTCAAAAGTGGTGGGGGCTATAAAGCGGGGGTCCTCAAGTACCAAAGGGTGGGATGAACATACTCTGAGATCAGCCTCCTAGCCCTAGCCACTTTGGAGATATTGACCTGAGACTGGCGTGTACAGCCGCCATAGGTCGGTGTACAACCGCAATAGGTTTGCATGGTGAGTGTCCAGGCCAATATCTCCAAAGTGGCTGGGGGTAGGAAGCTCATAATGTAACCTCAGCATCCTCTTACCATAAGGGACAAGCCCTCCGAATACCGTAAGGATTGGAGAAAGTTGAATTTTACCCTCTTGGCTGCTGGAAGTCAATTTTGAGATTTTGAGATTTTGGTCAAAAATTCAAATTGCTCGGATTGCCTCGAAACACAGCACACTTAAAGAGTACCATGGAGGTATGAACATACTGCCATATCAGCCTCCTAGCCCCTGTCACTTTGGAGATATTGACCCGTACACTCACCATGCAAACCTATTGCGGCTGTACACCGCCCTATGGCGGCTGTACACGCCTGTCTCAGGTCAATATCTCCAAAGTGGCTGGGGGTAGGAGTCTGATCTCAGAGTATGTTCATGCCACTCCTTGGTACTTGAAGACCCCCGCTGTACAGCCTCCTAGCCCCCACCGTTTTGGAGAAATGTGGCGTGTACAGCCGCCATTGCTTTTGTACACAAACCTATGGCGGCGGTACACGCCACATTTCTCCAAAGTGGTGGGGGCTAGGAGGCTAATAAGCGGGGGTCCTCAAGTACCAAAGGGTGGGATGAACATACTCTGAGATCAGCCTCCTACCCCTAGCCACTTTGGAGATATTGACCTGAGACAGGCGTGTACAGCCGCCATAGGTCGGTGTACAGCCGCAATAGGTTTGCATGGTGAGTGTCCAGGCCAATATCTCAAAAGCGGTGGGGGCTAGGAGGCTCTAAAGCGGGGGTCCTCAAGTACCAAAGGCTGGGATGAACATACTCTGAGATCAGCCTCCTACTCCCAACCGATCGTGAGAAACGGCCGCGTACAGCCCCCACATGTCAGTGTACACGGGTCAATATCTCCAAAGATTCTTGGTCTAGGAGGCTGATATGGCAGTATGTTCATGTCTCCATGGTGTACTGTTACTGTGCATAGGTTTCGAGCCAATCCGAGCAATTTTAATTTTAACATGTAAACCTATGGCGGTTGTACACCGACCTATGGCGGCTGTACACGCCTGTCTCAGGTCAATATCTCCAAAGTGGCTGGGGGTAGGAGGCTGATCTCAGAGTATGTTCATGCCACACTTTGGTACTTGAGGACCCCCGCTTTATAGCCTCCTAGACCCCACAGCTTTGGAGAAATGTGGCGTGTACAGCCGCCATATAAACCTATTGGCAACCTATGGCGGCGGTACACGCCACATTTCTCAAAAGTGGTGGGGGCTAGGAGGCTAAAAAGTGGGGGTCCTCAAGTACCAAAGGGTGGGATGAACATACTCTGAGATCAGCCTCCTACTCCCAACCGATCGTGAGAAACGGCCGCGTACAGCCCCCACATGTCAGTGTACACGGGTCAATATCTCCAAAGATTCTTGGTCTAGGAGGCTGATATGGCAGTATGTTCATGTCTCCATGGTGTACTGTTACTGTGCATAGGTTTCGAGCCAATCCGAGCAATTTTAATTTTAACATGTAAACCTATGGCGGTTGTACACCGACCTATGGCGGCTGTACACGCCTGTTTCTCCAAACTGGTGCATGATAGGAGGCTATCGCTCGGTGGTGTTAAAGTACCAAGTGTTGACACTAACATACTGGAATATCAGCCTCCTAGCTCTCTGTTAAGTGTGGAAATAAAGGAATGTACAGCCGCCATATAAACCTATTGGCACTGTACGCCTTTCCCGTACGGCCTACAAACATCCCACAGATATGAATCAAAACTTAGATTGCCCTAGAGTGTCCAAGGATCAACATATTTCAGCGTCAGCCTCCAAGATTAAGCGGTTTTCATTTTGGATCAAAAGGATCAATTCTTGCACAGAAGGGTATTGTACTCTAAGAGCCTGACAGTGTCCTGGGTCAAATTTGGAGATATGTGAGGATTTTTTTTTTCTAGAGGGGTTAGCTGAAATTTCTCTGTACAGTCTCGAAGGACACTCACTCATGACCCACTGACCCGATTTTGAGGCCTCTAATGCTTTCGGAACCCCCTCTGTACAGTAAAACAATGTGCGTGTACAGGCGCCATAGGAATTCGGCGGCTGTACACATTCTCCCTAAGTCGCTTCCCGTAACCCGACCGAAGGTAGCAGAGACAAAAGCTCTGCACATTCTGCAATGGCAGTGCATGCTGAGTAACTGACCCGAGTACTCTGTCTGTACTGTGCATGTAAAGGTCCTCAGGGAGCTGTGACCTTTGTTTCAAAAGGTCATGTGTACAACGGCAACAGTTTCAATGGTGATTTCCCCCATTCATTCCTGTGGCGGTTGTACACGCCACATTTCTCCAAAGTGGTGGGGGCTAGGAGGCTGATACTGTAGTATGTTCATGCCACCAAAGGGTAGTCTAAGACCACCAAGTGGCATCCTTCTAGGCCAAACCACTTTGGAGAAACAAGCGTGTGAGTGTGACCCTAATCCTACCCTAATGGTCAATATCTCCAAAGATTCTTGGTCTAGGAGGCTGATATGGCAGTATGTTCATGTGTCCATGGTGTACTGTTACTGTGCATAGGTTTCGAGCCAATCCGAGCAATTTTAATTTTAACATGTAAACCTATTGCGGTTGTACACCGACCTATGGCGGCTGTACACGCCTGTCTCAGGTCAATATCTCCAAAGTGGCTGGGGATAGGAGGCTCATAATGTAACCTCAGCTTCCTCTTACCATAAGGGACAAGCCCTCCGAATACCGTAAGGATTGGAGAAAGTTGAATTTTACCCTCTCTGCTGCTGGAAGTCAATTTTGAGATTTTGGTCAAAAATTCAAATTGCTCAGATTGCCTCGAAACACAGCACACTAAAAGAGTACCATGAAGGTATGAACATACTGCCATATCAGCCTCCTAGCCCCTGTTACTTTGGAGATATTGGCCTGGACACTTGCCATGCAAACCTATTGCTGTTGTACACCAACCTGTGGCGGCTGTACACGCCTGTTTCTCCAAAGTGGTGGGGGCTAGGAGGCTGATACTGTAGTATGTTCATGGCACCCCTGGGAACTCTAAGACCACCGAGTGTCAGCCTTCTAGCCCCATCCATTTTGGAGAAACAGCCGTGTACAGCCGCCACAGGTCAGTGTACAACGGCCATTCAAATCCAATAGGGATTCCCAAATGTACAGTATGGTTTTTTCATAATTCCAAAGGTCCAATCAACACAGGACCTCTCTAGCTGGTATTGGGGCATGCTAATACCCCCACACACCAAGGGACAAGACTGTACTTTGATAGGAAATGTCAAAAATGGGATGCCCATTTGGGAATCTTTCTTGATTCCCAAATGGGACAGTATGGTTCTGGTACTTGCAAAGGTGCAATCGACTCAGGACCCCACAAGCTGGTCTTGGGACATCCTAAAACACCCACACACTGATAAGCAACTCTATTTTGACCGGAAGTGTCCAATTTGGGAAAGATTCCCAAATGTCAAAAGAGTCCCCAATGGGGATTCCCCAATGTCAAAAGAGTCCCATATGTACGCTCCCCTGGCGAGTCCCAAGTGTCAGAAAGAGACCCCAATGTACGCACCCCTGGTGAGTCCCAAGTGTCAAATGATTCCCGGGTGGGCACGGGAGGATTCCCAAACGTCAAAAGAGTCCGGAGTGGACGATTCCCCAATGTCAAAAGAGTCCAACTTCTGACATTTGAATCATTTGCCAAATGGGTAGCCGATATGATTATTGATCCTATTGAACGTCCAGATGGGAATCTCTCTGACATTTGGGGCTCTTTGATGCCAAATGGCTCTGGTGAGTGCGGGTTTGGTTCTCTTGGTCCGAATCCGTCCAAATGGGCATCTTTCTGCAATTTGGGGCTCTTTTCATACAAAATGGTTCTGTTGAGTCCTGGCATGGGTCTCTGGGTTCGAATCCGTCCAAATAGGAATCTTTCTGCCAGAGTCCCCAATGGACGATTCCCAAATGTCAAAAAGGTACCCCAGTGGACAAGATGCCCAAATGCCAAAAGTATCCCAAATGTCAGTGAGTCCCATGTGTCAACATGATTCCCAAGTGTTCCCCATTCAAATCCAATGGGGATTCCCAAATGTCAAAAGAGTCCCCAATGGACGAGTCCCAAATGTCAAAAGAGTCCCATATGTACACGCCCCTGGAGAGTCCCAAATGTCAAAAAGATTCCCAAATGATGGATTCTTAAATGGAGAGTATGTTTTTTTTTTATAATTGCAAAGGTCAAATGAACACAGGACCTCTCTCTTGAGGCATGCTAATACTTAATTAATTTGCATATACATTTTATTAAATTATAAATATATTTATATTTAGCTATTAAGATATATTTATATCTATTTATCTATTAGAAAAAAATAAGATGACCATTTAAAAAAAAAAAAATCAACTTCCTGTATCATCAGTAGCGACAAAAATCATGAGAGAGCTCAACTATTTTCCTCCTCATCTTTGACAACTTTTAGCAAAGGTCGAATCAACACAGGGCCTCTAGCTGATCTTGAGACATGCAAATACCCCTACACACCAAGTTTCAAAGCTCTAGTTCAAAAGGAAAGGTCCAAATGTGAACTTCCTGTTGGCTTTTTGGGATACAATTTTAATTTGCATATACATTTTATTTAATTATAAATACATTTATATTTAGCTATTTAGATATCTTTCTATCTTTCTATCTATTTATCAATTAAAAATATATATAAGTTGACCATTTAAAAAAATAAAAAAAATGCCCTGACCACTTCCTGTACAGCAGGACTTACATCAGTAGCGACGAAAATCAGGAGAGAGAGCACACCATTTTTCCTTCTAATTTTTGAAAACTTTTACAGTCTTACAGCGACAACAGTAAGGTCAAGGTCAAGGTCAAGGTCAACTTTATTTATAAAGCACGTTTAAAATCAACCGAAGTTGCACCAAAGTGCTGTACAATATATAAAATAAACTAAAACAAAAAACAGAATAAAGTGCACATAATCACAGAACAATAAAAGGACAGGACACAAAACAGGACAGGGGATGTAGGCTATCAGGCCTCAAAAGCCAGTGAAAACAAGTGCGTTTTAAGCTGAGACTTAAAGAGCCCTAGGTTCTGTGCGTGTCTAATGTGTGTAAGTATTGTGTTTATCAGATTAATGAACACAGTTTAGTATTTCACCTATATATATATTGTTATTGTGTTTAGAAACTTGTTACAAGCTGGAAACCGTTCCCTTTACTTAGCCAGCATGTTAGCTAACTGGGACTTCTCTGCTGCCTGAAGTAGTTAGCTAAGCACATGTCTGGTGAATTACTTGTATCCAGAACTTTCTGTATGAAGCTGCTAGAGACTTGCCACTCGGTAGATACATAGAATACCTAAACGTGGTGCTACCCAGCGATTCCCGAGGTACTGCATTGCTAGGTGGCGTTTTTATGCATATTTTAATTTTGTAAATTCATATTTTGGTGAATAACTCTTGATAGAAATGTCATAGACACTTTCCACGTGGCACATACGTAGAATACGTAAACGTGGTGCTACGCTGCGATTCCCGAGGTACTGCATCGCTAGGTGGCGTTTTTATGCATATTTGAATTTTGTAAATTAATATTTTGGTAAATAACTCTTGATAGAAATGTCATAGACACTTTCCACAAGGCACATACATAGAATACCTAAACGTGGTGCTAGCCAGCTATTTTCTGAGGTATTGCATCGCTAGGTGGCGCTTTTATGCATATTTGAATTTTGTAAATTCATATTTTGGGAAATAATTCTTGATAGAAATGTCATAGAGACTTTCCACAAGGCACATACATAGAATACCTTAATGTGGTGCTAGCCAGCGATTTCTGAGGTACTGCATTGCTAGGTGGCGCTTTTATCCATATTTGAATTTTGACCAACTAAAGAGTTATTATTTTCTATTTCCTTCTAGAAATGACTCTTCCTAAGAAGGTGTGCAAGTGCCCCATCTGCCCCAAGAACATCCTGTCCTTGGCGCGGCATCTCCGCTCAAGCCACGGGGTCAGAAACCCAGTGTCTAGTCGTTGGCTGCCCTTATAAGGGCAACAGGCTGGATCGCCACATGCTTGAGAGCCATTTGGAGCTGGGAGCAGAGAGGCGGGCGTCGTATGTTGAGTGCCAGGTTTAACCAGGCCAGGGCCCTCCTCCGGGACCTGAGGGCAACAGATCCCTCCATCCCTGTCGTCTCCACCCTCGACCTCCAGGGGGAGGAAGAGCATCTGGAGGAGGAAGTTTATTTCGGTGAGGAGCAGGTCGAAAGCGGCTGCAGAGACCCGACCTGCTTGCAGGAGAAGCAGGACCTCCTGAAGAAAAATGAAGAGCTAACCAAGGAGCTGACAAAAATGCGCAGACCCTTCAGGAGGAAGGTCAAGGGAATGCGTCACCGGCAGGTGAGTGAAAGCAGAGGGGGAGAAGGTTAAACAGCAGAGTAGAGCTGGTCGTTCAGTGATCGTAGGGTCGGTGGTTCGAATCCCGGCTCCTCCTGACTACCTGTTGAAGTATCCTTGGGCAAGACACTGAACCCCAAATTACTCCCAATGAGCAGGCAAGCACCTTGCATGGCAGCTTCTACCATTCGTGTGTGAATGGTACTCTGGGCCAGTGTAACAACTGGATGGGGAGCACATTACAAATGCAGTACCTATACCTAATGAGTGCAAAATAATAACTTTTTAACTTTTATTTTCCTGGAATAGGAGGCGCGTCCGAGTTCTTCTAGCCCTGGCCAGAAAACACAGAAGGCCCAGAAGAAAAAGAAGATTCCGGTGAGTTAGAGCAGAGGATTAACTGGTTGTAAGCATAGTAATGTAGTGAGTGCCAATATAAGAGCAGGGAAGATTGGTAAATGGAATGTTAAGTGGACTGCACTTTTATAATGCTTTTATCCAACGCGCTTTACAATGGCCATCTCATTCACCCACTTGTGTTCCCACAGGTCTTGGAGGAGGAGGAAGAGGAGGCGGCCAGCAAGAGCTGTATGAGCCCGGAGACAGCTGGAGGAGAGGAGGGAGTGGAGCCGGGACAGCAGGTGAATGGAATGTTAAATGGACTGCACATATATGGTACTGTTTCCCAAAGCACCTTTCAATGGCCCTCTAATTCACCCCCTCATGTTCCCACAATTCTCCATGGAGCAGGTTGAGGAGCTGGGAGAAGGTCCGAGCGGGGTCAGCGGTAAACCAAAGGAGGGAGAGAGGTCTGGACCTCAGGTAAATAAAATTTTAAATGGAGTGCACTTCTATAGTGCTTTTAGACAACACGCTATACAAAGGTCATCTTATTCACCCACTCGTGTTCTCACAGTTTTCTGAGGAGGAGGAGGAGGGAGAAGGTCTGGGCGGGCTCGGCCTTCACAGGAGTAGAGAGGAGGGAGAGAGGTCTGGACCTGAGGTAAATGAAATGCTAAATGGACTGCACTTCTATAGTGTTTGTACCCAACACGCTATACAAAGGCCATTCCATTTATCCACTTTTGTTCCCACAGGCTGCCGAGGAGGAAGAAGAGGAAGAAGGAGGTGATGAGAACTGGGTCGTCGGGTCTGGCAGCGGCAAGGCATCTGCCATGCGGAAACTCACCTTCCCAAAGTCAATCGGTAAGCTAGAACAAACTATTTATGTGTATGTATCTGTGTGTGTGTGTGTGTGTGTGTGGAGGGACATGATGTATTATTTAATGTAAATCATATATTTCCCACGTGTCTTCACAGCACACTACCTTGATGAGTACCTGTGCCACCTGGAGGGATTCAATCCCACACCGACTCTGCGTGAAAACGTAGGTGCCAGAGTGAGCCGGGTAAAGTCATACCTCCATTACATGGCCTTCAGCCAGCCTAAGCTGTGGGGCTGGGAGTTTTCCGTCAATCTGGACCGCATTCACAAGTAAGTAATCATCACAGTTGTTACTAATTTGTTATAACACAGTTCTGATGTGAACAATGACTAAATACAGCCTTGCTTTTTGACAGATGGGTAGTTGCATTAAAAAATGCTCAAGTGAAGGTGACTACAGCAAGGATCTACATGCTCAATGTAGTATCATTCTTAAAGTACATGGAGCAGTGCCCCCCACCCAAGCCCCCAGGATTCGAAATCTAAAGTGAAGGCCTATTGAACCGCGCCATCTTGGCTAGATTTGTAGTCATTTGGCTATTTCCGGTGACTTTTGACTTGCGCAGTTGAGCTTTTCTGTCCGACGCGCGTCCACGAAAAAGTTCACCTTTATGTGAAATGTAGACGCACGTTCCCGGCTCTCTCGGCTCTCCCCGCTTTGATTTAGCAATGAAAACCGGCTTGCATATTAACCTGTTTTTGTAAAATATATCCATTGGAGAAATTATATTTTCATCCAGGCATCTTAGTTTTAACAGGTTAAATATAACGGAACATGTTAGATGGTATTCATTTTGTTCGCGATAACGTTATTGCAGCCAGGCTAAATTCCTCCAGGGAGCCAGTGACCGGCGAGTTGAAGAGCTTCACTCCCCGCCAGCAGGAGCTTTGGCCGCGGCTACCGCATCTCGGATAACCCGCTGAGTTCGTGGCTGCTATTTCACATTCGCCCTTGATCAATCCCAATACCGATCCATGGTAATAATGAATCAATCGTTCAGATCAGATGGGCAGTGCTGCATGCATGTTACAACATCATTGTTAGCTTTATTAACATAACCATAGCCTACATTTATCTCTCTAACGTTAGGCTATCCATCTTACACCAGTCGGCCATTCGATAGCTAGAAGCGGTGCCAACGTTGACTGAAAACACCCAAACTCAGTGTATCGTTTCATCTTCATGCTACACATCAACTCCTTTCCATTGTATGTGAATAAATTACTGTTATTCTAAAAATATCCCATTTCTGTCCATTCCTGGAAAAGGCTAATAATTGCTGTCAAATGATCACTCCAGTTTATCACCGTATCCCACTACCATTTCAACTATGCACAAGAGTTTGTCTTGTGGTCATTTTCATTAAAAAATGATTAGCCTGATCAGTTTGTTGTATGTATTAAGCCCTTTTTGAGCGGTGTGCTTTGACTACTCTCCTTTTTTGTGGTCATTTTCATTAACACATTTGATTAAACATCCGCACTGGCCTATGAACGGCTAAAGATTCCCCAGGCAGAGCTGGTTGATGCTGCTAGGGAAAGGGATGTCTGCTGGAACTGCTGCCTCCGCGACCCGACCCCGGATAAGCGGATGACGATGGATGGTATTAAAAGACTTTAGCCGGGACCCCGTTGATGTTAGAATTAATAGGCTACCTTTATTTGTGGTACTTGAACTTGTGTCTGCGTTTCTGGCTTGCCATCATGGATGTATTGTTCATAGGCTATGTTTATCGGATGAGATGCAGTTGTCCGGGCAGGTCGGCTAATGTGATTTACGAATGGAAATACATGCTTGGGAATATTTAGACATTTCAAACTTCCTCTGTTAAGGTGGTGCTGGGGACAGCGCAGACGGCCTGCATGGCAGTAAATTATCAAAAATTAGGCAAAATCTATCTATGAAAATAACCTCAGATTGAAACATATTTTGTGGTGAATGAGGCGATATAGGCTTAATGTGTATTTATACGGAGATAAGATTCGATTAATCAAGGGCGAATGTGAAATAGCAGCCAGGAACTCAGCGGGTTATCCGAGATGCGGTAGCCGCGGCCAAAGCTCCTGCTGGCGGGGAGAGAAGTGTCAGGGGCCGGAACGCGGACCCTGGACCCGTGTAGTGAGACCCCCGGACAGAACAGACAGACAGAGGGGAGTGGTTGGCACTAGGCCGTTTAATAAATAATAAAATGGGGAAGAACTGGTGCCACAACAAAATGGGGGAGGTGCAAACCAATGGGGGGTATGTATGGATGCGTGTGTGTGGTATGTACATGAGATGGGGAAACAAAGAGGGGTGTGTGGGTGCGGTGTGTGTGGTATGGGTATCAGCCGGAATGTGTATGTGAATGTGCTGCGAGGGCCTACGAGAGGTGGCGGGAAGGGTCCGGGAACACTGGCGGTCTCTGGTGGCGAGAGGAGGCGGAGCGGCGGCAGACCCGCGGAGCGAGGGAGGTCCAGGAGGCGTGCGGGGAGCGGAGTCCGGGAGGGGAGAGTCGAGGGCAGGAGGCGATAGGGAAACCCGGCGCGGAGGCCGGGAGGACGCGGGGGCCGGAGAGGCGCGAGGACGCTGGACCCTATGAGGGCTAGGAACGTCTGAGCCCCGAGCGATGGTTCCAGCGTCCTCTTGTAGTGGCTCCGCTAACAGGCAACAGCTGCAACGAGTTGGTCGGTGATTGCTGCTGCTGCTGCCGGGCGGAGCCGGCCTCTCCGGCAAGGGGTGGAGTCCGCGTCCTCGAAGCGTGCGCCTCACTGCCCCTACGACTCGACTCCCGGACTGGACCCGAAGACCGAGCCGGGCCCACAACAGGACCCCCCCCCCGACGGGAGACACCGGGCGACCCGATGGCGTCAGGGTGGGCCCGGTAGAACTCCCGAAGGAGGGCAGGGTCCGCCAGGTAGGAGCGTGGGACCCAGCTCCGGTCCTCGGGCCCGTACCCCACCCAGTCCACTAGGTATTGGTACCCCCGGCCCCGACGGCGGACGGCAAGGAGGCCATTGACCTCCCACACCATGTCACCCCCGTCGAGGACCCGAGGCGGAGGGGGCACCTGGGCAGGCTGAGACAGGGCACTGGCGGCTACCGGTTTCAGCAGGGACACGTGGAAGACGGGGTGGACTCTGAGGGATGGAGGGAGGATGAGGCGAACCGCGGCAGGGTTAACGATGCGGTCGACGGTGTAGGGACCGACGTAGCGGGGGGCCAACTTGCGGGACGTGAGGGGGAGAGGGAGATCCCGGGCGAGGAGCCAGACCCTCTGCCCCGGCCGGTAGGTGGGCGCTGGTGACCTCCGCCGGTTGGCGTAGCGTTCCGACCGCTCGGTGGCCCGCAGCAGAGCGGCCCGGGCGGTTCTCCAGACGCGGCGGCACCGGCGTAGGTGGGCCCGGGTGGAGGGCACCGAGATCTCAGCCTCTTGACTAGGGAACAGGGGGGGTTGGTAGCCCAGGGACACAAGAAAGGGGGATAGACCGGTAGCCGCGCTCACCATGGAGTTCAGGGAGTATTCCACCCAGGGGAGGTATTTGGCCCAGGAGGCGGGGTTGCTGGTGGTGACGCAACGTAGGGCCGCCTCCAGGGCCTGGTTGGCCCGCTCCGCCTGCCTGTTGGACTGGGGGTGGTACCCGGAGGAGAGACTGACCGTGGCCCCAATCCCACGGCAGAAGGATCGCCACACCTGGGAGACGAACTGGGGACCACGGTCAGACACAATGTCCTGGGGGATCCCATGGAGCCGCACTACGTGGAGGACCAACAGCTCCGCAGTCTCAGCCGCCGAGGGGAGTTTGGGCAGCGGCACGAAGTGGACGGCCTTGGAGAACCGGTCGACCACGGTCAGGATGGTATCATTGCCCTGGGAGATGGGAAGGCCGGTGACGAAGTCCAGGGCAATGTGAGACCATGGTCGACCGGGGATAGGCAGCGGGTGGAGGAGGCCCGCAGGGGGACGATGGGTGGCCTTACTCCGTGCGCAGGTCTCACACGCTGCCACAAACTCCCTGACATCCGCCTCCAGGGAGGGCCACCAGAACCGCCGGCGGATGAACTCCACAGTCCGCGTGGCGCCGGGGTGACAGGCAAACCGGCTGGAGTGCCCCCACACCAGCACCCGGCTACGGACCGTGGAGGGAACAAAGAGGCGGTTGCGGGGACCGCCGCCGGGGTCAGGCTGGGTGCGCTGGGCCTGTCTAACCGCCGATTCGACCCCCCAGGTGACAACACCCACCACCCGGGCGGGGGGTAGGATGGTGTCGGGGACCTCCGGCGCGTCAGGGGAGCCCTCGGGGAAGCAACGGGAGAGGGCGTCCGCCTTAACGTTGGCCGAACCCGGGCGGTAGGTGAGGGTGAAGTCGAACCTGTTGAAAAACAAGGCCCAGCGCGCCTGACGGGGACCAAGCCTCTTAGCCGTCCGGATGTAGGTCAGATTCTTGTGATCTGACCACACCACGAACGGCTGCTTGGCCCCCTCCAGCCAGTGCCTCCACTCCTCCAAGGCGGCGTGCACCGCCAGCAGCTCCCTGTTGCCGATGTCATAGTTCCTCTCCGCGGGGGTGAACCGCCGGGAGAAGAAGGCACAGGGGTGTACGCGCTGGTCCCCCGCCGACCGCTGGGAGAGGACGGCCGCAATGCCCCCGTCCGACGCGTCGACCTCCACGAGGAACTGACGGTCGGGGTCGGGCAGACAGAGCACCGGAGCCGTCGTGAACCGCTCTTTCAGGGCCGAGAAGGCGGTCTCCGCCTCCGGGGACCAGGAGAAGGGGCGGAGAGTGGAGGTCAGTGCCGTGAGGGGGGCAGCGACCCGGCTGAAGCCTCGGATGAACCGGCGGTAAAAGTTGGCAAAACCGAGAAACCGCCGGAGCTGAGTGCGGTCAGCGGGTCGCGCCCACTCCTCGACCGCACGCACCTTTTTGGGGTCAGCGCGCACCTGCCCCTTCTCCACGATGTGACCCAGGTACTCCACGGAGGCGGCGTGGAACACGCACTTCTCGGCCTTCACGAAGAGCCGGTTCTCCAGCAGCCGTTGCAGGACCAGGCGGACATGCTGGCGGTGCTCCACCTCGGAACGGGAGAACACAAGGATGTCGTCAAGGTATACCACCACAAAGGTATTGAGCATGTCCCTGAGCACATCATTGACCAGAGCCTGGAAGACGGCCGGGGCGTTGGTGAGGCCAAAGGGCATGACGAGGTACTCGAAATGCCCTAGGTGGGTGTTAAAGGCCGCCTTCCACTCATCCCCCTCCCTAACCCGCACCAGGTGGTAAGCATTCCTAAGGTCGAGCTTGGTGAACACAGTGGCGTGCGAGAGTGGCTCGAATGTGGAGTTAAGTAAGGGGAGTGGATACTTGTTCTTGATAGTGATGTCGTTTAGGGCGCGGAAATCAATACAGGGCCTCAGGCTGCCATCCTTCTTTTTCACAAAAAAGAAGCCCGCCGCGACCGGGGAAGACGATGGTCTTACGACGCCTGAGGCTAGGGACTCAGCGATATAGCTGCGCATAGCCTCCTTCTCAGGGACGGACAGGTTATATAACCTGCCGACAGGTAGGGGTGCCCCCGGGAGGAGGTCTATGGCGCAGTCATATGGCCGGTGAGGGGGAAGTGAAAGCGCGCTCTCCTTGCTAAACACGGCTGCCAAATCGTGATAGCAGGAGGGCACGCCCGTGAGAACCGGGGCCGCAGGCACAGAACCGGAACCGCTGGGCGGAGAGGGGGCAGAGCGAAGGCAGTTGGCGTGGCAGGCCACGCCCCACCCCAAGATCCGCCCAGAGGCCCAGGATACATGAGGTTCGTGCCTGGCAAACCAGGGTCGGCCCAACACCAGGGGTGAAGTGGGAGCGTGCGTAACCATAAACCTAATCTGTTCACTGTGATTACCGGATATGGTGAGGGTGAGGGAGGTCGTGGTGTGTGTAATGCGCCCCAGGGAGTGCCCGTCTAGTGCCTGAGCCGTGAGAGGGCGCTCGAGGGGAACGAGAGGGATGCCTGCTTGGCGAGCCAAGGTGACATCAATCAGGCTCTCGTCCGCCCCCGAGTCGAGTAACGCACCAACAGAGAGAGAGTCCTTACCCCAAGTGAGTGTAACCGGAAACAGATGGCTTGGCTCTTGTGCACCCCGTGGGAGGTTGATAAGGCTCACTAGTACTCCCTTACCTAGTGAGCCTGGTCTTTTGGCCGCGTGGGACATGCTCGGATCTGATGTCCTGGTCTCCCGCAGTAGAGGCACAGGCGGTCCCGCATCCTCTGCTCCCGCTCCTCCTGGGACAGCCGGGACCGGCCCAGCTGCATGGGCTCCTCCTCCTCACGCGAGGTGGCGGAGAAATGACCTGGAGACGCGGCGAGAGGAGGGGGGGCGCTCTCCCGACGACCGCTGCTGCTGCTGCCACTGGGCGAGCCTCCGGGAGGGGGTCTGGGGGTTCCCCCAGAGCGCTGGGCGCGCTCCACGCGGCGTTCCCGGAGCCGCTCATCCATCAGCAGCGCAAGGGAGACCAGTGCAGCGAAAGAGGTAGGCCGGTCCCGGATGATGAGGTCCTTGATGGCCTCGCTCAGGCCCCTCCGATACGCGCTCCGGAGTGCGGTGTCGTCCCATCCGCTGTCCGCTGCCAGGATGCGGAACTCCAGAGTGTAATCTGCCACCGACCGAGTCCCCTGGGCGATGGTGTGGAGGCGGCTGGCAGCATCCGGCCCATCGGCGGGGTGGTCAAACACCAGGCGGAACTCAGTGATGAACGCCTGGTAGTCCACCGAGAGCCGGGAGCCACTGCCAGCCGCCGCAATGGCCCAGCGGAGGGCCCGGTCGGTGAGCAGAGACATCACAAGGGCAATCCTGGCCTCCCCAGAACCGTAGCGGGAGGGCTGGTGGCGGAACAGGAGCTCGCACTGGCCGAGGAACCCCCGACACAGCTCGAACTCCCCTCCGAACGGCCTGGGGCAGGGAAGGTTGGGTTCGCAGCGGGGATCAGGGGGAGTGGCCTGAGCGTGAGGGGGAGCCGCGGGACTGGGCTCGGGGCGGTCAGCCACGGGAGGGGAACCGTCAGCCGCTGGAGGCATGGGGAAGGCGAGCGGCTGGTTGACCGACCGGGCGAGGGCGGCCACCTGGCCGGCGAGGGAGGCTAGGGCCTCCGTGGTGGCCCTGGAGGACCCACGGAGGGACCCAATCTCCCCGGTAACCTGGCTGAACGCCCTGGTTAGCTCCGCATTAAGGGAAGCCAGCTGGGTAGTGTGGGCGGAAACTACTGAGTGGATCAGCGGCGGCATGTGGGGAGGGGGCGGGGATCCGCCTGCCTGCCCAGGAGTCTCACTTGGGTCCGACATGGCTCAGACGTTCTGTCAGGGGCCGGAACGCGGACCCTGGACCCGTGTAGTGAGACCCCCGGACAGAACAGACAGACAGAGGGGAGTGGTTGGCACTAGGCCGTTTAATAAATAATAAAATGGGGAAGAACTGGTGCCACAACAAAATGGGGGAGGTGCAAACCAATGGGGGGTATGTATGGATGCGTGTGTGTGGTATGTACATGAGATGGGGAAACAAAGAGGGGTGTGTGGGTGCGGTGTGTGTGGTATGGGTATCAGCCGGAATGTGTATGTGAATGTGCTGCGAGGGCCTACGAGAGGTGGCGGGAAGGGTCCGGGAACACTGGCGGTCTCTGGTGGCGAGAGGAGGCGGAGCGGCGGCAGACCCGCGGAGCGAGGGAGGTCCAGGAGGCGTGCGGGGAGCGGAGTCCGGGAGGGGAGAGTCGAGGGCAGGAGGCGATAGGGAAACGCGGCGCGGAGGCCGGGAGGACGCGGGGGCCGGAGAGGCGCGAGGACGCTGGACCCTATGAGGGCTAGGAACGTCTGAGCCCCGAGCGATGGTTCCAGCGTCCTCTTGTAGTGGCTCCGCTAACAGGCAACAGCTGCAACGAGTTGGTCGGTGATTGCTGCTGCTGCTGCCGGGCGGAGCCGGCCTCTCCGGCAAGGGGTGGAGTCCGCGTCCTCGAAGCGTGCGCCTCACTGCCCCTACGACTCGACTCCCGGACTGGACCCGAAGACCGAGCCGGGCCCACAACAGGACCCCCCCCCCGACGGGAGACACCGGGCGACCCGATGGCGTCAGGGTGGGCCCGGTAGAACTCCCGAAGGAGGGCAGGGTCCGCCAGGTAGGAGCGTGGGACCCAGCTCCGGTCCTCGGGCCCGTACCCCACCCAGTCCACTAGGTATTGGTACCCCCGGCCCCGACGGCGGACGGCAAGGAGGCCATTGACCTCCCACACCATGTCACCCCCGTCGAGGACCCGAGGCGGAGGGGGCACCTGGGCAGGCGGAGACAGGGCACTGGCGGCTACCGGTTTCAGCAGGGACACGTGGAAGACGGGGTGGACTCTGAGGGATGGAGGGAGGATGAGGCGAACCGCGGCAGGGTTAACGATGCGGTCGACGGTGTAGGGACCGACGTAGCGGGGGGCCAACTTGCGGGACGTGAGGGGGAGAGGGAGATCCCGGGCGAGGAGCCAGACCCTCTGCCCCGGCCGGTAGGTGGGCGCTGGTGACCTCCGCCGGTTGGCGTAGCGTTCCGACCGCTCGGTGGCCCGCAGCAGAGCGGCCCGGGCGGTTCTCCAGACGCGGCGGCACCGGCGTAGGTGGGCCCGGGTGGAGGGCACCGAGATCTCAGCCTCTTGACTAGGGAACAGGGGGGGTTGGTAGCCCAGGGACACAAGAAAGGGGGATAGACCGGTAGCCGCGCTCACCATGGAGTTCAGGGAGTATTCCACCCAGGGGAGGTATTTGGCCCAGGAGGCGGGGTTGCTGGTGGTGACGCAACGTAGGGCCGCCTCCAGGGCCTGGTTGGCCCGCTCCGCCTGCCCGTTGGACTGGGGGTGGTACCCGGAGGAGAGACTGACCGTGGCCCCAATCCCACGGCAGAAGGATCGCCACACCTGGGAGACGAACTGGGGACCACGGTCAGACACAATGTCCTGGGGGATCCCATGGAGCCGCACTACGTGGAGGACCAACAGCTCCGCAGTCTCAGCCGCCGAGGGGAGTTTGGGCAGCGGCACGAAGTGGACGGCCTTGGAGAACCGGTCGACCACGGTCAGGATGGTATCATTGCCCTGGGAGATGGGAAGGCCGGTGACGAAGTCCAGGGCAATGTGAGACCATGGTCGACCGGGGATAGGCAGCGGGTGGAGGAGGCCCGCAGGGGGACGATGGGTGGCCTTACTCCGTGCGCAGGTCTCACACGCTGCCACAAACTCCCTGACATCCGCCTCCAGGGAGGGCCACCAGAACCGCCGGCGGATGAACTCCACAGTCCGCGTGGCGCCGGGGTGACAGGCAAACCGGCTGGAGTGCCCCCACACCAGCACCCGGCTACGGACCGTGGAGGGAACAAAGAGGCGGTTGCGGGGACCGCCGCCGGGGTCAGGCTGGGTGCGCTGGGCCTGTCTAACCGCCGATTCGACCCCCCAGGTGACAACACCCACCACCCGGGCGGGGGGTAGGATGGTGTCGGGGACCTCCGGCGCGTCAGGGGAGCCCTCGGGGAAGCAACGGGAGAGGGCGTCCGCCTTAACGTTGGCCGAACCCGGGCGGTAGGTGAGGGTGAAGTCGAACCTGTTGAAAAACAAGGCCCAGCGCGCCTGACGGGGACCAAGCCTCTTAGCCGTCCGGATGTAGGTCAGATTCTTGTGATCTGACCACACCACGAACGGCTGCTTGGCCCCCTCCAGCCAGTGCCTCCACTCCTCCAAGACGGCGTGCACCGCCAGCAGCTCCCTGTTGCCGATGTCATAGTTCCTCTCCGCGGGGGTGAACCGCCGGGAGAAGAAGGCACAGGGGTGTACGCGCTGGTCCCCCGCCGACCGCTGGGAGAGGACGGCCCCAATGCCCCCGTCCGACGCGTCGACCTCCACGAGGAACTGACGGTCGGGGTCGGGCAGACAGAGCACCGGAGCCGTCGTGAACCGCTCTTTCAGGGCCGAGAAGGCGGTCTCCGCCTCCGGGGACCAGGAGAAGGGGCGGAGAGTGGAGGTCAGTGCCGTGAGGGGGGCAGCGACCCGGCTGAAGCCTCGGATGAACCGGCGGTAAAAGTTGGCAAAACCGAGAAACCGCCGGAGCTGAGTGCGGTCAGCGGGTCGCGCCCACTCCTCGACCGCACGCACCTTTTTGGGGTCAGCGCGCACCTGCCCCTTCTCCACGATGTGACCCAGGTACTCCACGGAGGCGGCGTGGAACACGCACTTCTCGGCCTTCACGAAGAGCCGGTTCTCCAGCAGCCGTTGCAGGACCAGGCGGACATGCTGGCGGTGCTCCACCTCGGAACGGGAGAACACAAGGATGTCGTCAAGGTATACCACCACAAAGGTATTGAGCATGTCCCTGAGCACATCATTGACCAGAGCCTGGAAGACGGCCGGGGCGTTGGTGAGGCCAAAGGGCATGACGAGGTACTCGAAATGCCCTAGGTGGGTGTTAAAGGCCGCCTTCCACTCATCCCCCTCCCTAACCCGCACCAGGTGGTAAGCATTCCTAAGGTCGAGCTTGGTGAACACAGTGGCGTGCGAGAGTGGCTCGAATGTGGAGTTAAGTAAGGGGAGTGGATACTTGTTCTTGATAGTGATGTCGTTTAGGGCGCGGAAATCAATACAGGGCCTCAGGCTGCCATCCTTCTTTTTCACAAAAAAGAAGCCCGCCGCGACCGGGGAAGACGATGGTCTTACGACGCCTGAGGCTAGGGACTCAGCGATATAGCTGCGCATAGCCTCCTTCTCAGGGACGGACAGGTTATATAACCTGCCGACAGGTAGGGGTGCCCCCGGGAGGAGGTCTATGGCGCAGTCATATGGCCGGTGAGGGGGAAGTGAAAGCGCGCTCTCCTTGCTAAACACGGCTGCCAAATCGTGATAGCAGGAGGGCACGCCCGTGAGAACCGGGGCCGCAGGCACAGAACCGGAACCGCTGGGCGGAGAGGGGGCAGAGCGAAGGCAGTTGGCGTGGCAGGCCACGCCCCACCCCAAGATCCGCCCAGAGGCCCAGGATACATGAGGTTCGTGCCTGGCAAACCAGGGTCGGCCCAACACCAGGGGTGAAGTGGGAGCGTGCGTAACCATAAACCTAATCTGTTCACTGTGATTACCGGATATGGTGAGGGTGAGGGAGGTCGTGGTGTGTGTAATGCGCCCCAGGGAGTGCCCGTCTAGTGCCTGAGCCGTGAGAGGGCGCTCGAGGGGAACGAGAGGGATGCCTGCTTGGCGAGCCAAGGTGACATCAATCAGGCTCTCGTCCGCCCCCGAGTCGAGTAACGCACCAACAGAGAGAGAGTCCTTACCCCAAGTGAGTGTAACCGGAAACAGATGGCTTGGCTCTTGTGCACCCCGTGGGAGGTTGATAAGGCTCACTAGTACTCCCTTACCTAGTGAGCCTGGTCTTTTGGCCGCGTGGGACATGCTCGGATCTGATGTCCTGGTCTCCCGCAGTAGAGGCACAGGCGGTCCCGCATCCTCTGCTCCCGCTCCTCCTGGGACAGCCGGGACCGGCCCAGCTGCATGGGCTCCTCCTCCTCACGCGAGGTGGCGGAGAAATGACCTGGAGACGCGGCGAGAGGAGGGGGGGCGCTCTCCCGACGACCGCTGCTGCTGCTGCCACTGGGCGAGCCTCCGGGAGGGGGTCTGGGGGTTCCCCCAGAGCGCTGGGCGCGCTCCACGCGGCGTTCCCGGAGCCGCTCATCCATCAGCAGCGCAAGGGAGACCAGTGCAGCGAAAGAGGTAGGCCGGTCCCGGATGATGAGGTCCTTGATGGCCTCGCTCAGGCCCCTCCGATACGCGCTCCGGAGTGCGGTGTCGTCCCATCCGCTGTCCGCTGCCAGGATGCGGAACTCCAGAGTGTAATCTGCCACCGACCGAGTCCCCTGGGCGATGGTGTGGAGGCGGCTGGCAGCATCCGGCCCATCGGCGGGGTGGTCAAACACCAGGCGGAACTCAGTGATGAACGCCTGGTAGTCCACCGAGAGCCGGGAGCCACTGCCAGCCGCCGCAATGGCCCAGCGGAGGGCCCGGTCGGTGAGCAGAGACATCACAAGGGCAATCCTGGCCTCCCCAGAACCGTAGCGGGAGGGCTGGTGGCGGAACAGGAGCTCGCACTGGCCGAGGAACCCCCGACACAGCTCGAACTCCCCTCCGAACGGCCTGGGGCAGGGAAGGTTGGGTTCGCAGCGGGGATCAGGGGGAGTGGCCTGAGCGTGAGGGGGAGCCGCGGGACTGGGCTCGGGGCGGTCAGCCACGGGAGGGGAACCGTCAGCCGCTGGAGGCGTGGGGAAGGCGAGCGGCTGGTTGACCGACCGGGCGAGGGCGGCCACCTGGCCGGCGAGGGAGGCTAGGGCCTCCGTGGTGGCCCTGGAGGACCCACGGAGGGACCCAATCTCCCCGGTAACCTGGCTGAACGCCCTGGTTAGCTCCGCATTAAGGGAAGCCAGCTGGGTAGTGTGGGCGGAAACTACTGAGTGGATCAGCGGCGGCATGTGGGGAGGGGGCGGGGATCCGCCTGCCTGCCCAGGAGTCTCACTTGGGTCCGACATGGCTCAGACGTTCTGTCAGGGGCCGGAACGCGGACCCTGGACCCGTGTAGTGAGACCCCCGGACAGAACAGACAGACAGAGGGGAGTGGTTGGCACTAGGCCGTTTAATAAATAATAAAATGGGGAAGAACTGGTGCCACAACAAAATGGGGGAGGTGCAAACCAATGGGGGGTATGTATGGATGCGTGTGTGTGGTATGTACATGAGATGGGGAAACAAAGAGGGGTGTGTGGGTGCGGTGTGTGTGGTATGGGTATCAGCCGGAATGTGTATGTGAATGTGCTGCGAGGGCCTACGAGAGGTGGCGGGAAGGGTCCGGGAACACTGGCGGTCTCTGGTGGCGAGAGGAGGCGGAGCGGCGGCAGACCCGCGGAGCGAGGGAGGTCCAGGAGGCGTGCGGGGAGCGGAGTCCGGGAGGACGCGGGGGCCGGAGAGGCGCGAGGACGCTGGACCCTATGAGGGCTAGGAACGTCTGAGCCCCGAGCGATGGTTCCAGCGTCCTCTTGTAGTGGCTCCGCTAACAGGCAACAGCTGCAACGAGTTGGTCGGTGATTGCTGCTGCTGCTGCCGGGCGGAGCCGGCCTCTCCGGCAAGGGGTGGAGTCCGCGTCCTCGAAGCGTGCGCCTCACTGCCCCTACGACTCGACTCCCGGACTGGACCCGAAGACCGAGCCGGGCCCACAACAAGAAGCTCTTCAACTCGCCGGTCACTGGCTCCCTGGAGGAATTTAGCCTGGCTGCAAGAACGTTATCGCGAACGGAATGAATACCATCTACTAGCAAACAAAACATGTTCAGTTATATTTAACCTGTTAAAACTAAGATGCCTGGATGAAAAAATAATTTCTCCAATGGATATATTTGACAAAAACAGGTTAATATGCAAGCCGGTTTTCATTGCTAAATCAAAGCGGGGAGAGCCGAGAGAGCCGGGAACGTGCGTCTACATTTCACATAAAGGTGAACTTTTTCGTGGACGCGCGTCGGACAGAAAAGCTCAACTGCGCAAGTCAAAAGTCACCGGAAATAGCCAAATGACTACAAATTTGCCAAGATGGCGCGGTTCAATAGGGCTTCATTGTTGTTAGCGGTCAGTGAATGGAGTGGCTGTATCCAGTTCTATTAATACATCCATGCCCCCACCGCATCACCGCTTCAAGACGCGAGATATCAAACTCGCCATCAGAAATGTGAAGAAGGCTATTCTTGAGGTGAGCCGAGAGCTGGTCCTGCACCAGATCCAGGTCAAGAAGGCGAAGATGGCCCGGGTTCTCCCAGCAGACTCCCTGTCCCAGTGCCAGGAGCAGGCCAGGGCAAAGATTCCCGTTATACTGGGTAAGTTTGTATTACCCCTTTGTTATTGTCTGTGTGTGTGTGCTGTAAGTGCATTGTGTTGCCTCTGGGTATGAAACACCAGACGGCCCTGTGGAGGCCACAGTGTGTGTGTGTGTGTGTGTGTGTGTGTGTGTGTGTGTCTCTCCAACATGCTGAAATGTCTTTTTCTGTTGTCTTGTGGGCTGTTTTCTTTCAGAAAACATCAAGGCTGCCGCTGTCTCCGACTATGGGGGATGGTACCAGTTTTATGGTTACATATCAGCGTACCTCTCCTCCACCTATGGGCACCACCCCGGAGTGCTCACCAACATGACCACGAAGGAGGTGATGGACGCTGATGGCGACGACAAGACTGGCTACGTCATTAGGGTAAGTATCAGTCTGTCAACTTAGGTGTTAACTGTATAAGTTGTTTCACTTTTAAAGGGGCAAGGTCACACTTGTTTTAACTGAACAACATTTGGATTACATGTTAAAATTCTGTGTGTAGGCCTTTTAACCCTTGTGTGCTGCTTATTGATTTATCTTAATTTGGTGTTAACAAAAACTATATTTGTGTGTGTATGTGCATGTGTGTGAGAAAGAGTGTGTTCAGATGCATGAATCACAGCATGACTGTATGAGTGTGCTCAACACAAATGTATTTCTTACACTTGTCGCAAGTAGTGTTGGTTTTTCTGTCCTTGGTGGAGGGACAGGACTGTAGGGACTGGGACACATAGAGAAACCGACGCATAATGAAAAAACCACACACATAGACAGACAGACACATAGACAAACAAACGCATAGAGACAAACAGACATGCACAGAGACAAACAGACACATAGAGACAAACACACACACATAGACAGACACAGAGACAAACAGACACACGCAGACAAACAGACGCAGAGAAAAACACACACACATAGACAGACAGACACAGACAAACAGACACACAGACAGACAAACAGATGCATAGAGACAAACACAGACACATAGACAGACACATAGAGACAAACAGGCACACAGAGACAAACAGACAGACCCTAACACCACATAAGGGTTAAAATCATTGTCAGAGTAGTCATCTCTTTACTCAACCGAAATACGGAAAAACTTGACTGTGCCCCTTTAATGATTCATCTGAAAGCTTGTTGCTCTGTTGTAGGTCGCAAACCATAAGACCAACCGGCAGTTTGGGGCGGCTCAGATTTACCTGACAGCGGAGGAGTACGTGTGGTTCACCACTTGGCTGGAGCTGAGGAAGGTAAGTGACTTTTGTGTTATCTTGAAATCTTTCTGAATCAGAGTCAGAGTTAGGCCTTATCCTGATGTAACATATGAGTAATGACTTTCTCTAGCATGTATTCTAACAACTGTTCTATAAACTAATCTCATACAGGTGCGAAGGCCCATGAACAACCGATTTTTCATGACCCGGGGAAAGGGGCCAGCGAAGAATATGGTAAATTATATGAGACAGGCCTGGGAAGACATGGGCCTTCCAGGGAGGCCAAGCTTCCTGGACCTAAGAACGTCAGTGTCCACAAAAGTGAGTAGAATTAATTTAACACACGTACACAGACATACACCAGTCCATCTGCCCTTATGGTTACAACAGCTCAAAATGTTCCTTGCTTCTGTTTTCAGAACCAGAAGGTAAATGACCCAGAGGTGCAACGGTTGGTGGCAACATTCATGGGTCATAGCCTCCAGACCCAGACTGCGTAATACGCTTTGCACAAAGACGTGGACCGGGCAGCTAAGATGCGGCAGCTCTTTGTTGCCATGGAGGTTAAGGCGGATGCCGATACTGCTCCTCCTTCTGCCACTGCCGCTCCTTCCTCCACTGCTCCTTCGGCCTGCACCACCCCCTCAGAAACCACCACCCATGTAAAGAAGAGGCCCGCCCGTACTCAGGCATCCCACGCCTCCCGCCCCACCCAAAAGAGGAAGAGGAAGCCTAAGACAGAGAGCAGCAGCGAGGACAGCGAGGACGATACGAAGGTCTCATACGCAGAGTCTGGTGCCTCCTCACCTGAGGAGTTGGATGATGAAGAGGGCACCACAGTGGCCACGGCCCAGGCTCAACCTCCTGCAGTGAGCCAGGCTGGTCCTCCCCATGTAAGTATAAACCATAGCTGTTAAGCCTCACTCTGGATTATGTGGATCCACACCCCAATCACAAAACTTCTGAAAATCTGTTTTCCATTTATGTTTGCTCAACAGACACCAGCAAAGACTATGAAGCGATACGAGCAGTGCATGGTGAGCATCAGCCCGCTTAAAGAGAAAATGGATGCTGTGAAGAAAATCAAGAGAAAGCTCATCTCACCTCAGAAAAACACAGCAAAAGAGAGGGTTAGGAGGGCGAGGAAGGGGAAACTGTAGATACCCTCCCCTCTTAAAGACACTTTAGCTTTTTTTGCTAATTTTTGTGATTGTGCTTCTCAGTCAACACATTTTGTCGTTCTTTGTTGGCTTTGTTAAACTATTTAAATTTTTTGAATCAATCGTTCTCCTTAATAATAATAATATGTTTGTAATTTAGTGCTGCATATTGAGCGTCTTGCTCATATGTATGTTTTAATTTTTATAAGGTGAGCGTCTGGCTCTTTTTGTTTAGTTTTATTTGGCTGGTGAGCGTCTTGCTCGCCGCCGAGCATCTAGCTCTTTTGGTTTTATTTTTTTGGGACAGCGAGCGTCTTGCTCGCAGGCGAGCATCTTGCTCTCTTTTGGTTTTGTTTTATTTGGCTGGTGAGCGTCTTGCTCACCACCGAGCATCTTGCTCTTTTGGTTTTGTTTTATCTTTTAATTTTCATTTCATTTTTCCTTCCCTTGTGTTGCTACCTTGTCGTGGTGGGAAGGCTTGTGTGCCTCATTGACCGTGAAGGCTATAACGGCATGGAGGTCTGCCCCAGTGGGTTCGACCGAGCCGTGCAGCTTTTCTGGTAGAGGCCAGACCAAAAGCAACACTGATTTTCTGTTTCAACCATACTCCTTCATCTTCTTGTTTCATGCTTATCCACCTGTAGATTCACAGATAGGAAGGTAATGAGAAAATACATGCATTATCATAATTTACTGTATGTATATTATATTATTATTATACTTCTATTATACATTCAGGCTGACACCGAAAGATTAATGCATGCTTTCATCACAAGCAGGCTGGACAACTGCAATGCTCTACTATCAGGCCTACCAAAGAAAGCAATCTCTAAGCTACAAATGATAAAGAATGCTGCAGCACGAGTCCTCACTAAGACTAGATGAAGGGCACACATCACACCAGCCTTAAAATCACTACACTGGTTACCTGTCAACTCTAGAATAGAATTTAAAATACTATTACTAGTCTATAAATCTCTATACAGTCACTCACCAGAATACATTTCAGACATGCTTGTTAGGTACATGCCCAACAGACCACTCAGACATCTCAGGTACTGAACTTTTAACAGTTCCAAAAGCCAGGAACAAGAAACACAGAGAGGCAGCTTTGAGTTTCTATGTCCCCAACCCCTGGAACACCCTGCTGGAGTGCCTAAGAAGGGCCGAAACAACAGAGGTCTTCAAGCGAGACCTCAAGACGTACATTTTCGACCTAGCCTACAATCACTAGCCAGGACCTTGAGACACAGAAAGGCAGCCTCAAACCTACATGTGAATCCTCTGTATACATTGGTGTATATCGTGCTATGCACTGTATGTATATAAAGTAGTATACAGAAGCTGGTTACCCTGAAACAGGCTTGTTCTATTCTGACAGCTGCGTTGCTTCAATGGCTCAGCGTGCTACTTACCATTTTCTGCCTCCCCTAGTGCATCTCTCTCTCCCTCCTATGTTCTAACCAGGTCCAGTGGATGCCCCACTGTCACCAGCAGGCCTCCCGGAGTCCGATAGACTGCTGTCTGCTGTTTAGCCTCTCTTACTCTGAAATGTAATTTAATGTAATGTACTGCTTTATAAATGTTCTTAGCCGGTAGACAGACATACTCCAGGAGCTTGCTCGATTGCTTTGTTGAGAGGGGTGAGGGAATAATTTTTACAGCTCACTTATCTGGCCCCCGGGTGATTACTGTTTTTTTTGCTTCCCTCTGGAATATGTAGAGGTGGGTCTTATGTCCACCTTCCTTGTTTTCTTTAAAGCGCATTGTGTTGCCCCTGTGTATGAAATGCTCTATAAAAAATAAAGCTTTGATTGATTGATTGATATTACAAGACTTCCTTGGTCTCTAATACACTGTCTAATCTCACTTGCCATAAGGGACAAGCCCTCCGAATAGCGGAATGATTGGATGAAGTTTGATTTTTGCCTCTCTGCAGCTTTAAGATGATTATGGGTCAATATCTCCAACGTGTCTTGGGGTAGGATGCTCATAATGTAACCTCAGCATCCACTTGCCATAAGGGACAAGCCCCCTGAATAGCGGGATTATTGGATGAAGTTTGATTTTTGCCTCTCTGCAGCTTTAAGATGATTATGGGTCAATATCTCCAACGTGTCTTGGGGTAGGAGGCTCATATCTTTACTGCAGAATCCCCTTGCCATAATGGACAAGTCCTCCGATTATGGGAAGGATTGGAAGAATTTGAATTTTAGCCTCTGCAGCTTTAAACTAATTTTGCTAAAAAATTCGAATTGCAGAGGTCCAATCAACACATGACCTCTCTAGCTGGTCTTGGGGCATGCTAATACCCCCACACACCAAGGCACAATACTCTACTTTGATAGGAAATGTCAAAAAAGTTCCAATTTGTGAAAGATTCCCAAATGTCAAAAGAGTCCCATATGTACACCCCCCTGGTGAGTCCCATATGTCAAAAAGATTCCCAAATGTCACCATTCAAATCCAATATGTTTTTTCATAATTGCAAAGGTCCAATCAACACAGGACCTCTCTAGCTGGTCTTGGGGCATCTTGGCACCCCCACACACAAAGGCACAAGACTCTGATAGGAAATGTCAAAAATGGGATGTCCATATGGGAATCTTTCTTGATTCCCAAATGGGACAGTATGGTTCTAGTACTTGCAAAGATGACTCAGTACCCGTCTAGCTGGTCTTGGGGCATACTAAAACACCCACACACTGATAAGCAAGACTCTAATTTGATGGGAAGAGTCCAATTTGGGAAAGATTCCCAAATGTCAAAAGAGTCCCAAATGTCACCATTCAAATCCAATAGGGATTCTCAAATGTACAGTATGTTTTTTTCATAATTGCAAAGATACAATCAACACAGGACATCTCTAGCTGGTCTTGGGGCATGCTTATACCCCCGCACACCAAGTCACAAGACTCTACTTTGATAGGAAATGTCAAAAATGCACAAACCGCATTGACAATGCATTGACATGTATCGCAAAATTAACGGAAGGTCGTAGAGCTTCACAGATGGTCTCATTTGAAAGCTAGCCTAGGAATTAGTGGGATGAGGTGGTGGTTGGGAGAGGCTATGACCTTTCACTCTGGAGATATTGCCAACCTAACCCTAACCTAACCAAAAAGCACCGCATAGACAATGCATTGGGTTAGAGTTAGGGTTATAACAAATATCGCAAAATTAACGGAACGTCGTAGAGCTTCACGGATGGTCTCATTTGAAAGCTAGCCTATGAATTAGTGGGATGAGGTGGTGGTTGGGAGAGGCTATGACCTTGCACTCTGGAGATATTGCCAACCTAACCCTAACCTAACCAAAAAGCACCGCATAGACAATGCATTGACATGTATCGCAAAATTAACGGAACGTCGTAGAGCTCCACGGATGGTCTCATTTGAAAGCTAGCCTAGGAATTAGTGGGATGAGGTGGTGGTTGGGAGAGGCTATGACCTTGCACTTTGGAGATATTGGCCTGGACACTCACCATGTAAACCTATTGCTGTTGTACACCGACCTGTGGCGGCTGTACGCGGCTGTTTCTCATGATTGGTTGGGAGTAGGAGGCTGATCTCAGAGTATGTTCATGCCACCCTTTGGTACTTGAGGACCCCCGATTAACAGCCTCCTAGCCCCCACCACTTTGGAGAAATGTGGCGTGTACAGCCGCCATAGGTCGGTGTACAACAGCAATAGGTTTACATGATAAAATTAATGGAATGTCGTAGAGCTTCACGGATGGTTTCATTTGAAAGCTAGCCTAGGAATTAGTGGGGGTAGGTGGTGGTTCTGAGTAGCTACCAACTTCTACACTGGAGATATAGCCTATCTGGAAAACGGTTATATCTTTGGTTATAACCGTTTTCTAGAAAATGGGCAAAATTAACGGAACGTCGTAGAGCTTCACGGATGGTTTCATGTGAAAGCTAGCCTAGGAATTAGTGTGGGTAGGTGGTGGTTGGGAGAGGCTATGACCTTGCACTTTAGAGATATTGGCCTGGACACTTGCCATGCAAACCTATTGCTGTTGTACACTGACATGTGGGGTCTGTACGCGGCTGTTTCTCATGATTGGCTGGGAGTAGGAGGCTGATCTCAGAGTATGTTCATGGCACTCTTTGGTACTGTAGGACCCCCGATTAACAGCCTCCTAGCACCCACCACTTTGGAGAAATGTGGCGTGTACAGCCGCCATAGGTCGGTGTACAACAGCAATAGGTTTACATGATAAAATTAATGGAACGTCGTAGAGCTTCACGGATGGTTTCATTTGAAAGCTAGCCTAGGAATTAGTGGGGGTAGGTGGTGGTTGGGAGAAGCTATGACCTTGCACTTTGGAGATATTGGCCTGGACACTTGCCATGCAAACCTATTACTACTTATATAGAAGGCACTATGAATAATTAATGAGCATTTATGGCTATTAATTTGATATGCAAATGAGATTAAACTTATTTTATGACATGCACCTGGTCCGGAGTTGTCTGGCACAATAGGAGGGGGGTTTGTGTAATGAGGTGTGACTTTATAGCGACTATATAGGGGTTGAATCAAGGGATGTATTATAGATAGGTTTATAGTGTATTTGTGTATTGTGTGTGTGTATTTGTGTAATATAGTGTGAATGTGTGTGTGTGATTGTATTAAGTTACTATAGGTCTTATTCTCTGTTCCCCAGGGTTTTATGGGGCGCAGGTGTTGTGCTGTGTGGAGGGGCTAGGAGAGCTAGGAGGGGGTTTGTCACTATATCAGAGTGAGAAGGTGTGACTTTATAGGGGTTGAATCAAAAGGGGGGGTGTATCATAGATAGGGTTATAGTGTTTAATGTTGAGTGTGTGTGTGTGTGTGAGAAGGATGGGGGTGTGTAACTGGGTGTGTGCGTGACTGGGTGTGTGTGACTGGGTGTGTGTGTGACTGGGGGTGTGTGTGAGAGGAAGGAGGGGCGTGTGTGAAGTTACTAGGGGGGTAGGAGGGGGTTTGTCACTAATTCATAGTGAGAAAATGATAGGGGTGTGATTTTTAATACAGGTTTCGCCCTTTTCCCTGTTTGATATCAAAATAATATACAGGTCTCACCCTCTCCCCTGATTGAAATGAAGATGTTGTAGTAAGTCTAGTGAATTGATTAGGGTTAGATATTAGAATGTGTTTAATGTGTGTGTGTGTGTGACTGGGGGTGTGTGTGACTGGGTGTGTGCGACTGGGGGTGTGTGTGAGAGGAAGGATGGGGGGGGTGTGACTGGCTGTGTGTGTGTGTGTATGAATGTTTGTGAGGTGTGACTACTGCCCGGTGGTCTAGTGAGTTTGATTTCCTTTAGATATTAGAAATGTGTTTAATGTTGGGTGTGTGTGTGTGTGTGTGTCTGTGTGTGGGTGTGTGACTGGGTGTGAGAGGAAGGGGTTGGGGGGCTGTCTATCCCGCCCTACCCCCAGACATCCAAGAGACGGTCATTTGGGGGTGTGACTGTGTGTGTGTGTGTGAGAGGGTATGTGCGTGTGTGACTGTGCGTGTGTGAGATGGGAGTGGTGTGGGTCTCATAGTCCTGTTCCCACCCTCCTATTCCCCAGACATCCTTTAATGTCATCTACAGGAGACGGGGTAGGGACACTACAGCCATATGGGATCGGGGGACTATGATCATCATTAGCCTACATCAGAAGTTTCTCGGGTTTATGGTTTTTAGCTCCACACTTACAAAGGTGAGGATGGAAGGTTTGGAGTTGTGGTGTCTACTTTTAATGTGCTTTTGTCACTGTGTGTGTGTGTGTGTGTGTGTTTCTATTGAGTGGCTATGGTTCGGTAGGCGGAGAAATTCTTAAGGGGGTGCTATATAAGAATAAGCTCATTACAGCGAGGCTATTCATAACAGAGAAATCATCACGGTTCTAGCCAGCGCTCTGCATTCACTCTCTCACGACCTCCACACAGATGATGGCGAATTCTCCTCCGTGTCACACTCCCCCCCGCCCGCGTATGAGAACGGCTTTAGTGCATCATAGTCCCACATTATGCCGTGCACCAAAAAAAGAGGTGCCGCGAGATCTGGTGTTAACAAGAAGGCCTAGCAGCTTGCTCTGTAATCTGTGTGATTATGACATTGACCGAGAGTTCAGCTGGATGCTGAGTGATTTTAGACTGGCGGGGTATGTCTATGATAAAGAGGACTCAACGGTCACTATTTCAACTACCAAAAATATAGGAATACTATTATCGCAAACCCGAATGATCTATCGAAGGTAATCGCAGACTCTGAGGCTCTTTTCGTTTTTCCTTTAAGCGATGTACACATAATGTATGATATTTTTGATAGAATAGATGACATTTTTCGTTGGAAGAACGTCTTGGAGGATTTTAATGGTATTAAACGTACTTTATTCCTAAACAATCTTGATTACTTTACCCAGACATAGTGGTTGATTCTAAAAGACTTGATATGACAAATGTCAAAAGGGTTATAATAAACTGTGTTTATTTTTTTTATTTTCTTTTTAATGTTTTCTATGAATTTTTAATTTTTAATTTTACGGTTGATAGATGGGTGTGTGTGTGACTGGGTATGTGTGTGTGTGTCAATGAGACACTTTCTTAAATCATTCATTCCCCTAAGCATTCAGCCCCAATCAAAGACTAGATGATGAGACGCTCAAGTAAAGCCCCTCCCACTTCGCCCCCCACCTCCTACTGTATAAAACCTCTTTTGTCCAGTGACTGGTCAGTTCCCAGCACAAGCACACAGAACTATGAGATGGCGAGTATTAATTGTGGTAAAACGTCTGCTAAAGACGATGAGTCAGATGAGTCAGATGATGGTTGGGTGGCTAGCTGGCTTGAGTCATATGGGGGCACGCAAGAAGACAACTACGATGTTATTCCTCCCATGAATTATGCTGATGACCGATTACACAGCCATCCCTATTTAATACTGGGTAAACCGCTCACTACATTAGGAGTGCATATTGTAAAGTTGTCGACATGTCTGATACTTGAGGACATAATTAGTGATAGATTAAAGCTAACATGTTACGGTTGTAAAATTCAACACCCCAGCCAGATGCAACATCCGTGTCTATTTGATCCCCCTGCTCATTTCCTTGAAACAAATGCAATTGATATAATACTTGAAATAGTGGTTCCAGAGCTACCGCAAATTTTGTCCGATGTTCTAGCAAAAAAGGGGCTCTATCCATCGCAACAGAAGATTATTGGATGTATTGAAACAGTGATATACGAACTACAATCTGAACAACTCTGCAACAAGTTGAGAGAGATCCGAAACACATTGATGGCTGAAGATATCAAAGATGCTGTAGAGAACACATTGATGCGGTGGCGTGGCATTAGTTCATCATAAACATCATTGAGAAGATGGGTAACCGATTCACATCGACCATCGCGCAATCGCCTCGTGTCATCGATGAGGACATTCTCAAGGGGCAGCTGAGATCATTATTGTATTCTGTGATTGTCGATGAAATTGCTCAAACACAAAATAATCATGTAGTGGGCGGCGATTCTACAACTAATCAAGATGCCCCTGTTATGACAGCCGGTCGTCTATGCAACTTTAAGAAACTCATGAAGCGTGCTAGAGAGCTAGGCAGTGAATGGACGTGTCTACTGGAAATGTGCTCCGGCGCGCATGTCCCTTGCCATATAACAGTATCGTTGGTTTTAAATTGCATGTCCCAACCTACATGGGGTTGTTTAAATATGGGTACTTTCATTGTTATTTGTACGTTCGTGACTGATTTCTGTATAATGAAAATGTTAAAAAATGAGACCGTTAATGTGTCTATTGTGGCGACTGTTTTAGCCGAATTTCTGATAAGAAAAAACTTTGATAAATGTATTCAATTTTTAAAACTGCTCGACAAGATGTAAAAGAAAAAATATGACAAAATGTATTGAGTGTATGTGTGAAATGTATAACTATCCTTGATCATATTCTAAATAAATATCATTGCATCAGTAACAACCTCTCATTATTTCAAAACAAATCATACCATGGAGTCACGTATGAAACGTTTATATTATGACCCATCTAGTGAGGGTTCATTTGGGGGTCAAGAACGCCTCAAACGAGCCCTCGAGGGAAAGGTCTCAACCAAAGCTGTGACTAATTGGCTCTCTGGTGAAGATTCTTACACCTTGCACAAAGCAAATCGAATTAACTACCCACGTAGCAGAGTAATGGTCTTTGGTCTAAATCAGCAATTTCAAGCAGACTTGGTCGATATGTCAATGTATGCCAATTATAATGACAACTTTAAATTTATGCTCACTTGTATAGATGTATTTAGCAAATATGCCTGGTGTATTCCTATTAAAACTAAAAGCGCCGGTGATGTCACCAAGGCGTTTGAGGATATATTGGCTACGGGGCGAATACCTTGTAAACTACAGACCGACCATGGAACCGAATTCTACAATACTACGTTTAAAAAACTAATGGGCAAATATAAAATAAACCATTTTTCAACAAATAGTGAAGTAAAGGCCTCTGTAGTGGAGCGATTCAACAGGACTATTAAAGGACGTATGTGGAGATATTTGACTGCGGTTAATTCTAAACGATACATTGATGTCTTGGATGATTTGGTCAGCTCCTATAATAATTCGTTACATACAGCTATTAAGATGAGGCCGTCAGAGTTTGTCTTGCCAATGAGCGTGTGGTGTTTAACAATTTATACGGTATAGACGGTAATAAAAAACGATCTGTAAGATTCAGGCATGAGGTGGGTGACAATGTGAGGGTCTCAAGAAAGCGTGGAATATTTGATAAGGGATATGAACAAACCTATACCAATGAATATTTCACTATAACTGAACGACTCCCACGGTCCCCTCCCATCTACCGGTTAAAGGATTATGATGGAGAGATGGTTGAAGGTATATTCTATGAAGAAGAGTTACAAAAGATTAAATTGAATAAAGGATATCGATTTAAGATTGATAAAATCATATCAAGAAAGAAAACTGGCAACAAGCGTATGGTCCTAGTGAAATGGTTAGGTTGGCCTGAAAAGTTCAACAGTTGGATTCCGGAGCATGAAGTGGTTGACGTATAAAAAAAAAAGCAGAGTCACATATTCTACGTTCATTCATTCATGAATGAATATAGTGTCAAAAATGAGTGATTCAGGAGGATTTTACGTTACACTCCCCTCCAACTCTTCGACATCTGTTTATCTGGATAATGAGATTGGAAAATACAGGACTAATTTACGCACGGTATTAGATTTGCCGGGTAGATGGGAAGTCGCTCTCATCGAAATGAATTACCCCCGCACATGGGAGACTATAGCCGAAAAAGACTGTGCATTTGACATTTGTTTTAAAGACCAGGAGGTTTTTATCACACAGAGGGTGCCTCACGGATTCTACACAAGCATCGACTCCATAATTGCTGCTATCAATATCTTTTTAGAGGGGCTACGGGCTAGGTTGACTTATGATGCTGTCCGAATTAAGATTTATATGCAATGTGCTGAAACTATGTCTCTAAAGTTCAGTGTGAAATTATCATCCATTTTGGGTTTGGAGTTAGTTGAGGGTCGTGGCTTGATAAAAGCTGTGGGGAGCAAGTCATTTATATCAGACGTGAATACGGGACAAGTGAGACATTATGCAAAACACCCCGCGGATCTTTATGGAGCGTTTTACACATTATTTATTTACTGTGATTTTATACGATATCAAATAGTGGGGGATCATTATGTGCCTCTGTTGAGATGTGTACATATATCGGGTGACCCTCAGGAAACAGTCACAGTATGTTATGACAAGCCACACTACGTTTCGCTTGCAAGGCATATCATCACAGATATATGTATCGATATTAAAAACGATCAGGATCAAACAGTTTCATTTACCCATGGTAAAGTGGTAGTAAAGTTACACTTCCGACCCGTTCCTCAGAAGTTGCATATCTAAGGTGCAAAAATGGCATACAATGACAGCCGCCGGTATGTCTCTTATTATAAAAACCAGGCCGGTGGGGGCCAACTACCGGGTTATGCAGGTTCATTTACGCAGTACGGACGAGGATTTGGTGGTCTCTTTAGGGGTTTGTACCGAATGGTCGCACCGTTTTTACAGATCGGGTATAGCGCTAGCCAAACCGCATTTAAAGACGGCCGCAAAAGGTTTAGTCAGTGATGTGGTGAGTCGCGTTATGTCTAACAATTAAGGCTCGAACCAGGATGGAGCGGATCTGATGGTAATGACACGCAGGGGTGTGAATCGCCCGCCAGGGGGTTGAGTTAAGCCTGTCACAAAGAAAAGTAAACGTCGAGCAGACAGGCGTTCATTATCAGGACGATCCGCACGACGTAAACATCGTAGACATAGCACTGTCAAAAGGGATTTTAAAGGTATATTCTAATTAAAGATGTCGCTACTACATCCATTATCCGACGAAGGTTTAAAAACGGAGCTGGATTTATTTGCACTGCCATTGACCCAGACCAGCGTTGAGAAAACACAATATGTGGAGATACAACCAGTCTCTGCCCTCTCCGGTTCGGCTCCCCTAGAGTTTTTCATCCCTTCGAGTGGAGAAGAATACATAGATTTGAATAACACATTACTATTTTTAAGGGTCAGAATCACACTACCCGACGGTCAAGCTCTACCGGCCGCCGCAAAAGTAGCCCTGGTTAACTATCCAATAGCCACTATTTTTTCACAGGTTGATGTGACACTAGGTGACCGCCTAGTCTCGCAAAGCTCATCCACCTATCCCTATCGAAGTATTATCGAGTGTCTATTAAATTATGATCAACAAGTATTGGAATCAAATTTCACCGCGGGGTTATTTTACAAGGATAAAGCAGGATTTATGGACGAAGTTGACACACAGGGTAACAACCCGGGTCTCAACACGAGGGCTACATTTACATGAGAAAGTCATATAACTGAATTGATAGGTCCTATTCACGCCGATATATTTTTTCAAGAAAAATTAATGTTAAATGGGGTTGATATAAAAATACGCCTTATAAGAACAAAGGATGAATTCTGTCTGATGAGGGACGGCAGCGTGCCCTACATGCTAAATATAGCGTATGCATCGTTATTTGTGAAAAAGGTGACAGTTTCCCCACCGGTACGGCTTGGTCATGCCGAAGCCTTGCTCAATGCGACCGCTCGATATGCTTTGGACCGGGTCGTGGTGAAAACCATTTCGCTACCAGCCCAGTCACACATAGCTAATCAAGAAAACCTCTTTCTGGGTACCATGCCGAAATCATTAGTAGTTGGTTTCGTTGATAATGATGCATATATGGGTGTTTATAACAAAAACCCATTTAATTTTAAACATAATCATCTAGAATTTATAGCCGTTTATCTCAACGGGCAACAATTCCCGTCCAAACCGTTACAGCCTAATTTCGCATCCGGTTGTATAGCGCGTGATTATTACCAACTAATCACGGCTACAGGGCGGCACTTAATGAATCGTAGCTTGCCCATAAGTAGGAATGATTTTATGGCGGGCTATACATTGTATGCATTCAACCTCGCGCCGGACGACGAGTGTGGTGGCCATCTATCATTGTCAAAATCAGGTAGTTTACATATGGAGGTAAGATTTAGTCAGCCTCTCCCCAGGACCGTCACATTAATAGTTTATGCAGTGTTTGACTGTGTGCTGGAAGTATCTAACCGGCGACAGGTCCTTATGGACTGTTATAAAAAAAATAATAATACGATACAGCTGACAAATATTATGGATAAAATATCAACAAAAACCCATTTTATCGGAGTGATGGCTAGTGATCAACTTCCTCAGAAGAGGTTCTCTATTCTCCCAGCATCAGCCATCGTAAACACACACCCTTCACACCTCCCCGGGGAGCATTGGATTGCTCTGTACCTAACAGGCGACAGGGTGGGGTGTTTTTTCGATAGTTATGGAAATAGACCCGACTATAGAATGTTTCCAGACAGTATTTATAGATTTCTCAAAATGACCTGTGACGATATTCAATATACCAGTCAACAAATACAGGGATATGATTCCACCTGTTGCGGTGAACACTATCTTCTTTCTTTATAATATGCTTAGAGGTGTAAGTTATATGGATCTCATGGCTTTGTACAGTGATAATACTGATAAAAATGATAGATTAGTAACATTATTTGTGAGCAAGCTAATGCCTTGTGTATGTATATCTAGGGGTTTAAATTGTCTACAGCATGTACAATCATGGGGTGTATTTATAAAGAATCACCCTCTTTTATGATTTGATATAGAATGTTTATCATGTTATGTTGAGTTATGTTGTGTTATGTATATCATATTTCAGAGTTTGTTGTAACATTTCAAAAACATAAAATAAAGCAAAGGTGAAACAACTATTTATTGTTCAATATGTTTTTATTGTATAATAATGATGCATCAATACATATTTATCATCAATAAACATTTTGAAAATGTATACATCATTGGTTATATTTTCACACACACACACACACAGTACACATACATTAGATTATAATATCACTGACCGTCATTCTAAAAGAACACATACGGCTTTATACAGGGGTAAAGGAAAAAAAAAGAAGAAATACATCAAAACGATTTTACGACCAACCCTCCCATTCTTTAACGGTCCATTTTCTAGGTTTCTTAGTAGTAGTAGTAGTAGTTCTAACGGTCGATGCTATATCGGTGGTGGTAGCTGATCTTCCTTGTTTAATCAGGAGATATTTAGCCCGAACGTATTACTACGCAGCTGCGGGGTAGTGAGTCTTTTCAATAATAAACCTACATTAGACCCTTGTGTAATCCTACCCTTATGTATCAATTCGTCCATAAGATTCCATCCCACAACCCCGTTAGATTGGGTTATCATATCCAAGAGGTACTGTGCATTTTCTCTGTTTCGCGCGGCTATACTTAAAAAAAAAAGATTGCCGTCATCATCACTGATTTGTCGGTCTGATCGAGAGCTCGTGGCGGTCACAGCGACACCTGATGCAGTGGCGGATGTATTATCATTATGACCTGTGCTCGTGGCGACACCTGGTGGTAATGATAGGGTTATCATGCTCGTCTCCTGTTCACTTTGCTTGACTAATGACAAGTAGCGCTGTAATAAGGCTGTATATTGTAGAGCTTTTTCGTGAGTATTTAGATCGGTCCTATTTAACACATCCCTCATATTATCATCCAACCTGTTTTCAGCCGATTGTCTTATTGGCACTGGACCATGATCGTCTCGTAAACGCTGTATCTCCCGCTGGGGAACTAGATACATTTCCTCAGTGCTCATATTGACTCATCCACTACGGGTAACGAGGCTTGATATAAATCAGGGGTGTCAAACTCTGGCCCGCGGGCCAAATTTGGCCCGCGGTGTAATTATATTTGGCCCGCGAGGCAATACCAAATGACTACTAGAGCTGGCCCGCCAGTATTATACAGCGCATTCACCGCTAATGCTACAAATCCCATAATTCTCTGCTGTTGTTTTGGCGCGTCAATCAAGACAGGACCCAGAAACGCCCTCTCTTCTGTGACAGTAGTCATAGCAATCTCATACTACAACTGTAACCGTGTTACCCCTTCTTAAAAATGGCGAAAAGAAAGGCAGAAAACAGAAGCTTTAAGTTATGTAACGTCTCACTGTGATAGAGACACCTGTGTTGACCTAGCCGGCCGCTGTGTTTGCTCTGTTCCTGTTCATTCAATCCTGTCTGCCTTCTTGCTGGCCTGTCTGCCTGCCTGTGTACCTGGCTGTCTGTCTGCATGCCGGCTGTCTGTCTGTCTGCACGAACTGGTGTCCCTTTGTAGTCATTCCAGTTGCAAATAAACTAATATTGAAACTGAGATCTCATTCTTATTTAATAAAGAGGGCTGACAATCTTTTAAAATCAGATTTTGAAACCTAAAAGTAATTTTCAATTTCCGACTTCTGCTAGATTTAACGGAACGAAACGGAATTAGATTAAGCGAAAGCCAATAATCGAACTCCTAAGTGAAGGTGGCTATCTCTTGTGCACAAGGAGCTCAATTTCTTTCCCATAACATCCCCCGAAATTCATCGAAGCTATTTGGGATTGAAATGACGAAGACATCCAATGTGGGAAAAAAAATAGATTCTGTCCCAACCTATCCCCCGAAATTCATCGAAGCTAAGCGGGTAGGAATGAGATTCCACTCAAGTGAGTGGGGGAGGTGCAGTGGACGACCCGGAACATCAAATGACCAAGGATCCGGCGGGTTAGGTTTGGAAATAATTATTGAGGATCAGGCCCCGTAGACGCCTGACGGTGACCCGGTGACCACGGTTGTACAGCCTGACCACCAGGGTGCACCACGAAACCAATGAAGGAACAGTAGCTGACGTGTAACCAAACCACATCAGAGATAGCGAGTCACCCTTCCTCAGAGGGTAAAGAAAAGACCAGAGTTGGTGAAAAACAAGAGACTAATTCCACACATATATCCCCCAAAATTCATCGAAGCTAAATGTGCGGAAAAAATCTGAAAACCCCAAGAAGAGGGTAACAAGAGCTCAGTTTCCTTCCCATAATATCCCCGGAAATTCATCGAAGCTATTTGGGATCAAAACGAGGAAGACGTCCAATGTGGGAAAATAAAGTTATTCCATCCCAACACATCCCCCGAAATTCATCGAGGCCGAGCGGGTAGGAACGAAACACCACTCAAGGGAGTGGGGGAGGTGCAATGGACGACCCAGAACACGTGTATCAGCCTGTGTAACTACGTGGCTAGGATAACCGCTTGCTTCCTGCTTATATTTTAAGAAGGTTTTCACGTAGTCAGTAAAATAGACTGTCTGATCGGTGGGAGAAGTGCCAAACTTCATATATCCTCACCATTGTGTATCCTTTTTCTATAGCTTTCAACACCTCCAAACTTACCCATGTTCCTAATATAGATCTCTCACCGTCATTATGACTACATTGTTCTACCTGATTTAATTGGTCAGCACACTTGGCACACAGTGGGAACATTAATTTACCAGCCGTCCGATAAGGAAGCACTGGATGTAATAATCCTCTAGGGTGCAGTACACATGCTTTTATCAAACCAAAATATCTCTCTATCGGTAGAAAATCTTTAAAAATGATTTCAGGATGTCCTGTAGGATATGATTTTGTAGCTTGGCAAAAGGGGTAAAGGCTCGTAAAATCAAAATATCTTATTTCCTCATCATAACACACTTGGTGATATAATTTATAGGCGTTTGTTCTACCACCAAAAAGTGCGTCTCTGGGTCGTAGGCGTTCCGGTGTTTCGTAGGTATTCATAAATGCTAGAACGTTAGGATCGGTCTGTTTCATTCGATTCCATACACACTCCCACATTACTTCAACCGTTAGATTATAAACGGTCACAAGAATTTCTAATTTATCGTTAAATCGCATGTGCAAAAGACCATAAGAAACGCCTGATAAGGGGTTGACACAGCTCGCATTATAGCGACACGAATGGCCGTGGAAAAAGCACCCGTTGAATTCATATGCATAGTTCAAGCCGTTACGTTCAGAAAAACCATCAACATAGTAATTTCCAAACTGAGCCTCCCCAGTGTTAACCGCATGTTGTATTGACACGCCGCGTGAATAGGATAGATATTCCAACCATTGGATGGAGGTATTTGAATAAGTTTTATGAGGCGTAGTATAACATCCATTATAAGTTAAAGCAATCGTATCACGGATTAAAAAAATAGATTTAAACACATTCATACAACAGGAAGCTAGCGTAGTGTAATTAAAGGGGTCTACACCCGTACATTCTATAAACTCAGATCTATATTTCAAACAAGCAGCTTTTAATAGAACCACATCATTAGCCCCATATCGTGAAATCTGTTCTTGGAAGTCAAATTTCTCTTGCTTTACACTCTCATACCACACATCAAAAGTAATTCGGTCCTTATTGGACATAAAAGCATACCCATAATATTCACGAGAGGGGTATGGTCCAATGTAATTCTCATTCTCTTTTATATTAAACTTGTGAGGAAAATAACCCTTGTCTTCACATTGCAAGTTGAATGCTGCAGGTGTTTTTGCGAGCTTCATTGGAAAGTGTGCATAACTGTCGACATATCGATGTTTAAATATATCATCGTACATAAATATTATTCTAGCACCAGACAAAATTAGAGAGGGTGTAACATTCATATTAGTTAATTCGGCCAATAGCAAATAATTATCGAATCCTGATGCATTATGCGCAATCCATGTATAATTCCTATATTTTAAAACCCTAAAATGTTCCAATAAAGCCCTGACACACCCATCCCCACTGGCGCTAAACACATGATCATTAAAAGTGATAGCATGTACATAATTAGCAATATGTCTACCATCCTCAAACCTTGTCTCAAAATCGTAAAATATTAACTTTTCGTTGGGTTCTTTAGCTTTCACCGGTTGAATAAAACATTTATGGTTTGTATCGGCTGATAGATTCTCTGAGCAATGGTGGCACTTACCCATAATACATTTGTGAGCTTTCGATGATTTATAATATCGTCTGTTACATTTTTCACAGTATTTGACCATAGCGCATTGAGAGGGTAATAATGACCCATTTTTCATCGGTCGTAATAACTTGTGTTTATCAAAACAGAATTTCGATTTACATATACGCATACATTCAATACATCTAATTGTATTCTTTGGATATTTATAACAATCTAAATTATTACATACCCCACATTTATAAAGGCATTCATGAAATCTTTCATTATTGTAACCTCGGTAACAATATGTGCAAAAATAAGATGTCCCATAAAACCTGTTTAACTTAGTTATTAAATAATAGTGATTTTGGAGATATAGAAAAACGGTCCTGACATTATGCTGGTCGGTGGTTTGGTATTTCTGTAATTCATGAGTTAAGTCTCTATGGAATATTACAATCTTTATATTAAGCATTTTTTCAAATAACATCACTTCATTAAATGAGACCTTGTGATGTTCTGTGAATCCCAGACGGTCATGTAAAGTCTTTGCCACTTTCTCCAATTCATTCATGGTCTGTTCCTTATTTAGATAACGAGCTATACATATGCTGAAGCATAGCTTGTTTCCACTATTCATAGGAAAAAACAGCGCTAATTTCTTTTTCCTAAGCAGCTCATTATGCGCTAGACTGGCTAGTTTTGTCCTACCACCTCCTGACTGGGACATAGCGATCGAGCTTGACAGTTGAAGTGTGTCGTCGCTTATTATGTGTTCATCGCTTTGTAATATACGCTCAAAAGCCCTTACCATCAATTCTGGATCATAGTTATTATCGGGTGATAATATTGATTGGACTGTACCTTGAAAACTATCCCCCGTAACACGCATATTTAAAACTGACCCCACCCCACCTAGCCTTCTCGAGAAAGATATTAATGAATTCACCGAATCATGAATATGGTTTACATAAGAAACAATATCCCCCGCAATAAAACCTCTGAAATTAAACGGGCAGCTTAAATTCAGACTATTAAAACGTGGTCGGGCAGTTATTGCGTAATCCCCAACAATTCCGCCTGTCCGACGCAGTGTAGTTATATCATCGTCGTTTAAAATAGGTAGCGAATAAGCATTTACTCCCTGCTGTATGTGTGAGTGTGTATCTAATATTTCCCTAGCATCGGTTAAACATGAATTAAAATGTTGAGACACATTTGGGGGTATCACATTTAACATTTGTAGTGACTCTGTCAAACATGAATTAAAGTGAGAGACGACTGAATCAGAGTTATCACAATCTGTATTATCACACGCCATAACACTTACAGAATCATTCAATACACGGTTAAAATAAGCACTCACATTTGAAACAATAACTCCAGAAGCACACATGCGTCGGACGTCAGCCATCGCATTATTAAAAAAATCTGGACCCTCAATATCATCATTATCGTTATCATTATCCTCAGATGATATTTCGTCATATCTAGGCCTTTTAATACCAAACATAATTAGGCCTTTAAGAAAAGAAAACAAAAACAATCACACAATTTCATTCATATCTGATTATGCTTAAAACCTTATGCGCCTCTGGGGGCTGATATTTGCACTGTTCTGGGTGAAAGGCAGGCGCTCGCCTGCCCTGCTGGATGCGGGGGTATTCTCACGCTGTGCAACCGAAAGCGTGGCCACTGTTTTAATTACATCCGCCAGCTGTTTCCAATCAATACTAGCGACGCTATTAGTAACAGCCCACTGGAGTAATGGAGTAATATTATCCAGACTCGTAGGTTGACTGCATTCCCCAAAAATCTCAGCTATTAGCCGGCGCTCAATGGATTCCTTGTCAGAATCTGGATGGAGAGAGAGTGAGAGAGAGAGAGAGCGCGAGAATGGGGGCAAGAGAGAGTGAGAGAGAGAGAGAATAGGGGGGAAGAGAGAGAGAGAGAGAAAGAGAGAGAGAAGATGGGGGGGAAGAGAGAGTGAGATACTGAGATGCTGTAAAAATTATGATTTTAAAATCTAGCATGAAAAATACATCTTAATTATAATATTTATTTATGCATAATACTTACCATTAGGCGTATCGTTAACACATAATGCTTGATGACCAGCTGGTGGTGTGACACAAGCTAAACCATAGGAGTGCTTCTTAGCTTTCGACGACTTGCGTCTCAGGCGCAATGTTTTGTGTAGCCCATCTCCTTTTCGTTTCAAACAGGCCTTACGCCGGCAATCTTCGTCAGAGCCGTCAACAACCGTTATACCTAAATCATCACACACTGATAATTTCAACAGAGAGCAAATACGAAAAACATGTTAGGTAATTCTTAAATATAACATACATTGTATATAATATATTTAACCGAATGTTTTACTTACATTCATCAATAACCTTCATGTTGTGACGATCTTCCGAAACGGTGTCCATCGTTTTTGCGTGGAGTTCGCGAGAGAGAGAGAGAGAATGCAAAGTATTGACGAGACACGTGATGAACTCACTGCTGAGTGATGTCTCAATGGTACGGATAACGCCCTTTTTATAGAGATGACCTCTGTGAGTTCTCCTATCACTCAAGAGGCACACACACACACCCAGTCACACACACCCACATTAAAAGTAAACACCACGACTCCAAAGCTTCCATTCTCACCTTTTGTAAGTGTGGAAATAAAACCCAGAGAACCCTATGAGATGAAATGATACCCTAGAGATGAAAATCCCCCGAAACCATATGGCTGTAACCTAGTGTCCCTAGCCGTCTCTGTAAATGACAGCAAGGATGTCTGGGGATTAGGTGATGGGGAACAGGACGTATGACCGCCCCCCACCCCTCCTTCTCACTCACACACACACACCAAATGACTGTCTCTGGGGTGTCTGGGAGTAGGGAGGGTTAGACAGGACGTATGACCGCCCCACACCCCTCCTTCTCTCACACACACACACACACACACACACCCAGTCACACACACCCACATTAAAACATTCTGATATCTAAAGGAAATCAACTCACTAGACCACCTGGTAGTAGTCACATCACTACCCTCCTTCGCCCACACACACACACACACACACCTACTTCTCTCACACACACACATTAAAACATTCTGATATCTAAAGGAATCAACTCACTGACCATATGGCAGTAGTCACACCTCAGAAACATTCTTATCCACACACCCCTCCTTCTCACTCACACACACACACACACACACACACACATTCACACCCCCCACCGATGCATTAAAACATTCTGATATCTAAAGTAATCAACTCACTAGACTTACTATACCATCTTAATTTCAATCAGGTGAGAGGGTGAGACCTGTATATTATTTTGATATCAAACAGGGAAAAGGGTGAAACCTGTATTAAAAATCACCCTATAATTTTCTCACTATGATTTAGTGATGAACCCCCCCTAGCCCCTCACACAGAACACCACCTACAGCCCATAAACCCCTGGGGAATGGAGAATAATCCCTATATTAACTTAATATCAATACATTAACACACATTCACACTATATTACACAAACACACACCCACATTAAACACTATAACCCTATCTATGATACGACAATTGATTCAATCCTCTATAAAGTCACACCTCATTACACAAACCCCCCTCCTATTGTGCCAGACAACCCCGGACCAGGTGCATGTCATAAAATAAGTTTAATCTCATTTGCATATCAAATTAATAGCCATAAATGCTCATTAATTATTCCTAGTGCCTTCTATTTAGTAGTCATGTCACTGAAAGTGCTGCCGTTTGCTTCTGCCAGCACCTGCCCTTCAGGTGGCCAAGGAAACAGCTGCGCCCATGTTTTGGCATGTGTCTCCTAAATCGATTAGGAACCCAAACGCTTTCCACTCATCAAAGAGACTTTCCACTCGCTCTCGCTGGCCGTCTTCTTTTTCCCCACTACTGCACGCTCACTGGGCTTTCGCTTTTCAACACAAAGAGGAGGGTGCACCGTTCCCGGAGGCGCTGCAATACCGGGTCGATGAGTGGAGCGGATGGAGCAAGCCCCTTTTCCGTCTCCCTGTCCTAAAAATCCGTTTAATATGTAGTCCCCCTCTGGGGGACATATCAGATATTAAACTGATAAGAACAGATGATTTTTTAACCAAGTTTAATTCAACAAGCCATACTTGACAGGGGACACTGGCCCCTGCCACAACCCACCACACAAATAACACCTCACAGCAACATCACACACACAATACACCCATAACCAAATCCCCACACCTCAAAACCCCAGCAAAAACACCCCCAAACTCCCTCAGAGAAATCCAAGCCCCCCCTTCCACCTCTCGCGGGCGGCATGGTGGCCCCACCTCCTCAGATCCCACCGGATCCTCTCCCTCAACTCCCCCTCCACCCTCTGTACTACCCACTCAACCCCCACATCCCTCCCGCTCCTGACCAGCTCCTGCCTGCCCTCCCACAACCCCTTCTTGAACAGGCTGACCACCAGCCACACCACAGCCCTTGCCCTAGCACCCCTCACACCCCGCTCCACCCGTGCCCATGACAACACAAAACCGCTATCCGCCGCCCCCAGCAAAACTCCCGCCCTCGCCCACACTACCGCAGCGAAAGGACAGTCCCACATGACGTGTCTTATGGACTCGTCACCGCTACAGGTGGCCCTCGGGCACACCGAGGTCCGTGCCAGCCCGTGCCTGTGCATGATGTCACGCACAGGCAGGGCCCTGTGCAGGCACTGCCAATTCAGGTCCCTGAGTCCGTTGTCGAGGCCCGGCGGCTGTATAGACCGCCAAACCGTAGCGGGGACCCCCACCACGGCCGGCGCACAGACGCCCCGCCTCAACTCGGCATACAGGGCCCTCTGATCCCGGCCCAGTGCCGGATCCCTGGCCGCGGGGTGGGCACGGAGCCATTTGGCCGCATGGCCAAAGTGCCATGGCAGCTGCTCCGCCCGGGGGCCCAGGTTGGACCACTCCACCAGATGCCTGGCTGGATAGGAAAAGAAAAAACGCAGGAAGTGCCCAGAAGGGTGAAGCACCGGTCTGGACAGCTCTCCCAAAAGAAAAGATACAAACACACAATCCAGCCTCAACGGAAAATGGGGCACATCGCGCCCCCCGCAATCCACTGGGGCCAGCATGCGGGCCCTCGCCACCCACTCGAACCGGCCCCCCCACACGAACCCGAACACCAAGCGGGTGAGAGCCCTCCGCATGCTAGCCGGCAGTGGATATACGTAGGCCAGAAAGAGGAGGGAAGGCAGCACCTCGATCTTCAGGACCAAGACTTTCCCCACGAATGTCAAGGTCCTGGCACGCCACAGCGAGAGCTTCCGCCCGACCTCCTCCAGGCGCCTGGTCCAGTTGGCCGTGGCGCACCCGGCTGCCTCAAAGTACACCCCTAAGATCCGCAGGGGACCGTCACAGAGAGACAAACCCCCTGGTACATCCGTCCTGTCCTTCCAGCGCCAGAAAAACTTCACCGAGGACTTGGCGAGATTGAGCACCGCGCCCGACGCTCGTGTGAAGTCCTCGAAGACCTGCAGGGACCGGATCAGGCTAGCGTCGCTCCCCAGCAGCAGAGTGGTGTCGTCTGCATACTGAGTCAACTTGACCCGCAGGCCCCCGCTACCTGGTACCAGCAATCCATCAACACCTGGGTCGGCCCGAATGGCCGCCGCTAGGGGTTCCATGTAAAGGAGGAACAGCAAGGGTGAGAGCGGACACCCCTGCCGGACCCCCGAAACCAAATCAAACCTTGGCCCCAAGTGCCCATTAATAGAAACAGTGCACCCCGCGACCGAGTACAAAGTACTCAGCCACCCCCTGAAAACGTGCCCTATCCCTAGCCTCTCTAACACCCGGAACAGAAAACCCCTGTGGACCCTATCGAAAGCCTTTGCCTGGTCGAGGCCGGCTACCATCAGAGGCAGCCCGCGGTCCTCGACATACGCTATGGCATCCCGGACCAGCTGGAGGTTCCAGCGCACAGACCGACCTTCCACACCACAGGTCTGGTCCTCGTGCACGACGTATGGGAGTGCCGTGCGCAACTGGGCCCTGAGGTAGGCGCACAGCTGCACGTCGGGGGACATTCCATGGTTCTCCCAGGAATGCTCCAGCTCTAGCTGTCGCTGCAGCCATGCGGTCTCCCCCCTCAGGGCCCTCCCCCTCCTCCGGCAGTGCCCCTGGATAAAGTCCCGCAAACGGACCTTAGCAATCTCCCACCACTCGACCACTCCCGCACACATGGGCTTAAGGCCCACCAGGCCCTGGTAGAAGTGGGCCAGTGAGGAGCAGAAATCCTGCTCCTCCAGGACCCCCAAGTTGAGGCGCCAGTAGGAGCGGCCAAAGACCGGCACCCGCGCCCGGACCGTCATGAGGACCCCATCATGGTCCGAGAAAAAGACGGGGAGCACCCGCCCCGACAACAGACCCAAGGACCTTGACACGAAGACGTAGTCTTAACGCTTCTGGACCCCACGGGAATTACGCCACGTGGGACCGACCAATCGCGGGGTAGTGCGCCCACCCCCATCCACCAAACCATGCCCCGCTAACAACCCCTCTAAAGCCCCTACACTCGCATCACCCGTGCCCCCAAACTCCACATTAAAATCCCCCCCAATGATGACTGGCCGGTCCGTGGCGCAGTGAGGCGCCAACAGACCGACCATGTCCTTCCTGTCCGCCGCCCCCTGTGGCCCGTACACACATATCACCCTCACCAACCCCACCCTCACATCCGCCCCCATCACCCTGCCCTGCACCACAACAAAAAAAACCTCCACCCGCACTTCCCTACTCCCAAACAAAATGCCCACCCCCGAAGAATGCACCCCCCCAACACTCCAAAGCGACCCGCCCTTCACCCACTCCCTCCCGAACCTCCCGACATCCCCCCCATCCCGTAAATGCACCTCCTGCAGAAAACAAAAAGTAAAATCCAGACCCCCCAAAAACTCAAAAACCGCCAACCTCTTCACCGTGTCCCTCAACCCCCGTACATTAAAAGTGCCCACAGTGACTGACATTACATACAATAATAACAGAAAAAGAACCCAAAAAAAACCCTACACACACACACACACACCCAAAACACACACACACCCTACGTGTACAAATCCCCCTCCGACTCCCCCGAGGGCGACTCCTCCCCCACGTCCATGAGGTCCCCCCAGGAGGCCGGCACCGGATTCGGGACCATGCCCTCCGCCTCGATCCCGGCCAACTGCTCCGGTGTGAGTGTCAGGGAGCCCGGGAGCGACAAGGCCTCGGCCCCCACCGGTCCCTGCCCCACCACTCCCTTCGCCCGCTTCGAATGTCCCTCCCCCGGGGACTCCTCCTCCCCCTCTCCGCCGTCCAAACTTCCCGCCTTGCGGCGAGCGGTCTTCGCTGCGGGGGCCCCCGGGCCCACCTGCACCGCATCCATGGCCTCCTGCAGGCGGTCGAGCCCTCGGCCGTGGTCGGTCCCCCCCACTCCCGAAGGCCCGTCCTGCACCGGGGCCGGCTGCCCCTGCCCGGTGCCGCCGACGGCTCTCGCCGGCTCCACCGCCTCGCCCCCCCTGACTCGCACGTCCTCCCTCAACTCCTCCAGCACGACCTCCAGGGGACGGAGATCCTCTCCCCGTCGCGCTGCCGCCGCCGCCGCTGCCATCGCCACCCCCCGCGGCTGGCTCACTGCTGTCCCTCGCCACCTCGCCGACCACCGCCGTCGCCTCCGACCCCTCCTGCCTGGGGGCCCTCTCTGCCCCGCTGACCACCCCGGCGTAGCTGCGGCCCCTCACCTGGCACTCCCGGAACAGATGGCCCGGCTGCCCGCACCCGTGGCAGGTCTTTGCGGCTGTGCAGTCCCGTGCCACGTGCCCGTCCTTCCCGCAGTCCCGGCACCGGGCCCCCCCGCAGGTGGACTCCGTGTGCCCGACCCCACGGCACCTCCTGCAGCAGGGGGGCTGGCGGGGGTAAAACAGATACCCCCGATCCGCCCCCAGCGCGAAGTACGCCGGGGGGTGCTTCAGCCCGTCCAGGCCCGCGGGGTCCTCCCCAAGGAGGACCTGGAACTGCCGCCGCCCGTTCCAGAATCCCAAACCCCCGGCCCCCCTCACGTACCGGGCCCCGGACAGCACCTCCCCGTAGCGGCCCAGGAAGCCGGATATGGCGCTGTCCGGCACGTGCGGGTTGTAGAGGTGGACTGTGACGACCCTCAGGTTCGGCCGGCTCAGGTTCACCACCTCGAAGGAGCTGAGGGGCTGCTCCTTCCCCTGGGCCCGGCACCTGGCCTCCACCGCCGCTGTCAGGCCCTCCGTCTGCATCGTCAGGTCGTAGGCCCTCTCCTGGGCATTGTCCTGCAGGCAGAGGACCACCGACAGCTTCAGCGACCCCACCACCACTCTCCGGGCGAAGACCTCCCAGGTCATCTTCGGCTCTCCAGCATCCCGCCACACAAAGCGGAGGGTGTTCCTCAGGCCGGCCCTCGGGACCGACCCTTTCCCGGCAGCCATCCCCTGAGATGACCCCGTCGCGCTCGCCTCTCCCAGCTTCCCACCAGGCCCCATACTCCGCTCGACTCCGGTGGGTAAACGATCGCTGCGCAGACTTTCTTCTCGCACGCACCGATAAGAACAGATTTTTTTTTCGTTTGAAAAGGTTTATTTTACACAATCAAACTTTTACAAGACACTGGTTAAAAACATTTTTTCTCCTACACCCAGCATGTTCTGTAACAACAATCATGATTAAAACACATTAACTTTTATCACTAAAAAGGGTTACAGATAAAAGTCACAATTGTTGTTAAAAGGTGTCAAATAAGGGGAGTCTTGTGAATATCAGTGTAAGTGTCCATAAAAGCTGACATGAGTCAATAAAAGTGTCTATTAAAATGGAGTTTCGGGGGTCTTTGTGCAGGGGCGGGATGAGTCCCTACCAAGGGGGTCGAAACTCATCCTTCTCCCCCGAACAGGTGGTCCCTCGGGGCCTGGTCCTGGTGCTCAGAGGAGACTCCTCCCCTCTGCTCCTGTTGTTCCTGGAGAGCCAGGCCGCTGCTGCTGCGACCAATGTTGTGTGGGCTCCGACTCCCTCGTCCGAATGGGCACAGAGGCGATTCTTCTTGGTGGCTGCGTCCTCGGCCTGCTGCCTGCAGCGACGGTACTGTTCACCGTCGCTGCGGCCTTCTGGATCGCAACCACGGGGGGGATCTGCATGTGCTTTCCTACCAGCAGGTTTCTGGAGGTCCATATGGCGTCTTTTATGGCGGCCAGGGTGAGCCACTGTCTCGCAAACTCTGTTGGTGTTATTGTTTGCTGGCTCACCCCGTATAGCACCAGCTGTGCTGTAAGGACCCCCCCTGCTGGTAGGCTCGGGAATTGTAGGGAGCCGGCCGTTGCCCACTGGTCTGCGGCAGCGCTGCACTCCCAGAGCACATGCCTCACCGACTCAGGAGCGCCACAACCCGGTCGGGGGCAGATGGAGACCTTGGACATGCCCCGGGAGTGCATCACGGTCCTGACCGGGAGTATCTCATGAGCCACCATCCACGACAGGTCCCGGAGTCTGTTCGGGAGAGCGGGATGGTTGACGTTGCGCCAAACCACGGAGGGCTCGCCTACTGCAAGCCCGCGCACTGGACTCATTGGTTCCCGGCCCTGCACAAGAGAGAAAACAGAACGGTGCTTGGTTAAGACCGACAACTCCTCCTGCTCAAGGTTAAAATGCCTGATAAACTTCTTTATATACTCGTATGCAGGTGGCAGGTTAAAAGACACGGGTGCTCTAAGGTCAGTGGGTAAAAACTTTTTGTGTCGGAGGTAAGACCCCATCCAGTAGCGCGCCATGGCGGTTGTTTTGTGCTCTCTGGATGGGGCTGTGGCATACGTGAGGTGCAGTGCAGTGTATTTGCTCCCCAGGAAGAGGTGGAGGTCTGGGACACCTTTCCCTCCTTTCTCCTTTGGCCTCTTCATCACCTCCCTCCTCAGTCTCTCCCACTTCGACCTCCACAGAAAATAAAAGATGGCTCGTTCAAGGGCTAAAATAATGTGACGGGGTGGGATAAAAACAGAGCTGATTAATAAAAACAAAGGTAAAATCACTGATTTGATGATTAAAACCTTTCCTTCTATGGTCAGTCCTCTAAGTCCCCAGTATCCCAACCTCTGCCTAACTTTCCCTAGCACGTCTGGCCAATTTCCCTCCCCACCCCCCTCCTTGTCAAATTTTATCCCCAGTATTTTAAGGTTAGTCTGGTTCACGGTCAAGGGGAGTCCTGTCGTCTCGGGCGCAGTCCATTGTCCATAAAATTGGGCTTGGGTCTTGGCTCTGTTCAGCCTTGACCCAGAGGCCCGTCCGAACCAGTCCGTCAGGTCCAGCGTTTGCTGCGATTGCCATCCCAGTGATCCGTTTATCCCTTCTCAAGATCTGTGCCAGCGGTTCGATACAGATGACGTAGAGGAGGGCAGATAACGGACAACCCTGCCGGACACCGCAGTGTAAGTTGACTGCTTTTGTATAATGCCCGTTAACCTCGAATTTGCTGTTCACGTCCCGGTACAGCAAACCCACCCACTCTATAAACCTGTCTGGAAAGCCCATTTTTTGCAGTACCTTGAACAGGTACTGGTGCGAGATCCGATCAAATGCTTTTTCAAAGTCTAAATTTAGGACTACTAGCCGGATGTTTCTGTCTCTCGCGTAACAGATGGTGTCTCGGATCAGTACGAGGCTGTCGGTGATCTTCCTCCCCGGGATGGCACAGGCTTGATCCGGGTGGATCACTGCTTCTAAAACCTTTGACAAACGAACAGATTAAAGCTTGCTAAAAAGTTTACAATCAAAATTTAAAAGGGTAATGGGTCTCCAATTACCTAAGTCGGTCCTGTCGTTTTTCTTGTGTAGTAGAGTCACTATCCCTGTTCTAAAGCTATCGGTAAGTCGGCCTAGTCTTTCAAAGTCCATAAAAACAGCAAGTAGGTCAGGTGCTAAAATGTCCCAAAAGGTCAAATAAAAGTCTAAGGGAAGCCCGTCCGCTCCCGGGGACTTCCCTTTCTTAAAACTGCTGAGACTTTTATCTAACTCTAAAAGGGTAAAATCCTGGGTTAAAAGCACACTGTCCTCCACAGTTTTTGTTAAGAACTCTAAAACTTCTAAAACGGTGTCATTCTGGATGGGTTTTTCTCTAAAAAGGTCCTCATAAAATAATTCAATTGTTTCCTTTAGGTCTTCCGTTTTATCCGCTATGTTACCATCATTTTTTCTTAACTTTAAAATACCCTCACCCTTACTAACAATTTTCTTAAAAAAATATCTTGTGCACTTTTCCCCTTCTTCTATATCCCTTTCCCTGCTCCTTAAAATGACACCTTTACTTTTTATTTCCGCTAAAACCGACATATCTGCTTTAATTTCTCTTATTTCTTCAGTAAAATCAATGCCCTGTTTTCGCAAGTTAAAATACCGATGTAGTCGTTTCTGCAGTCCCAGCATGCGTCTGTCGTCCCTATCTTTCTTTTTCTTACCTGCCTTTCTAAAGAAGGTCTGGGTCCTCGCCTTCACCATTTCCCACCAGTGTGCGCGTGTATCGTAAAAGTCTTGAAGGGTCTGCCAGCGTTTGAACTGCTCCCTGTACTGACTAACTAACTCCCTATCCTCTAAGAGGGAGCAGTTCAGCTTCCACAGACCTCTTCCTCTAGTCACACCCGAGGGAAGTGACAGGGTGCAGGAGAGCATGGCGTGATCGGAGAAGAAGACAGGGGTAAGTCTAGCATCAGTTGGCGGGCAATCCCTTGTAAAAATATAGTCAATGCGAGAGGCTCTGGTGCCATCACCACTGAACCAGGTGAAGCCCTCCTCTCTGGGATGCATGGTTTTAAAACAGTCAGTGAGTTTAAAGTCCCTAACTAAACCCTGCAGCAACCTAGATGTCTTGTCTATTTTAAAACCTTCCCCTGCATTCTTTCTGTCCCTACTTGATAAAACTGTGTTAAAATCTCCTCCTACAACTAAAGGTGCCCTACCTAGCAAGTGGGACTGCAGATCCTCTAAAAGGTCATACCTGTCGTTTTTGTCATTAAAACCATAAACATTCAGCAAGTTAAAATCCTTTCCCATGTAGGTCAGGTGTGCTAAAAGCGCCCGCCCGTTCCTCACCACCGTGCTGCCCTTCACCAATATGGAGGGATTTTTTATTAAAATGGCCACTCCGTCGTTTTTATTCTCATTTGAGCCGCTCCACATGGACTGGTGTGGCCATTTCTCTTCCCATGTCTTGTAGGTGGTTAAAAACGGTATGCCGCATTCCTGGATTAAAAACACATCTGCATTAAAAGCACTAAGAAAGGATAAAACTGTTGTAGCTCTAACTCCCGACCTCACACTTCTCACATTGAGGGTGGCAATGTGGAGGGCCATGAGTATAATGTTTAAAAACAACAGGTAAGACATTTTAAACGACTAAAAGGGGGTTAAAACAATAAAACAAAGCAATTATGGACTCAAATCATGTGACTGTAGCTCTGCCTCAGAGATCTTGGTAGAGCAGTGAGGGTTACGAGCTTTAGTCCCTTGCTTAGGGGTTGATTTTAGAGCATGCTGTAAAAAAGAGATCTTGTTGGGTGAATTGGGAGGGAAAACTCTGGTCTCCTCCACAGATGGGCTGTCTGAGAAGTATCCAGGTTTTCCCTTCTTGTCTGAGGCTCCAGGAGTCTCAGACGACAATTCTGACACAGACCTCTTTTTCGGCTGGGGCTGGGCGTCTGGGAGGGAGGCTTCACTGCTGGTCCCTGATAACTGCCCTTCCCCCATTGTATCCAGGCTGCTGGGGGTGGAGTCAGTCTCGGTGTTGGGTCCAGCTCCGCCCTCTGCCTGTGCTGCTTCCTCCCCCTCCTCCATCTCCTCCCTCTCATTGGAGTTTGCAAGCACAGGCCCCTCCCCCTCTCCCGCCTCACCAGGTCCCTCTCCTCCAACCACGGGTTTTGGCGGGAGATTTTAATTCCCCAGCCCCGCCTCACCAATTAACTTTCCAACTGTCTCCTGTCCACCATTTTGTTGCTCTTCAACATTTTCAACATTTACATTTAAAACCGGCCCTGCATCCTTTTTCCCTTTCAGCTTGTTGGCAAATGATTTTGGACAATCCCTGAAGAGGTGGTTTGTCTCTCCACAGAGATTGCATTTTCTGCCATTGGTACACTCTTCAAAAGCGTGTCCAATTTCTCTACACTTCCCACAGACAATTTTCTGACAAGCTTCAGCCAGGTGCCCAAGCTCACCACACTTGCGGCAGAGCTTGGGCTGACCCTGGTACTGAATGTAGCCCCTGTTTTCTCCCAGGACTATCATGGATGGCAGATGTTTCAGCCCTTGGAAGCCCTGGGGGTCCTGCCACATTTGTATTGGGACCCTCCAGGCACAATTCCAGATGCCATCCTCATCTCTCACTTTGGTAGCCTGGCCCTTAACAGTGCAATATCTACCCAGCCACACACAGATGTCTGCTGCATTCACCGTTTCATTGAACATCCTGACAATGACCACTTTGGAGGCATTGTCAGTCAGTTTTTCCACATCGAATGCAACAAGCTGGGACTTTTCATATTTTATCCAGAAATTGCTCAGCACAGCGGCAGAAACAAAGCTAACGTCAAAGCCTTTGCTGAAGGGAAGTGCCAAGATACAATTTAAATCATTTGCTGTAAAACCAAGCGCTTTCTGGACCAGCCTAGTTAGCTACTGTAGCTCTCCACTGTCATCTTGTGACATGTCACTGAAAGTGCTGCCGTTTGCTTCTGCCAGCACCTGCCCTTCAGGTGGCCAAGGAAACCGCTGCGCCCATGTTTTGGCATGTGTCTCCTAAATCGATTAGGAAGCCAAACGCTTTCCAGTCAACAAAAACACTTTCCACTCAACAAAAACACTTTCCACTCAACAAAAACACTTTCCACTCAACAAAAACACTTTCCACTCGCTCTCGCTGGCCGTCTTCTTTTTCCCCACTAATGCACGCTCACTGGGCTTTTGCTTTTCAACACAAAGAGGAGGGTGCACCGTTCCCGGAGGCGCTGCAATACCGGGTCGATGCGTGGAGCGGATGGAGCAAGCCCCTTTTCCGTCTCCCTGTCCTAAAAATCCGTTTAATATGTAGTCCCCCTCTGGGGGACATATCAGATATTAAACTGATAAGAACAGATTTTTTTTTTTTTTTTTTTTTTAAACCAAGTTTAATACAACAAGCCATACTTTAATACAACAAGACACACTACACTGGCCCCTGCCACAAACCACCACACAAATAAACCCACAGCAACATCACACACACAATACACCCATAACCAACTCCCCACACCTCAAAACCTCAGCAAAAACACCCCCAAACCCCCTCAGAGAAACCCGAGCCCCCCCTTCCACCTCTCGCGGGCGGCATGGTGGCCCCACCTCCTCAGATCCCACCGGATCCTCTCCCTCAACTCCCCCTCCACCCTCCGTACTACCCACTCAACCCCCACATCACTCCCGCTCCTGACCAGCTCCTGCCTGCCCTCCCACAACCCCTTCTTGAACAGGCTTACCACCAGCCACACCACCGCCCGTGCCCTAAAGAAAAGACACAAAAACGCAATCCAGCCTCAACGGAAAATGGGGCACATCGCGCCCCCCGCAATCCACTGGGGCCAGCATGCGGGCCCTCGCCACCCACTCGTACCGGCCCCCCCACAAGAAACCGAACACCAAGCGGGTGAGAGACCTCCGCATGCTAGCCGGCAGTGGATACACGTAGGCCAGAAAGAGGAGGGAAGGCAGCACATCGATCTTCAGGACCAAGACTTTCCCCACGAATGTCAAGGTCCTGGCACGCCACAGCGAGAGTTTCCGCCCGACCTCCTCCAGGCGCCTGGTCCGGTTGGCCGTGGCGCACCCGGCTGCCTCAAAGTACACCCCTAAGATCCGCAGGGGACCGTCACAGAGAGGCAAACCCCCTGGTACATCAGTCCTGTCCTTCCAGCGCCCGAAAAACTTCACCGAGGACTTGGCGAGATTGAGCACCGCGCCCGACGCTCGCGTGAAGTCCTGGAAGACCTGCAGGGACCGGATCAGGCTAGCGTCGCTCCCCAGCAGCAGAGTGGTGTCGTCTGCATACTGAGTCATCTTGACCCGCAGGCCCCCGCTACCTGGTACCAGCAATCCATCAACACCCGGGTCGGCCCGAATGGCCGCCGCTAGGGGTTCCATGTAAAGGATGAACAGCAAGGGTGAGAGCGGACACCCCTGCCGGACCCCCGAAACCAAATCAAACCTTGGCCCCAAGTGCCCATTAATAGAAACAGTGCACCCCGCGACCGAGTACAAAGTACTCAGCCACCCCCTGAAAACGTGCCCTATCCCTAGCCTCTCTAACACCCGGAACAGAAAACCCCTGTGGACCCTATCGAAAGCCTTTGCCTGGTCGAGGCCGGCCACCATCAGAGGCAGCCCGCGGTCCTCGACATACGCTATGGCATCCCGGATCAGCTGGAGGTTCCAGCGCACAGACCGACCCTCCACACCACAGGTCTGGTCCTCGTGCACGACGTATGGGAGTGCCGTGCGCAGACGGTCAGCCAACACCTTGGCCAACAACTTGTAGTCCACGCACAGCATGGTCAACGGCCGCCAGTTGCCCAGGTCGGTCGTGTCCCCCCTCTTGAACAGGAGGGACAGCACACCGACGGCCATCGACCCTCCCAGGGACGCCGTGCGGAGGACCTCCGTGAGGACCTCGAGGACCGCCGGGCCGAGCACCCCCCAGAACCTGAGGTAGAACTCGGCCGGCAGCCCGTCGAGGCCCGGCACCCTCCGCCGGCCCATGCGCCGGAGAGCCCCCTCCAGCTCCCCCAGGGATAACGGGGCCTCCATGGCCTCAGCCACATCAGGAGGCGCCCGCCGGGTCAACCGATCCAGGAAGACCCCACCGTAGCCCTCGTCCACCTCCCTAGCGCTAAAGAAAGCACGGAAGTGCTCGGTGGCGGCCTCCACCATACGGGCCGGCTCCGTTGCTATGCGGCCCTGCGAGTCCTTCACCCCCGTGAACACTGACCTCCCCCTCGCCGCCTTGACCTCGGCGAAGAAGGAGGCTGAGCACGTCTCGTTCCGCTCCAAGAACTGCCGACGTGCCCCCCGAAGGAAGGCGCGCGCCCGGCGCTCATAGATGGTTCGCAACTGGGCCCTGAGGCAGGCGCACAGCTGCACGTCGGGGGACATTCCATGGTTCTCCCAGGAATGCTCCAGCTCTAGCTGTCGCTGCAGCCGTGCGGTCTCCCCCCTCAGGGCCCTCGCCCTCCTCCGGCAGTGCCCCTGGATAAAGTCCCGCAAGCGGACCTTAGCAATCTCCCACCACTCGACCACTCCCGCACACATGGGCTTAAGGCCCACCAGGCCCTGGTAGAAGTGGGCCAGTGAGGAGCAGAAATCCTGCTCCTCCAGGACCCCCAAGTTGAGGCGCCAGTAGGAGCGGCCAAAGACCGGCACCTGCACCCGGACCGTCATGAGGACCCCATCATGGTCCGAGAAGAAGACGGGGAGCACCCGCCCCGACACCAGACCCAAAGACCTTGACACGAAGACGTAGTCTAAACGCTTCTGGACCCCACGGGAATTACGCCACGTGGGACCGACCAATCGCGGGGTAGTGCGCCCACCCCCATCCACCAAACCATGCCCCGCCAACAACCCCTCTAAAGCCCCTACACTCGCATCACCCGTGCCCCCAAACTCCACATTAAAATCCCCCCCAATGATGACCGGCCGGTCCGTGGCGCAGTGAGGCGCCAACAGACTGACCATGTCCTTCCTGTCCGCCGCCCCCTGTGGCCCGTACACACATATCACCCTCACCCTCAACAACCCCACCCTCACATCCGCCCCCAACACCCTGCCCTGCACCACAACAAAAACCCCCTCCACCCGCACTTCCCTACTCCCAAACAAAATGCCCACCCCCGAAGAATGCACCCCCCCAACACTCCAAAGCGACCCGCCCTTCACCCACTCCCTCCCGAACCTCCCGACATCCCCCCCATCCCGTAAATGCACCTCCTGCAGAAAACAAAAAGTAAAATCCAGACCCCCCAAAAACTCAAAAACCGCCAACCTCTTCACCGTGTCCCTCAACCCCCGTACATTAAAAGTGCCCACAGTGACTGACATTACATACAATAATAACAGAAAAAGAACCCAAAAAAAACTCTACACACACACACACACACCCAAACCACACACCCACCCTATGTGTACAAGTCCCCCTCCGACTCCCCCGAGGGCGACTCCTCCCCCACGTCCATGAGGTCCCCCCAGGAGGCCGGCACCGGATTCGGGACCATGCCCTCCGCCTCGAACCCGGCCAACTGCTCCGGTGCGTGTGTCAGGGAGCCCGGGAGCGACAAGGCCTCGGCCCCCACCGGTCCCTGCCCCACCACCCCCTTCGCCCGCTTTGAATGTCCCTCCCCCGGGGACTCCTCCACACCCTCTCCGCCGTCCAAACTACCCGCCTTGCGGCGAGCGGTCTTCGCTGCGGGGGCCCCCGGGCCCACCTGCACCCCATCCATGGCCTCCTGCAGGCGGTCGAGCCCCCGGCCGTGGTCGGGCCCCCCCACTCCCGATGGCCCGTCCTGCACCGGGGCCGGCTGCCCCTGCCCGGTGCCGCCGACGGCTCTCTCCGGTTCCACCGCCTCGCCCCCCCTGACTCGCATGTCCTCCCTCACCTCCTCCAGCACGACCTCCAGGGGACGGAGACCCTCCCCCCGTCGCGCCGCCGCCGCTGCCATCGCCGCCTCCCGGACCACACCGGCCGCCTCGTCAGTGGCACCCCCCGCATCAGGCGCACCGCTGCCCCTCGCCACCTCGCCGACCACCGCCGTCGCCTCAGACCCCTCCTGCCTGGGGGCCCTCTCCGCCCCGCCGACCACCCCAGCGTAGCTGCGGCCCCTCACCTGGCACTCCCGGAACAGATGGCCCGGCTGCCCGCACCCGTGGCAGGTCTTTGCGGCTGTGCAGTCCCGTGCCACGTGCCCATCCTTCCCGCAGTCCCGGCAACGGGCCCCCCCGCAGGTGGACTCCGTGTGCCCGACCCCACGGCACCTCCTGCAACAGGGGGGCTGGCGGGGGTAAAAAAGATACCCCCTATCCGCCCCCAGCGCGAAGTACGCCGGGGGGTGCTTCAGCCCATCCAGGCCCGCGGGGTCCTCCCCAAGGAGGACCTGGAACTGCCGCCGCCCGTTCCAGAATCCCAAACCCCCGGCCCCCCTCACGTACCGGGCCCCGGACAGCACCTCCCCGTAGCGGCCCAGGAAGCCGGATATGGCGCTGTCCGGCACGTGAGGGTTGTAGAGGTGGACCGTGACGACCCTCAGGTTCGGCCGGCTCAGGTTCACCACCTCGAAGGAGCTGAGGGGCGGCTCCTTCCCCTGGACCCGGCACCTGGCCTCCACCGCCGCTGTCAGGCCCTCCGTCTGCATCGTCACGTCGTAGGCCCTCTCCTGGGCGTTGTCCTGTAGGCAGAGGACCTCCGCCACCGAAAGCTTCAGTGCCCCCACCACCACTCGCCGGGCAAAGACCTCCCAGGTCATTTTCGGCTCCCCGGCGTCCCTCCACACGAAGCGGAGGGTGTTCCTCAGGCCAGCCCTCGGGACCGACCCTCTCCCGGCAGCCATCCCCAGGGATGACCCCGTTGCGCTCTCCTCTCCCAGCTTCCCACCAGGCCCCATACTCCGCTTGACTCCGGTGGGTAAACGATCGCTGCGCAGACTTCCTTCTCGCTCGAACCGATAAGAACAGATACTACACTTGATCTTAGCCAAAAGGCCGAGAAGCGATAACCCCATTACTGCACCCTGCCCGGGTGCGCCCCCTTGGGTGCTGTCCAATATCGCCTGGGGCAAAGGTCAATGAGCCCCTCCCCAGGACACTTGCTTTCAAGCAGTCTCCCCCCCCTTGAGCAAAGCCTCCCCAAAATACCTTGAATTTGTGATATAGGGGGACTCATATGTGATGGAGAGTCCCCCTATGGAGCACATATCAGAGCTGACAACGACAGAATCTTTATATATATATATATAAATATATATATATATATCTAAAAAGGCGGGAAAACGGGCAGGGGGTTGAAAAGGGCTTTGCCTGATTGTCTTGTAAATGCCACATTTTCCCTCCATCCATTATCTAGCTAGCCTGGTTGCTGTTTTTACTAGCTGGCACCAGCATAGTTAGCTACTGTAGCTCTCCACTGTCATCTTGTGACATGTCACTGAAAGTGCTGCCGTTTGCTTCTGCCAGCACCTGCCCTTCAGGTGGCCAAGGAAACCGCTGCGCCCATGTTTTGGCATGTGTCTCCTAAATCGATTAGGAAGCCAAACGCTTTCCACTCAACAAAAACAATTTCCACTCAACAAAAACACTTTCCACTCAACAAAAACACTTTCCACTCGCTCTCGCTGGCCGTCTTCTTCTTCCCCACTAATGCACGCTCACTGGGCTTTTGCTTTTCAACACAAAGAGGAGGGTGCACCGTTCCCGGAAGCGCTGCAATACCGGGTCGATGCGTGGAGCGGATGGAGCAAGCCCCTTTTCCGTCTCCCTGTCCTAAAAATCTGTTTAATATGTAGTCCCCCTCTGGGGGACATATCAGATATTAAACTGATAAGAACAGATACTACACTTGATCTTAGCCAAAAGGCCGAGAAGCGATAACCCCATTACTGCACCCTGCCCGGGTGCGCCCCCTTGGGTGCTGTCCAATATCGCCTGGGGCAAAGGTCAATGAGCCCCTCCCCAGGACACTTGCTTTCAAGCAGTCTCCCCCCCCTTGAGCAAAGCCTCCCCAAAATACCTTGAATTTGTGATATAGGGGGACTCATATGTGATGGAGAGTCCCCCTATGGAGCACATATCAGAGCTGACAACGACAGAATCTTTATATATATATATATAAATATATATATATATATCTAAAAAGGCGGGAAAACGGGCAGGGGGTTGAAAAGGGCTTTGCCTGATTGTCTTGTAAATGCCACATTTTCCCTCCATCCATTATCTAGCTAGCCTGGTTGCTGTTTTTACTAGCTGGCACTAGCATAGTTAGCTACTGTAGCTCTCCACTGTCATCTTGTGACATGTCACTGAAAGTGCTGCCGTTTGCTTCTGCCAGCACCTGCCCTTCAGGTGGCCAAGGAAACCGCTGCGCCCATGTTTTGGCATGTGTCTCCTAAATCGATTAGGAAGCCAAACGCTTTCCACTCAACAAAAACACTTTCCACTCAACAAAAACACTTTCCACTCAACAAAAACACTTTCCACTCAACAAAAACACTTTCCACTCGCTCTCGCTGGCCGTCTTCTTTTTCCCCACTAATGCACGCTCACTGGGCTTTTGCTTTTCAACACAAAGAGGAGGGTGCACCGTTCCCGGAGGCGCTGCAATACCGGGTCGATGCGTGGAGCGGATGGAGCAAGCCCCTTTTCCGTCTCCTTGTCCTAAAAATCCGTTTAATATGTAGTTCCCCTCTGGGGGACATATCAGATATTAAACTGATAAGAACAGATTTTTTCGTTTGAAAAGGTTTATTTAACACAACCAAACTTTTACAACAGACACTTGTTAAAACATTTTTCTCCTACACCCAGCATGTTCTGTAACAACAATCATGATTAAAACACATTAACTTTTATCACTAAAAAGGGTTACAGATAAAAGTCACAATTGTCGTTAAAAGGTGTAAAATAAGGGGAGTCTTGTGAATATCAGTGTGTGTCCATAAAAGCTGACATGAGTCAATAAAAGTGTCCATTAAAATGGAGTGTCGGGGGTCTTTGTGCAGGGGCGGGATGAGTCCCTACCAAGGGGGTCGAAACTCATCCTTCTCCCCCGAACAGGTGGTCTCTCGGGGCCTGGTCCTGGTGCTCAGAGGAGACTCCTCCCCTCTGCTCCTGTTGTTCCTGGAGAGCCAGGCCGCTGCTGCTGCGACCAATGTTGTGTGGGCTCCGACTCCCTCGTCCGAATGGGCACAGAGGCGATTCTTCTTGGTGGCTGCGTCCTCGGCCTGCCGCCTGCAGCGACGGTACTGTTCACCGTCGCTGCGGCCTTCTGGATCGCAACCACGGGGGGGATCTGCATGTGCTTTCCTACCAGCAGGTTTCTGGAGGTCCATATGGCGTCTTTTATGGCGGCCAGGGTGAGCCACTGTCTCGCAAACTCTGTTGGTGTTATTGTTTGCTGGCTCACCCCGTATAGCACCAGCTGTGCTGTAAGGACCCCCCCTGCTGGTAGGCTCGGGAATTGTAGGGAGCCGGCCGTTGCCCACTGGTCTGCGGCAGCGCTGCACTCCCAGAGCACATGCCTCACCGACTCAGGAGAGCCACAACCCGGTCGGGGGCAGATGGAGACCTTGGACATGCCCCGGGAGTGCATCACGGTCCTGACCGGGAGTATCTCATGAGCCACCATCCACGACAGGTCCCGGAGTCTGTTCGGGAGAGCGGGATGGTTGACGTTGCGCCAGACCACGGAGGGCTCGCCTACTGCAAGCCCGCGCACTGGACTCATTGGTTCCCGGCCCTGCACAAGAGAGAAAACAGAACGGTGCTTGGTTAAAACCGACAACTCCTCCTGCTCAAGGTTAAAATGCCTGATAAACTTCTTTATATACTCGTATGCAGGTGGCAGGTTAAAAGACACGGGTACTCTAAGGTCAGTGGGTAAAAACTTTTTGTGTCGGAGGTAAGACCCCATCCAGTAGCGCGCCATGGCGGTTGTTTTGTGCTCTCTGGATGGGGCTGTGGCATACGTGAGGTGCAGTGCAGTGTATTTGCTCCCCAGGAAGAGGTGGAGGTCTGGGACGCCTTTCCCTCCTTTCTCCTTTGGCCTCTTCATCACCTCCCTCCTCAGTCTCTCCCACTTCGACCTCCACAGAAAATAAAAGATGGCTCGTTCAAGGGCTAAAATAATGTGACGGGGTGGGATAAAAACAGAGCTGATTAATAAAAACAAAGGTAAAATCACTGATTTGATGATTAAAACCTTTCCTTCTATGGTCAGTCCTCTAAGTCCCCAGTATCCCAACCTCTGCCTAACTTTCCCTAGCACGTCTGGCCAATTTCCCTTCCCACCCCCCTCCTTGTCAAATTTTATCCCCAGTATTTTAAGGTCAGTCTGGGTCACGGTCAAGGGGAGTCCTGTCGTCTCGGGCGCAGTCCATTGTCCATAAAATTGGGCTTGGGTCTTGGCTCTGTTCAGCCTTGACCCAGAGGCCCGTCCGAACCAGTCCGTCAGGTCCAGCGTCCTGTCAACAGATAAAAGGTCAGTGCATAAAATATTAAAATCATCCATATAAATACTGCATTTGGTGGTCAATCCCCCACTCCCAGGGATTGCCATCCCAGTGATCCGTTTATCCCTTCTCAAGATCTGTGCCAGCGGTTCGATGCAGATGACGTAGAGGAGGGCAGATAACGGACAACCCTGACGGACACCGCAGTGTAAGTTGACTGCTTTTGTATAATGCCCGTTAACCTCGAATTTGCTGTTCACGTCCCGGTACAGCAAACCCACCCACTCTATAAACCTGTCTGGAAAGCCCATTTTTTGCAGTACCTTGAACAGGTACTGGTGCGAGATCCGATCAAATGCTTTTTCAAAGTCTAAATTTAGGACTACTAGCCGGATGTTTCTGTCTCTCGCGTAACAGATGGTGTCTCGGATCAGTACGAGGCTGTCGGTGATCTTCCTCCCCGGGATGGCACAGGCTTGATCCGGGTGGATCACTGCTTCTAAAACCTTTGACAAACGAACAGATAAAAGCTTGCTAAAAAGTTTACAATCAAAATTTAAAAGGGTAATGGGTCTCCAATTACCTATGTCGGTCCTGTCGTTTTTCTTGTGTAGTAGAGTCACTATCCCTGTTCTAAAGCTATCGGTAAGTCGGCCTAGTCTTTCAAAGTCCATAAAAACAGCAAGTAGGTCAGGTGCTAAAATGTCCCAAAAGGTCAAATAAAAGTCTAAGGGAAGCCCGTCCGCTCCCGGGGACTTCCCTTTCTTAAAACTGCTGAGACCTTTATCTAACTCTAAAAGGGTAAAATCCTGGGTTAAAAGCACACTGTCCTCCACAGTTTTTGTTAAGAACTCTAAAACTTCTAAAACGGTGTCATTCTGGATGGGTTTTTCTTTAAAAAGGTCCTCATAAAATAATTCAATTGTCTCCTTTAGGTCTTGCGTTGTATCCGCTATTTTACCATCATTTTTTCTTAACTTTAAAATACCCTCACCCTTACTAACAATTTTCTTAAAAAAATATCTTGTGCACTTTTCCCCCTCTTCTATATCCCTTTCCCTGCTCCTTAAAATGACACCTTTACTTTTAATTTCCGCTAAAACCGACATATCTGCTTTAATTTCTCTTATTTCTTCAGTAAAATCAATGCCCTGTTTTCGCAAGTTAAAATACCGATGTAGTCGTTTCTGCAGTCCCAGCATGCGTCTGTCGTCCCTATCTTTCTTTTTCTTACCTGCCTTTCTAAAGAAGGTCTGGGTCCTCGCCTTCACCATTTCCCACCAGTGTGCGCGTGTATCGTAAAAGTCTTGAAGAGTCTGCCAGCGTTTGAACTGCTCCCTGTACTGACTAACTAACTCCCTATCCTCTAAGAGGGAGCAGTTCAGCTTCCACAGACCTCTTCCTCTAGTCACACCCGAGGGAAGTGACAGGGTGCAGGAGAGCATGGCGTGATCGGAGAAGAAGACAGGGGTAAGTCTAGCATCAGTTGGCGGGCAATCCCTTGTAAAAATATAGTCAATGCGAGAGGCTCTGGTGCCATCACCACTGAACCAGGTGAAGCCCTCCTCTCTGGGATGCATGGTTTTAAAACAGTCAGTGAGTTTAAAGTCCCTAACTAAACCCTGCAGCAACCTAGATGTCTTGTCTATTTTAAAACCTTCCCCTGCAGTCTTTCTGTCCCTGCTTGATAAAACTGTGTTAAAATCTCCTCCTACAACTAAAGGTGCCCTACCTAGCAAGTGGGACTGCAGATCCTCTAAAAGGTCGTACCTGTCGTTTTTGTCATTAAAACCATAAACATTCAGCAAGTTAAAATCCTTTCCCATGTAGGTCAGGTGTGCTAAAAGCGCCCGCCCGTTCCTCACCACCGTGCTGCCCTTCACCAATATGGAGGGATTTTTTATTAAAATGGCCACTCCGTCGTTTTTATTCTCATTTGAGCCGCTCCACATGGACTGGTGTGGCCATTTCTCCTCCCATGTCTTGTAGGTGGTTAAAAACGGTATGCCGCATTCCTGGATTAAAAACACATCTGCATTAAAAGCACTAAGAAAGGATAAAACTGTTGTAGCTCTAACTCCCGACCTCACACTTCTCACATTGAGGGTGGAAATGCGGAGGGCCATGAGTATAATGTTTAAAAACAACAGGTAAGACATTTTAAACGACTAAAAGGGGGTTAAAACAATAAAACAAAGCAATTATGGACTCAAATCATGTGACTGTAGCTCTGCCTCAGAGATCTTGGTAGAGCAGTGAGGGTTACGAGCTTTAGTCCCTTGCTTAGGGGTTGATTTTAGAGCATGCTGTAAAAAAGAGATCTCGTTGGGTGAATTGGGAGGGAAAACTCTGGTCTCCTCCACAGATGGGCTGTCTGAGAAGTATCCAGGTTTTCCCTTCTTGTCTGAGGCTCCAGGAGTCTCAGACGACAATTCTGACGCAGACCTCTTTTTCGGCTGGGGCTGGGCGTCTGGGAGGGAGGCTTCAC